>NW_016107338.1:3350476-3356079 GCF_001604975.1 Cebus imitator
GATTGTGTGTGTGTGTGAGAGAGAGATTGTGTGTGTGTGTGAGAGAGAGAGATTGTGTGTGTGTGAGAGAGATTGTGTGTGTGTGTGAGAGAGATTGTGTGTGTGTGTGTGAGAGAGAGAGTGTGTGTGTGTGTGAGAGAGAGACAAATTTTGTGTGTGAGAGAGAGACAAATTTTGTGTGTGAGAGATTGTGTGTGTGTGTGTGTGTGAGAGATTGTGTGTATGTGTGAGAGAGATTGTGTGTGTGTGTGTGTGTGTGTGTGAGAGAGAGAGATCACAAATATCTTCTCCCCATCCCAAGCTTTTCTTTTCATTCTCATAATGAACAGAAGCTCTTAATTTTAATGAAGTTCATTGTATAAATCTTCTTTATGGTTAATGTTGTGTCTTTTTTAAGAAATATTTTCCTACTTCAAGGTCATGAGGACAATTTCCTGTGTTATCTTTTGAATCTAGTCTATGCTCATTTGAAGACAGGATAGTGGTTCCCTTGGGGTGGGGAATAGTAACTGGGAGGACACACAAAGGAGGCTTAGAGGGTGCTGGTAGCATTCTATATCTTGATCTGGGTCCTGATTACACAGATGTGTTCACTTTGTGAAAACTCATTTAGTTCCACACCTCTGCACATAAACTAACAATAACAGTTTTCTTTAAAAATATCCAGAGTGATTTGTACCTACGATATATAAAGAACTCCTAAGCTCAATAATAAAAGATAATCTTTATTTCTTCCCTATTATTTCCCCAAAACACCCATTGAGACTACCAATGGCTTCTCTGTCAACACATCCAAAGGACTTCTTGTCCTTGTTTTCCTGGCCCTGTCAGCAGGATTCCACAGATGTGACTCTCATGTCCTTGAAACTGTTCTCATGGCTTCCAGCACCTGCACTCTCATTTTCATCTCAACTTCCTGGTCACTCCTTCTCATTCCCATTGTCCTGACATAAAAATGTAGGGCTTCCCAAGACTGAGTTCTCACCCTCTCCTCTCCTCACTTTGTGCTCTCCCTGGGTGGTCTCTTTAGCTTTGGTGGCCCCATCACCAAGCCTATGCTGACAATGTGCCTCTGAGCTCCAGGCAGATGAGCAGCTGCCTAGTGGACCCTCCACTCCGATGTCTTTCAGCTCCTTGATCTCCACATATCTACACATGAATTCATGACCTTCTCCTGGCTCTTCTCCAGGATTCCCTGGGTTCCCTGTCTCAGTGAGTGGCACCATCGTCATCTCTGTGTGCCAGCCAGACACCACGGGTTCATTCCTGGCAACTCCTTACCGTAACAAGTCCTACCCATAATCTACGAGGCCCTACACAGTCTGGGGCCCGTGGTCCCTCTCTGGCTTCACCTGCAATAGCTCTTCCTCTTCCTTATTCTTTTCCAGCCACACTGGCCTCCTTGCTAACCCTCAAGCAAATACGGAGTGCTCCAGCCTCAGAGTCATTGTACTTGTTTCTTCATCGGGAATGTGTTTTCCTTAGATATCCACAAGACGAGCTCCCTCACTTCCGTTATATCTTTACTCAAAAGTCACCTTTTAAATATAGCCTTCCCTGCCCACCCTATCTGAAATTGCAACACCCCACACTCACAAGCACCTGAATCCTTTCATCCTCCTTCCAAGCTTTATTTTTCTTCTGGGCATTTATCAAATTCTATGTATTTCACTTACATGAATTATTCTGTCTCCCTCACTGTAAGGCAAGCCCCATAAGGACGGGGATTTTTACCTGTTTTGTTTACTGTTGAATCCCAATGCCTTGAACAGTGCCTGGCACATAATAGGTCTCAGTCAATATTTGTTGAGCAAGTGAAGGAATGTCTGAACTCCCGTAGCTAATCCATCTAGTCAGCTCCTGCTTCTTCCTCTTACTGTCATAGAAACAGGTGCCCAGATGTCAGCACATTGTCTCAGCTGCAGAGAGCCACGTTCCCAGGGAGGCCACACCCAATGACCAGCCAAGGCAGGGGCATGAACGTCAGCCATTTTGTGCTAACAAGGGACACCTGGCAGGCTGGATGCACCCCCCCCCCCCAGAGTCAGCCAAGGCTTTGACCTACCTGCATTGCACTTTGGTTTCTCTCTCTTTCTCTCTCTCTGCCACTCCCGCTTTCTCTCCCCTCTTCCACAAGAATGAATAAATATTCTGTCCCCCAAACTCCATGTCCATGTTTGCTCCTGGAATCCAAACTGCAACAACCAACTGTCATTTCTCACCAGCTTAGTCTGTTACTCTAGCTGGTTTTCCTACTATCCACCTTCCCCCTCTATTCCATCCCCCTCTGCAGCCACAGTGATCTTTTCAAAAACAGACTCAATCCCATGCCTAAAACCCTTAGTAGTTTCCTGTTGCTCTTATCATAAAAGGTAAACCTTTAGTAGAAACTAGAAGACCTTGTGTGAACTAGTCCCTCCCTATCTCAACTGCCTGGATTCCTGACACTTCTTCAAGTGCTTGACCCTCTACACAGAGAGGCTGTTGTCTGAATGTCCTGGGGTTTTACACGTGCTGTTAGCCTTGCCTAGATGAAGGGTCCTCAATCCAGGCTGCACATTAGAATAACCTGGGGAGGGTTTTGTTTGTTTGTTTGTTTTGTTTTTTGCTTGTTTTTTCAAATCCCAAGTCCTAGGCCACATCTAAGACCAAGCAAATCAGAATCTCTGGAGGTAGCACTTAGGCATCAGCATTTTTTAAAGCTTCCAGATGATGTCAACACACAGTTAAGTCTGAGAGTCACTGGTGTAGAAACTTGCTACTTAAGGTGAGTTCCCAGACCAGCAACTCTGGAGCCACTTGGGAGCTTGTTAGAAACACAGAACCTTGGGCCCCACTCCACAGCGAGGTGCCCAAGGTGATTGGAATGCCCATTAAAGTGCTGACCTAGAGCACTGCCCACCATGCCCTCCTCACTCCACCTGCCCAGCCCACACTCACCCTCTGACTCTCTCAGTGAAGCCTTCCCTCACTCAGGTAGACCCCATGCTGCTCTTGGGGCACCCTGTACTTCTTCATGGCTTTTCTCACAACAGAGCTTCATTGTGCACTGATTCTGTTGATGTCTGTGTCTTCTAGCAGAAAGTGAGTTCCACGGGGCAGGATTCAGTTCTGCCTTGTCCACTATTGCAGCCTCAGCACCGAGAAACATGTCTGACACATAGTAAGGCTTTAGTAAGTAATTATTGAATTTTGAAGCTATTCCTAGGCAGCCCAGAGCTCTTCCAAACAGTGTTCACTATGAGACATCTCTGGCTCTGGTGGAGAAGGTAACGATGTAACAGGGAGAAAGACTTGCTTGCTGTGAAAGGAGGTTTCCAGGGGCATATGAGAAGTGGCATGGTAGCCCCTGGAGGTCAAGAATCTCCAAGGTAAATTGGTGGTGCTGGGAGCCATAAGAGATATGATGTGCCACCTGGATGAGGGTAGCCACCACCAGCAGGGGACAACAGGGCAAGGGAGGAAAGAGGTGAGATCTAGAACGGTGGAGGTTTAGGAGTGTTCAGTGATCAGAAGATGCAGCGCAGACAGGTTCCTGTGGATGTGAGACCCTCATTCTTGGTAGATTTATTGATCTCAGAATTTTATTTCCAGACACATACATGTACACATGTATTCTCTTGCACTGGAAGTCTTGAGCCCTCTCCTCTCACTGAATAGAAAACTCTGGTTTTACTAACACTTCAGTCCAGCTGCAGAAATGCACCATCCTAAGACAGGGAACATGATTTTTTTCTATTCAAAGAGCTGTAGAAACACAATTTTTAGTAGAGAACTGGAATAGGACAAGCTACTGATCTCAGGTATGGATGAAGGATTGAGCTCCTCAGACCAGGGCCCCCAGCCCCTTGGACATCAGCAAAGTGGTGGGTGCAGGGGTGAGCAAAAGTGGTCTCCCAAGTCGCTGATGAGCATACACTCCATGGTGGCCCTGAGGAGGTGATAATGGGGCTCCAAACGAACTTTTCTCAGATGAGGATTCTTAGTTTGGAAACAATGAGGGGTTGATTCCACTTAAACTACTAGTGAAGAGCCTGGACTCCCATGGCTTCATGGCCACTAGCCTTGTCTCTCTCCTCACAACCACCCCCAGCTTAAGGATTCACTCATTACTCATTCATTTGGCAAATATTTGCTCAGTATCCAGTGCATTCAGGCACTGCGCTAAACCCTGGTGACACAGTGGTGAAATAAAGATTATCAGGGCCAGGCGCAGCAGCTATTGCCTGTAGTCCCAGCACTTTGGGAGGACGAGGTGGGAGGATTGCTTGAGCCTAGGGGTTCACGACCAGCCTGGACAACATGGTGAAACCCCGTCTGTACTAAATATACAAAAAATTAGCTGGGTGTGATGGTGGGTGCCTATAATCTCAGCTACTTGGGAGGTTGAGGCAGGAGAACTGCTTGAACCTGGGAGGTGGAGGTTGCAGTGAGCCAAGATCACACCATTGTACTCCAGCCTGGGTGACAGAGTAAGATTCTGTCAAAATAAAAATAAGAAAAGAATTAGCTGGACATGATGGCATGTGCTAGTAATCGCAGCTACTCTGGAGCCAGAGGCAGGGGGATCGCTTGAGCCCAGGAGTTGGAGGCTGCAGTAACCTATAATTGCGCCAATGCGCTCCCGCCTAGAGCAAGACTTTGTCTCAAAAAAAAGTAAAATAAAATAAAAAAAGAATATTCCCTGTTGTCCTAGAGCTCAGAGTCTGGGTTTTAAACTTTATTAAGAAGATTTGTCAGTCACATAGCCTAGGGTTTACAAGGCCCAAGCTGTCTTTAAAATTCATTAATTAGGTTTTTCCTTCACAAAAGCAATGTGTGTTTATTGCATTTAAAAATACAAAAAAAAGTAGAGAAGAGAAACAAATACCCATTTTTAAACTAGCAGACTGACACATCATATGTATGTATATGTGTGTTTGTGTATATATATATATATATATATATTTCTTGTTTCTAAAGTTGTGATCATAGTAGATATACAAATATAGTCTTTTTTCACTTACCATTATATCTTATGCATTTCCCTTGTTATTTTAAATTTTTTAAAGCATCAACTTAATGGCATAATATGCCATAGAATGCACATTTTATTTAGCCATTCCTTGAGTTTAGGACATTTTGTTAATTTCTATTTATCAATGTCATATACAGTACTTATCAAACATCTGTATGGGTAAAACTTAACTTAGATTTCCAGAACTGAGGTTTGGGGGTCAAAGGTGGAGGAAGGGAAAAGGGAACATTTTAGGGGAGCTCATTTTATTCTTCCTTATGCTGACATGCTTTAGAATTCAACACAACTCCTCCTTAGAATACCACACCTGGCTGGGCGAGGTGGCTTATGCCTGTAATCCCAGCACTTTGGGAGGCCAAGGCCGGTGGATCATGAGGTCAGGAGTTCAAGACCAGCCTGACCAAAATGGTGAAACCACATCTCTACTAAAAGTACAAACCTTAGCCAGTCATGGCAGCGCATGCTTGTAGTTCCAGCTACTCAGGAGGCTGAGGCAGGAGAATCGCTTGAACCTGGGAGGCAGAGGTTGCAGTGAGTCAAGATTGTGCCACTGCACTCCAGCCTGGGCCACAAAGCAAGACTCAGT
>NW_016107338.1:3357754-3365748 GCF_001604975.1 Cebus imitator
TGGCAGGATGAGGATGACAAGAAGCAGCTGGAGAAGGACTTCAGCAGCATGAAGAAGTACTGCCAAGTCGTCCGAGTCATTGCCCACACCCAGATGCATCCACTTCCTCTGCACCAGAAGAAGGCCCACCTGATGGAGATCCAGATGAACGGAGGCACCGTGGCCAAGAAGCTGGATTGGGCCTGCGAGAGGCTGGAGCAGCAGGTATCTGTGAACCAAGTGTTTGGGCAGGAGGAGGTGATCAATGTCATCAGGGTGACCAAGGGCAAAGGCTACAAAGGGGTCACCAGTCGTTGGCACACCAAGAAGCTGCCCCGCAAAACCCACTGAGGCCTGCATGAGGTGGTCTGTATTGGGGCATGGCATCCTGCCCATGTGGCCTTCTCTGTGGCACGTAATGAGCAGAAAGACTACCATCACTGCACTGAGATCAACAAGAAGATCTGTAAGATCGGCCAGAGCTACCTTATCAAGGACGGCAAACTCATCAAAGAACAACGCCTCTACTGACCATGACCCCTCTGACAAGAGCATCAACCCTCTGGGTGGTTTGTCCACTATGGTGACACTTCATAAAAACTGGTTGGTTTCTAGC
Source organism: Cebus imitator (assembly GCF_001604975.1). Taxonomy (NCBI): domain Eukaryota; kingdom Metazoa; phylum Chordata; class Mammalia; order Primates; family Cebidae; genus Cebus; species Cebus imitator. Next base: position 3,358,350 of record NW_016107338.1, read on the forward strand.
CAGCCAATGGCTGATTTGGGGTCACGCAGTCAAACCTAATCCAGTGACTTTGTCATGCTGAAAGGCTGTGTGGTGGGAACCAAGAAGCAAGTGCTCACCCTCTACAACTCCTTGCTGGTGGAGACCAAATGGCGGACTCTGGAGAAGATTTGACCTTAAGTTGATTGACATCACCTCCAATTTGGCCATGGCTGCTTCCAGACCATGGAGGAGAAGAAAGCATTCATGGGACCACTCAAGAAAGACCGAATTGCAAAGGAAGAAGGAGCATAATGCCAGGAAGAGATTTTGCAGCTGGTGGGGTCTCAATAAAAGTTATTTTCCACTGGAAAAAAATAAAAGAAAGAAATAGCCTCGCTGGTCATCAGGAAAATGTAGAGAAAATCAGTGAGACATCACTTTTCATTCCACAGATTGGTAAGTTTTTCCTTTTGATCCACTGTTGACAAAGTTATGGGAAACACTTCTGTAATACAATTGGGAATATCAATTATTACAGCTCCTCTGGAAGGCAAATTGATGATATCTGTTGAAAATTAAAATCTTACGACCTGGCCAGGCGTGGTGGCTCATGCCTGTAATACCAGCACTTTGGGAGGCTGAGGTGGGTAGATCACCCGCGGTCAGGAGTTCGAGACCAGCCTGGCCAACATGGTGAAACTCTGTCTCTACTAAAATTATAAAAATTAGCCAGGCATGGCCAGGCACAGTGGTGCATGCCTGTAATCCCAGCACTTTGGGAGGCCAAGGCGGGTGGGTCACCTGAGGTCAGGAGTTCAAGACTAGCCTGGCCACCATGGTGAAACCCTGTTTCTAAAAAAATAAAAAATTAGCCAGGCATGATGGTGCTTGCCTGTAATCCCAGCTACTTGGGAGGCTGAGGCAGGAAAATTACTTGAACCCAGGAGGCCGAGGTTGCAGTGAGTGGAGATCATGCCATTGTACTCCAGTCTGGGCATCACAGCAAGACTCCATCTAAAAAAAAAAAAAAAATCTTAGAACCCAGTAGTTCCTCCATATCTGGTCTGGGGAAACCCTCGCACATGTGACCAAGGAGTTACATTCAAGGGTGTTCACCGAAGCATTATATGCAATAGGGTAAAATTAGAAATAACCTAAATGTCCATGAGAAAATGAATAGCCACGTTTATAGTTCTCAATTTCTCCGTACCTACTTCAATGCTTTTTTTAAAGCCACACTGCGGACTAGTATGCTATAGTTAAAAGAATGAAGTAGACCAAATTGTCATAACACCCAACAAGTACCCATTGAGTGAAAATGCAAGTTACAGAAAGAAATGTACAGCCCAATGTCATTTGTAGGTTTTTTTAAGCCATTCACACAAAACAATCTGATTCTTATTCATGTGTTTCTATATATGAATGTGAATACACAGGAAAGAAGTGATGGTCAAGGGGACAGTTTAACCATGAAATAGTAATTTTATATAAAAAGAATGCAATAGGCCGGGCGCGGTGGCTCAAGCCCGTAATCCCAGCACTTTGGGAGGCCGAGGCGGGTGGATCACGAGGTCAAGAGATCGAGACCATCCTGGTCAACATGGTGAAACCCCGTCTCTACTAAAAATACAAAAAATTAGCTGGGCATGGTGGTGAGTGCCTGTAATCCCAGCTACTCAGGAGGCTGAGGCAGGAGAATTGCCTGAACCCAGGAGACGGAGGTTGCGGTGAGCCGAGATCGCGCCATTGCACTCCAGCCTGGGTAACAAGAGCGAAACTCCGTCTCGAAAAAAAAAAAAAAAAAAAAGAATGCAATAGCATGTTAATTGCATAATTTTACATTAATACAATTAATGTTTTTGAAATATATGTGCAAGGCCAGGCACAGTGGCTCATGCCTGTGATCCCAGCACTTCAGGAGGCTGAAGTGGGAAGATTGCTTGAGCTCAGGAGTTTGAAGCCATCCTGGACAACATAGTGAGACCCAGTCTCTACATAAAATAAAAAATTAGCCTGGTGTGGTAGCACATACCTGCAGTCCCAGCTACTCAGGAGGCTGAGATAGGAAAAGGATTGCTTTAGCCTGGAAGGTCAGGCTGCAGTGAGTGGTGATGGTGCCACTGCATTCTAGCCTGGGTAGCAGAGCAAGACCCTGTCTCAGAAAACATATATATGTGTGTGTAGGTATATGTGTGTGTAGGTATATGTGTGTGTATGTACACACACATACAAAAGAAAATTTGGAAAACATGCAAAGAACAAAGAAGTAAATAACCTCCAATACCACCTCAATTGCTAACCCTCTGGAGCTCTTCCTTCCAGTGGTTTTTGGAAAGAATCAGGAGTCTGTTCAGGATCACTCAAAACATAACCAATCAGGCTACCAGCTGCCTTTCTGCCTACAGGAGAGTCTGGGACCATCCAATCCAGAGAACTTCTCATCTAAATAGCACGTTGGCTCTACGAAGTCATTTGAATCACCCACCCTTTGTGATTCAAAATACTAAACCAAGTTATGAATTATATATCCCATGACTATGTCAATCCTTTTTTAAAAGCAGTGAATGTCAAAACCTTTCCAAACAAATGCTCCCCTCCCTTTCTTTGTTCAGGCATTTGTTCTGTTTTGCTATGTTCTGCTTTGTTTTCTTGAGATTTTTCATGTCGCTGATTCTTGGTGCCCTAAACCCACTCACAGTCTGCCTCTTAACTAATCCTGTACTGCTTCTCTTCCCACCCCCAAGAAGACTGTGTTTGCAAAGACACACCCAGCTTGCCTGCCCCCACCCCGCCCCACATCTATTCCTCCTGTCTCAGTCTTGCCATTGTGTCCAGGGCAAGCTACAGAACAATGAATTCTTAGCAGATGATGGTGTTGCCCTGTCTCCATGCTCTGCGCCAACCCCAGTTATGCCTGGCATCCGGGAGTCAGCGTTTTGTAGGCTTCTGTGACATTTGAGAGCTCACATCCCACTTCTTTCAGCATTTGGAGCAGGAAGGACAGAAGGCTGCTCTTGTCACCACCAATGAGCTCATCTTTCTCTGAGAGGCAATAAGAAAGCAAAATTTCGCCCCATGAATCAAGAAGCCTAAACTCATGAAAAGGCACACATTCCCCAGCTGCCTGACCCACCGGCTGACCTTTCCATAAAAAGGAAACCTAGACAAGGCCTCCTCCCTAGAAGGAAATAACTGATTAAACAAGGAAAAGATATTTTTTACTAAAACAAACGCTTCACCCCATCGACCTGAATCCTTTGATTTCTGTATACGTTCCAATGTCAGAACATTTTCTTTTCAGTCCTCTTGGGGATGAAGACACACATTTCTGGGAGCCTTTCCCAACTTCAGCACTTGGGGCAGCGCAACCATAAGCAAGTCACTTAACCATTCCAGTTTCTTAATTTAGAAATTTAATCTTAAACTAAAACACTCATTCCTATATTTTTGCATTGTTGAAAGGGTTCGCTCTATAATCCTAGTACAAAATGCCCCTGCAGCATCATTCACTATCTCATAATAGTGGTTGCCCAACTGGTAGATAAATGGCACCATGGAATTCAGATTGACCCTCCTTGGCTGTCTAGGAAGGAAGTAATATAACGTAAGGCCAACAGCACATGTTCCAGAGAGTTAGACTGCCTGGCTTTAAACATTCTCTCCAGCACCTACTGGTGGTGGAACCATGAACGATTTCTCAAGTTCTCCAAATCTTAGGTTCTTCGAATTAAAAGTAGGGAGGTAGAAACAAATAATGCTGGGTAGGGCTTTTGCGGTGAGTAAAGGAAATGATGCACACAAAGCACTTAGTACAGTGATTTTGATAAGATTTTGATTCTAAGATGTTGGCTATTCTTACTTTGGTGGTTACTATGGTAATACTGTGTGAGTACACTGTTGGAGATCAGAATCATTAGTTCCATCCATAGTACGATCACACATTCCCTGGAGCAGTGTCAGGTGTGGAAGACTGTCAAAGCTGGTATAGCCAACTGTGGATTAATAAGGGCTCTTTGAATTACAAGTGTCAGATGTTCAACTCAAAACTAATTTTAATGAAAAAAGAGATTCATTAGCTCTCAGCAGGGTTCAGTCCTTGGCAGGGATGAAGTTTGCCTGGAGCATGACTGGCTTCAAAGACTCAAAGTCATTAGGGCTCTCTAACTCCTTCCCTCAGTCCTACTTCTCTCTGTAGACTGGTCTCCTTCCTTCTTCAACAGATGATCTCTTCTATGGAGCAAGTAACCCCAGAGGAAAGACAGAGCTTCTCTCTTCATACATCTGTGTGTGAAATCCAGGGAAAGATTCCAGGTGGCCCTGTTTGGATCATATGCCCACTCCTGGACCCATCATTGTGGACAAATAGATGGCACATCCTGATTGACCAAGCCTACCTCTATGCCTTTGGCCAGGGTGCTTTTCCTACCATATAGAATAGGGGTTGTTCAGATCCACAGAGGAGACAGGCTGACACTGTTACCAGAAAGGAAGAGAGTGAAGAATATTGATCATATCAACAGATGCCTAGTGTAGACAACATCTAGGGGTCATGTTTCTTTTTCTTCTCCACATTCAAGGTTCAGCTTTATTACTTGACACATTTCCAATGTCTAGAACACTGATTCTTCTAAACTTGACTAATTAAAATTTATTAGTATATAACATCTAATGTAATGCCAATGTGTAATAGTCCCTGAAAAGCATTTCTAAGTTAAGAATGAAAAATAAAGCATATTATAAATCACTAAACTCTGATAGTTTCTATTTGATCTGATCCGCAGTCAACAATCAGCAAGACCAGTCTTTTGAAAGTTCTTCAAACTCTTCTGTTAAATCTTCTGTTGTTTTCTATGATGGGGGAAGGAATGGAAATCCCCACTGTTTTTCTACCTCCATACATGCTTATGATGCTGGAGTTATTTGCACAAATTCTTTAAGGTCATAAGCCTTGCTCTTCAAGATGCATCTCTCAGTAAGGAGGTCACAGGAGATATCTCATGCAGAATGGAGGCCTGGTACTCAGATGCTTATTCTAGGTTCCCGGAACTCCTTGAACAATTTGGTCTTTTGGTAAGTCTTTTCCAGAACTCGTCAGAGTAAAGCACTTCAGCCAGAGCACCAAAGCTGTTACTGTTTTGAGTGCTACGAACCCATTCTGTTGTTAGACAGCAGTTGGCCTGCTATATTTCTGTAGCTTCCATGTCTTTTTCTGTGTCAAGTATCCTATTGTGACCTTCATCTTCAGGTGATAGCATTTCCAACTCTTGCAGGATTCTAGAATGCTCTCCTTTCATTAGAATATACAGTAAACTACCCGCCGTTAATATATGGGCAATCTTGGCATATAACAACAACAAAAAAAATCAAAACAAAATATGGATGCTGAAAACTACTGGGAAGCTCAGCATCCTCCCCATAAGTTCAGTCACTTAAATTTGAATCATCGTTGCTAATAGTTGTCTATGATGCAAATATAACACTGGAATAACATGATTCCTTTGGCCTTCTTGGAACCTCCAGTCACTCCAGACTGAAACCATTGAGTTGTTATCCTCAGTCTTACAGGACAGTGGCAGAGTTCTCCTACCACAGGATCTTTGGAATGGAGAAGTCTCCATATTGCTGGCCATCTGGTCTTCTTTCAGACTCCCCTGACTATAACAAGCCAGCTGGTCAGCTTTCCTCCAGATCTTTTAACTATTTTTAACAGGGCCAGTCTGCCTCTGTTCTCTTTCTAAATTATTGCTTTACAATTATCTTAGCACGTCTCTGATTTCCTTTTATTTTCCTCAATGGGAACATTGAAGTCTTTGGCATCAATGACTACAGGGTTTTCTTTCTCCCTAGGATCGCAGCCATGGTTCTCCCCATCTCCGCAAGGTGTGTGATTCAGCCTTCTGCTCTGCAGTCTTTTGTGAGTCTGTCATGAAATCTATCCTCTGACTCAGGCTCTGCGTTTGCTCTAAGCTAAGAGTCTGCACTGCACCCCTGAGTGCGATAGCCTCTTTGCAACTTTATAATAAATGGTATCTGTTTGTTATAAAGTATGGCACTTCATATCTTTTAGTCCCCCTATGGACTGGTAGCCATTATTCTTAGATCTCCTCTTTTAAGTACTAAAATCACTCATATTTAATAATTACAGAGTAGTCAGGAGTCACAGGAAGTAAAAAGAAAGCTCCTGGGTCCTTTCTCTGCAAATGCCTTATCTATTGATTCAAAATTTCTGGAAGGGATGTCTATTGTCCTAACTAAAATGCTTTCAGGAAAGCTCAGAGATAGAAATTCCAAACTTGAAGGAGCCTGGCCCCAGAGGCATCCTGCTTTATTCTCCATAAGGTGTTGGTCTTGCTGCTGCTTAGCATCCTTTGTTCTTCTTTGTTTTTCCCTTTTTTCTTCACCTAGGAACTGCTTTTCTCCTTTCTTTCTCTTTTTCCTTTTTCTGCCCCTGTTTGTTATGATCATTTTGGGCCTCAAGGAGGTTTAAAGCAAAGAGACTTGCATACCAAATTGAGGTGGACCCTAAATCCAATGACTAGTATCCTAATAAAAAGAGGAGAATTCCTACTAAGGACACTAAAAAAGAAGAAGAGGAGGAGAGAACGCACAGAGACACACCCAGAGGAGGAGGCCACATGGAGATGGAGTGTCTTTCCACCTCATCCTCACCCCACTCTCCCCCCAGAAAAAAAGTCAGCAGTGGTTGGTTGTGGTTCTCGTTGCATAACTCTGTGAATGGTACATTTCATATTTTTTGAGACAGGGTCTCACCCTGTTGTTGCCCAGGCTGGAGTGCAGTGGTGCAACCATGGCTCACTGCAGCCCTGACCTCCCAGCTCTAGCAATCCTCCCACATCATCCCCCCAAGTAGCTAGAACCACAGGTGTGCACCACCACACCAGACAACTTTTTTTTATTTTTTGTAGAGACAGGGTCTCCTTATATTGCTCAGTCTGGTCTTGAACTCCTGTGCTCAAGTGATCCTCCTGCCTTGGCCTCCCAAAGTGCTGGGATTACAATTGTACATTTTAAATGGGTAAATTATGTGATATGTAAATCATATTGAATAAAGCTGTTATTTTTAAAAATTGTGTCCTGACCTGCCAGCGGCCTCGTTTCCTCCCACTTTCAGGGCCAGCTGCAGAGGCCTCTCTACACATTCCTTGTAGCAGTGTTTGTCCTACCCCTGCTTCTCCGGCTTTTCTCCAACATTGATCCCAGCCCTGGAGCCTGCACTCCACTCTACCACTCTGCCAGATCCAGTCAGAGCAGAAGAAAGAGGGGGGAGAAAAAGAGGGAGAGTGGGGAGAGAGAGAGGATAAAATGCTTCAAAGAGGCCGGGCGCGGTGGCTCACGCCTGTAATCCCAGCACTTTGGGAGGCCGAGGCGGGTGGATCACGAGGTCAAGAGATCGAGACCATCCTGGTCAACATGGTGG
>NW_016107338.1:3365935-3374455 GCF_001604975.1 Cebus imitator
AACAGCCTGGACCTACTGAAGGGCATTTTAGGTTGCTTTCACTTTTCCCCCTACAAAGAAAGTGTCATTCAGTGTTACTCGTGCACCGGTATGAGTTTCTCTAGGATATAGATGAGAGTGGAATTTCTGGATTATAAGGCATATCTTCAACTCCCCGAGATATTAATAGTTTATTCTCCAAAACAGGTTGAAATAATTTACAATCCTACCAGTAATGTGTGAGAATTCTCATTTTCCCACATCCTCCCCAGTCCTTGGTATATCAGACTTAATGGTTTTTCCAGCACAATGATTGTAAAATATTATCTCATTGCTTAAAGGGGCATTTCTTTCTCTAATTATCAGGTGAGCCTCTGTTCATAAGTTTATAAATACACAGGTTCTTTCTCTATGAATCACCCATTCATATCCATTGTCATTTTTCTAGGGGCAGTGTTTTACTTTTTGGCTTGTAGATCTACATATATCCTGGGTTCTAATCAATTGTCAGTTATGTGCATAGCAAACATCTTCACTTGGTCTGTGCCTTGTCTTTTCACTTTAGTTATGATACCTTTTATTATTTGACAAGTTTTTTGTTTGTTTGCTTTTTGTTTCAGAGACGGAGTTTTGCCCTTGTCACCCAGGCTGGAGTACAATGGCATGATCTCGGCTCACTGCAACCTCCAGGCGATTCTCCTGCCTCAGCCTCCCAAGTAGCTGGGACTACAGGCATGCACCACCACACCTGGCTAATTTTATATGTTTAGTAGAGGCGGAGTTTCGCCATGGGCCAGGCTGGTTTTGAATTTCTAACCTCAGGTGATCTGCCCACCTTGGCCTCCCAAAGTGCTGGGATTACAGGCTTGAGCCACTGCACCCAGTCTATTTGACAAGATTTAATTTTAATGTTGTCAAATATTCCTTTTGGGTTCATGGAAATTTTTTTGTTTTCTTTGGCAAATCCATCTCTACTTCATAAAAATATCCTTCTGTATGTTCCTTTTTAAAGTTGTATACTTTTTTCTACACTTGCGCTTTAATCCGTATGGGATTTATTTTATGTGTGCTATGAAGTAGGAATTCAACTTTATTTTTCTCTAGATAGCCACTGCTTCTAGTATATTTACTGGATAGTCCTTTGTTCCCCTATAATTTGTAGTGGCTCTGCTATCAAATCCAAGTTCTCACATACAAATGGAGACCTCATAAATTCATCCCCCTTGACAAAAGTGCCAACAACACACAAGGGGGAAAGGATAATGTCTTTAATAAATAGCATTGGGAAAACTGGATGTCCACATGCAGAAGAATGAAATTTGACCCTTATCTCACACCATCTACAAAAGTCAACTCAAAATGGATTAAAGACTTAGACATAAGACCGGAAGTTGTAAAACTAATAGAATAAAATATACATAAGAAAAAAGATATTTGGGCCAGTAGAGGTGGCTCACGCCTGTAATCCCAGCACTTTGGGAGGCGGAGGCGGGCGGATCACAAGGTCAGGAGTTGGAGACCAGTCTAGCCAACATAGTGAAACCCCGTTCTAGTAAAAATACAAAAAATTAGCTGGGTGTGATGGTGTGCGCCTGCAATCCCAGCTACTCAGGAGGCTGAGGTAGGAAAATCATATGAACCCAGGAGGCAGAGGTTGCAGTGAGCCCAGATCTTGCCACTACACTCCAGCCTGGGCAAGAGTGCGAGACTCAGCTGGGCACAGTGGCTCATGCCTATAATCCCAGCACTTTGGAAGGCTGAGGTGGGAAGATCACCTGAGGTCAGGAGTTCAAGACCAGCCTGACCAACATTGAGAAACCCCATCTCTACTAAAAATACAAAATCAGCCAGGCATGGTGGTGCATGCCTGTAATCTCAGCTACTCAGGAGGCTGAGGCAGGACAATGGCTTGAACCTGGGAGGCAGAGGTTGCTGTGAGCGAACATTGCACCATTGCACTCCAACCTGGGCAACAAGAGCAAAACTCCTTCTCAAAAAAAAAAAAAAGTCTGACTCTGTCTCAAACAAAAAGAAGGTATTTGTCATTGGTCTGGGATGGGATGGCATCCAACTAAAAAGCTTCTACACAGCCAAGGAAACAATCAACAGAATGAAAAAGCAACCTACGGAATGGAGGAAAATATTTTCAAACCATGAATCTGATAAGGGGCTAATATTCAAAATATATTTTAAAAAAAAAACTCTTGCACTTCAATAGCCAAAAAAAAAAAAAATTTTTGAAATGGACAAAGAATCTGAATAGACATTTCTCAAAAGAAGACATGCAAATGGCCAGTATGAGCCAGGCACCGTGGAACGCACCTATAGTCCCAGCTACTCAGCAGGTCAAGGTGGGAGAGTCACTTGAGCCCAGGAGTTCAAGTCCAGCCTGGGAAACATAGACCCCATCTCTAAAAAAAAAAGAAAAAAACCACACACACAAATGGCCAACATGTATATGGAAAGGTGTGCTCAACTTCACCAATCACCAGGAAAATGCAAAGCAAAACAGGGATATCACCTCACACCTGTTAGAATGGCTATTATCAAGGAGGGAAAAATAAGTGTTAAGGACGTGTAGAAATGAGAACCCTTGTATGCTGTTGATGGGAATGTAAGGGATGGTACAGCCATTATAGAAAACAGTGTGGAGCTTCATCCAAAAAATAAAAGTAGAACTATCTTACGATTCAGCAATCCCACTCCTGGGTATATATCCAAAAGATATGAAATTACTATCTTGAAGGAATATCTGCACCCTCATGTTCATTTCATCATTATTCACAATAGCCAACACATAGAAACAACCTAATTGTCTACTGATGGATGATGGGATAAATAAAGTAAGATACATATATAGATATCGAGATATATATATATATATATATATATATCACACACTGGAATACTATTCAGCCTTTAAAAAGGAAGGAAATCCTGTCATTTGGAACAACACAGATAAACTTAGAGGACATTATGCTAAGTGAAATAAGCCAGACATAGAAAGAAAAATACTATATGATTTCGCTAAACTCTTAGAAACAGAGAGTGTTAGAATGATGATTACCAGGGGCTGGGAGAATGGGGATTGGGGAGATGTTGGTCAAGGATACAAAGCTTCCATTTATACAGGAGGAATAAGTTCAGGGAAGCTATTGTATAACAATATGACTATATTTAACAATATTGTATACTACCCTCTCTGCTGAAAGGATAGAACTTAAGTGTTCTTCCTACGCGCGCGCGCACACACACACACACACACACACACACACACACACACAAAGGTAACTATGTGAGGTAATTGATATGTTAATTAGCTTATAGTGAGTATTTCACAATGTTTACGTATACCAAATCATCAAGTTGTACAACTTAAATATATGCAATGTTTAACTGTCAACTGTACGGCAGTAAAGTTGAAGGGAATGGAAATCCATCATTCTGCAAAAGTTATAGTTTTAATTCCTGCAGTTTTATGATGTCTTTATAACTTAAGGACAAATATCCTCATCATACTCATCTTTGATATTGTCTTAGCTCTTCTTTATGTTTTTTGATATTAATTTTGTCAAATTTCATAAACCCCCCTACTCAAAGTTTTATTTGAATTAAATTTATAATTTAGGGTAGAATGTTCTCATTTATGAATATAGTATATAGCTCTGTATTAGTCTATGTTCTCCAGAGAAACAGAACCAGAACCAATATGGGTGTGTGTCTGTGTCTGTGTCTGTGTCTGTGTAGAGAGATTTTAAGGAACTGGCTCACACAGTTGTGGGGTTTGCAAGCTCAAAATCTGTAGGGCAGGCCAACCAGCTGGAAATTTCAGCAGAAATTGACGTTGCAGTCTTGAATCCTGAGGTAGCCTGGAAGAAGAATTCCTTCTTATGGAGACCCCATCTTTTCTCTGAGGTTACCCACATTATGGAGAATAATCTGCTTTACTGAGTATCTCCTGATTTCAATGTTAATCTAATATAAAAAATACCTTCCTAGCAATAGCTAGACCCAGGAACTGGGTACCATAGCCCAGCCAAGCTGACACTTTAACCACCACATTCTCTGTGTTTTTAGGTCCTCTTTGATGCCTTCCATAAAAGTTTTGCATATCTGCTTGTTAGACTTATTACTGGACTCATAGTTTTTGTTGCTGTTGGAAATAGTATTCATGTATTTTTAACTTTACATTGAGGTATAACATTCATATGGCAAACTGCACAAACCACAAATGTCCAACTTGATAAATTTTTGCAAACCTAACACATCCATAAAGCTAGCAAACAGAAACACAAACCTTATCAACATCCCAGAAGCCACTTGTACCTTCCTCCGGTAGTTGTTCACTGCCTTTCCCCCTCATCAACAGTAACTTCCCTGACTTCCAACACCACGATTGAGTTTCCCTGGTTTGGGACTTTATATAAATCATAGAAAATGTGCTTTTCTTTAAGCTGATCTCTTAACATTCTGTTTGATATTTTTTTCATATTGCATGCAGTTGTTGGATCATTCTCACTGCTGTTTTGAATTCCATTGATTACACCAGTCTTTTGTCAGTTTATCCGTTCTACTGTTGGTGGGCATTTGGGAAGCGGTTTGGAGCTAATGCAAATGGTATTAGTCTGAGTATATTTTTGGTGAATATAAAGATATAGGAAATGTTTGTTAATCTCATTTGGTGAAAGTAGAATATAGGAAATTATGTATTTTTAATCATAGATTCTGTTATTTAAGATGTTTAGGACCACTACTGAGTTTTTTAAGTTAATCTTAATTTGTTGCCTGAAGACTCTCTTGGAACATATATGTAGAGAGTTGTAACACCTGGGCGATATTTCCAAGCTATGCTGTGGCATTTAACACTTGTCCCAGGTCAACAGAGAGGCAAAAGTACCAACACCCAAAAAGAACTCCTTCTGGTGGAGGAAAAACCCCTTAAGCTCCTTTGTCCTCTGGCTAGTAGCTCTCTGACTCAAGACAATCTTTGGAAGAGGGAATTCTAGTAAAATAGACATAACAATTCCTACAGCTGTGTCCCAACCACGTACTCTTTACCGTCAGAATTTGGCCTTTGTGGTTGGCTGAAAAAGACTTTCAAAAATATCCAAGTCCTAATATTCAGAACCTGTGAATACATTATCTTACCTGGTAAAGGGGACTTTTCGGATGTGATTGAATTAAGGATTTTGAGATGGGGACATTATCCTGGATTATCTGGGTGGGCCCAACACAATCATAGGGGTCTTTATAAGACAAAGGCAGGAAGGTCAGAGTCACAGAAGGACATGTGATTGTGGAAGCAGAAGTCAGAGAGATTGACAGATGCTACCCTTGCTGGCTTTGATGATGGAGGAAGGGCCCACAGCCAAGGAATGCAGGTGGCCTCCAGCAGCTGTAAAGATAAGGAAAAAGATCCCCTAGAGCCTCCAAAAGGAATCAGCTCTTTTGTCCCTTGACATTATCCCAGTGAGATTGATTTTAGACTTCTGATCTTCAGAACTGTAAGATAAATTTGTGTTGTTTTAAACCACTAGCTTTACAGCAATTTGTATAGCAGTAATACAGCCTTCATCCCCAGCTCCCTGCCCCCTGGTAACGGGAGGATGACTTCCTGCAGAGCACCACTCCCAGCCCCACCCCGGTCCTCACTGCAGGACTTCATAGATGAACATAGGCTCTCTACTGACTTTCTTTCACATACAGACACACCTTGATTTACAGTGGGGTTGCATCCTGATAAACCCTTGATTTACAATGGGGTTACATCCTGATAAACCCATTATAAGTTGAAAATACTAAAAATTAAAAATGCATTGAATATAAGAGCTTAGCACAGTCTACCTTAAAAGTGCTCAGAACACTTACATTACTCTATAGTTGGGCAAAATCATTGAACACAAAGCTTATTCTATGATCGTATTAAATATCTCATGTAATTTATTGAATACTGTATCGAAGTTGAAAAACAGAATGGTCGTGTGAAACTAAACAAAAATGTACATACCTTGGCATAACTATTCTAGGATTTACAGTGGCAATGGATCTTAATCTTATGGCTATTAGTCTCAGATTTGAATCCCCCTCACACACATATAAATTCTTTAACATATTAGGGTTCTTCCCATTATAATACACCACATCACATTATACTCAAACCTCACTGCAAGCCAAAATATGACATCTCTTCTCTTAGACTTAATTGGAATAGAAAAAACAATACCAAAAAATGTAGACCAATTCCAAAAACTCAAAGTACAGTTTCTGCTGAATGTGCATCACTTTCGTACCATCTAAAGTGGAAAAATCCTAAATCGAACCATCCTAAATCAGGAACCACCCACACAGCTTCCTGGTACAGGCAGGGCTGCCCCTCTCTGCTCTGTTCCCATCCTAGAACCTCCCTGGTTGTCCCCTGCCCTCCCTCAGGTACTGTCAGTCCACAGAGAGAAGAGAAGCCTGGGAGGTGTCTGTTCAGAGGCATGGCCAGCTTCTAACAAAAGGGGAAGCCAGTAGCAGTCCCCACGCTCAAAACCTCCAACAAAATCTCATCGGCACCCCCTCACCACCACCCCACCCTAGCCGCCTCCTAAAACACTCAGTGCCAAACCCTCCAGTTGCAGCTTCAAGACAAGTTATCTAACTCTGTTCTACTCTCTTCCAACTGGATTGCATCCCCTAAATCCTGTAATCCAGAAATTCTGGAGCTTCCACCAGGAAGAGAGAGCATGGGGTTGAATAACACGCAGGACTCAGGCATTGTTTTGATCCTTGCTCTAAAGGGGCTTGGATCCTCAGAACAAATTGGAAAACTCATCTCCTTTTCATACCAGAGCATATCCCTGGTCTCCTTGAGGAAGAGTCTCTAACGGCAGAGTTTTAGAGCCTCTAGGGGGAAAGGGAGAAGGTGCATAATTGCTTACAAAACCTCGGCTAGGCATGGTGCCCACACCTGTAAGCCTAGCACTTTGGAAGCCCAAGGTGGGAGGATCACTTGAGCTCAGAAGTTGGAGACCAGACTGTATAACATTGTGAAACCCTGTCTCTACAAAAATTAAAAATAAGCCAGGAGGCTGAGGTGGAAGGATTACTTGAGCCCAGGAGATCGAGGCTGTAGTGAGCTGTGATTGTGCCACTATACTTCACTCTGAGCAAGAGAGCAAGACCTTGTCTCAAACTAATAGTAATAATAATTGTTTAAAAAACCTTATTCTTCAGCCCTCATGTCCCCAGGACCCCCAGGGAAGGCAGCAGGAAAGGGGTTCTTAGAGAACCCAGCAACACCTGAGGGATCCTTAAGGACTCCTCCTACAGGTAGGCAAGACTCTTATAAAACCAGGACTAGGGCACAAAGGACTCAAAGGAAGAGTCTGAACTGAAACGGCGACACACTTGGCATGATTGAGGAGAGTTTAATAAAGAGATCAGTGACATGGCAGGAACCAGGTTAAAGACAACAATCCTGTGATTTGCCCTGAAACTAGCAATAGTGGGAAGCTGTTGCTATCTCTAGACCTGAGGGGCAATGGAGAGAGTGGACACTGCAACACAGAGAGACCCACAGCCATGGAAGCCAGCTGTTTAAAGGAAGCCGCAGCCTTCAGCAGAGAGAGACAGCCATTGCCAGCCCACGCCCTTAATGAGACATGTTAAGCCTCAAGCACTTTTTTTTTTTTTGGAGACGGAGTCTCGCTCTGTCGCCCAGGCTGGAGTGCAGCGTTGCAATCTCCGCTCACTGCAACCTCCACCTCCCAGGTTCGAGCAATTCTCCTGCCTCAACCTCTCAAGTAGCTGGACTACAGGTGCATACCACGATGCCTGGCTAATTTTTTGTATTTTTAGAAGAGATGGGGTTTCACCGTGTTGCCCAGGCTGGCCTCGAATTCCTGTCCTCAGGTGATCCACCCGCCTCAGCTTCCCAAAGTGCTAGGATTATAAGTGTGAGCCACCATACCCAGGCAGCCTCAATACCTTCAATGGCTTTAGCACTTAAAGCAGAGCCCATTGATGAAGCAAAGAAGGAATCACCAAGTGGCCCTCTGCTTCTTACTCTCATGCCTTGGCCCTAGAGTTGGGTACTTCTTACAGCCAGGGCACCTGCAGGCTTCTGTTCATTGCCCCCATAACAGGAAAACAAACACGCACTGGGTTGGGTCTGACCTTGGCAGTCCTGGGCCAGATGAAGGATGCCACCAAAACCTCTCTGACACCACCAGCCACCACACACATACACTTGTACATCTCTGTGCGTGTGTATTAAGACCTATCAGGTACTCTGCAGTTGTTAGTTATTTTGTTACCAGGGATGTTCTTGGTGGGGTAAATTGGTCTTTAAAATACAAAGAGACAAAGAAGAAGAAAGGACATCAGAGGTCAAAGATCAACTCAATGAAATGAAATGAGAAGGCAAGATTAGAGAAAAAAGGGTAAAAAGGAATGAACAAAGCCTCCAAGAAATATGGGACTATGTGAAAAGACCTATTCTACATTTGATAGGTGTACCTGAATGTGACGGAGAGAATGAATCCAAGCTGGAAAATA
>NW_016107338.1:3375350-3406120 GCF_001604975.1 Cebus imitator
GGACATTACATAATGGTAAAAGGATCAATGCAACAAGCAGAGCTAACGATCCTAAATATATACACATCCAATACAGAAGCACCCAGATACATAAAGCAAGTTCTTAATGACTTACAAAGAGACTTAGACTCCCACACGATAATAGTGGTAGACTTTAACACCCCATTGTCAATATATTAGGCAGATCAACGAGACAGAAAATTAACAAGGATATCCAGGACTTGATCTCAGACCTGGACCAAGCAAACTTAATAGACATTTACAGAACTCTCCACCCCAAATCCACAGAATATACATTCTTCTCAGCACCATATCACACCTACTCTAAAATTGACCATATAATTGGAAGTAAATCACTCCTCAGCAAATGCAAAAAAATGGAAATCATAACAAACAGTCTCTCAGACCACAGTGCAATCAAATTAGAACTCAGAATTCAGAAACTAACTCAGAACCGCACAGCTTCATGGAAACTGAACAACTGGCTCTTGAATGTTGACTGGATAAACAATGAAATGAAGGCAGAAATAAAGATGTTCTTCGAAACCAACGAGAACAAAGACACAACATACCAGAGTCTCTGGGATCACATTTAAAGCAGCATCTAGAGGAAAATATATAGCAATAAATGCCCACATGAGAAGCAAGGAAAGTTCTAAAATCAACACCCTATCATCAAAATTGAAAGAGCTGGAGGAGCAAGATCAAAAAAACTCAAAACCTAGCAGAAGGCAAGAAATAACTAAGATCAGAGCAGAACTGAAGGAGATAGAGACACTAAAAACCCTTCAAAAAATCAATAAATCCAGGAGCTGGTTTTTTTAAAAGATCAACAAAATAGACAGACCACTAGCCAGATTCATAAAAAAGAAAAGAGAGAATAATTAAATAGATGCAATATAAAACTATAAAGGGGATATCACCACAGATTCCACAGAAATACAAACCATCATCAGAGATTATTACAAACAACTTTATGCACATAAACTAGTAAACCTGGAAGAAATGGATAAATTCCTGGCCACGTGCCTCCTCCCAAGCCTAAACCAGGAAGAAGTCAAAACCCTGAATAGACCAGTAACATGGGCTGAAGCTGAGGCAGCAATTAATAGCCTACCAACCAAAAACAGCCCAGGTCCAGATGGGTTCACAGCTGAATTCTAGCAGACATACAAAGAGGAGCTGGTACCATTCCTTCTGAAACTATTCCAAACAATCCAAAAAGAGGGAATTCTTCCCAAATCATTTTATGAGACCAACATCATCCTGATACCAAAACCCAGCAGAGACTCAGCAAGAAAAGAAAACTTCAGGCCAATATCCATGATGAACATAGATGTAAAAATCTTCAATAAAATACTGGCAAACCGATTGCAACAGCACATCAAAAAGCTTATCCATCAAGATCAAGTAGGCTTCATCCCGGGGATGTAAGGCTGGTTCAACATACACAAGTCTGTAAATGTAATTTACCACATAAACAGAACCAAAGACAAAAACCACATGATTATCTCAATTGATGCAGAGAAGGCCTTTGACAAAATTCAACAGCCCTTTATGCTAAAAACTCTCAATAAACTAGGTAATGATGGAATGTATCTCAAAATGATAAAAGCTATTTATGACAAACAAACAACCAATATCATACTGAATGGGCAAAAACTGGAAGCATTCCCTTTGAAATCCGGCACTAGACAAGGATGCCCTCTCCCACCACTCCTATTCAATATAGTATTGGAAGTTCTAGCCAGAGCAATCAGGCAAGAAACAGAAATAAAGGGTATTCAAATAGGAAAAGAGGAAGTCAAATTGTCTCTATTTGCAGACAACATGATTGTGTATTTAGAAGACCCCATTGTCCCAGCCCAAAGTATCCTCAAGCTGGTGAGCAATTTCAGCAAAGTCTTAGGATACAAAATCAATGTGCAAAAATCACAAGCATTCCTATACACCAATAACAGACTTAAAGAGAGCCAAGTCAAGAACAAACTGCCATTCACAATTGCTGCAAAGGGAAGAAAATACCTAGGAATACAACTAACAAACAATGTAAAGGACCTCTTCAAGGAGAACTACAAACCACTGCTCAAGGAAATAAGAGAGGACACAAACTGATAGAGAAATATTCCATGCTCATGGTTAGGAAGAATCAATATCATGAAAATGGCCATACTGCCCAGAGTAATTTATAGATTCAACGCTATCCCCATCAAGCTACCAATGACCTTCTTCACAGAACTGGAAAAAAACACCTTCAACTTCATATGGAACCAAAAGAGAGCCTGTACAGTCAAGTCAATTCTAAGCAAAAAGAACAAAGCTGGAGATATCACACTACCTGACTTCAAACTATACTACAAGGCTACAGTAATCAAAACAACATGATACTGGTACCAAAACAGAGACACAGACCAATGGAACAAAACAGAGGCCTCAGAGGCAACGCCACACATCTGCAACCATCTGATCTTTGACAAACCTCACAGAAGCAAGCAATGGGGAAAGGATTCCCTGTTTAATAAATGGCGTTGGGAAAACTGGCTAGCCATGTGCAGAAAGCAGAAACTGGACCCCTTCCTGACGCCTTACACTAAAATTAACTCCAGATGGATTAAAGACTTAAACCTAAGACCTAATACCATAAAAACCCTAGAAGAAGCCGGGCACGGTGGCTCAAGCCTGTAATCCCAGCACTTTGGGAGGCCGAGGCGGGTGGATCACGAGGTCAAGAGATCGAGACCATCCTGGTCAACATGGTGAAACCCCGTCTCTACTAAAAATACAAAACATTAGCTGGGCATGGTGGTGCGTGCCTGTAATCCCAGCTGCTCAGGAGGTTGAGGCAGGAGAATTGCCTGAACCCAGGAGATGGAGGTTGCGGTGAGCCGAGATCGCGCCATTGCACTCCAGCCTGGGTAACAAGAGTGAAACTCCGTCTCAAAAAAAAAAAAAAAACCCTAGAAGAAAATCTAGGCAAAACCATTCAGGACATAGGCATAGGCAAGGACTTCATGACCAAAACACCGAAAGCATTGGCAACAAAAGCCAAAATAAACAAATGGGACCTAATCAAATTCCACAGCTTCTGCACAGCAAAAGAAACAGTCATTAGAGTGAATCAGCAACCAAGAGAATGGGAAAAAATTTTTGCAATCTCCCCATCTGACAAAGGGCTAATATCCAGAATCTACAAAGAACTAAAACAGATTTACAAGAAAAAAACAAACAAGCCCATTCAAAAGTGGGCAAAGGATATGAACAGACACTTTACAAAAGAAGACATACATGAGGCCAACAAACATATGAAAAGATGCTCATCACCACTGG
Source organism: Cebus imitator (assembly GCF_001604975.1). Taxonomy (NCBI): domain Eukaryota; kingdom Metazoa; phylum Chordata; class Mammalia; order Primates; family Cebidae; genus Cebus; species Cebus imitator. The sequence continues at coordinate 3,378,678 of NW_016107338.1, forward strand.
TCATTAGAGAAATGCAAATCAAAACTACATTGAGATGCCATCTCATGCCAGTTAGAATGGTGAGCATTAAAAAATCTGGAGACAACAGATGCTGGAGAGGATGTGGAGAAATAGGAACACTTTTACACTGTTAGTGGGAGTGTAAATTAGTTCAACCATTGTGGAAGACAGTGTGGCAATTCCTCAGGGACCTATAAATAGAAATTCCATTTGACCCAGCAATCCCATTACTGGGCATATATCCAAAGGATTATAAATCATTCTACTATAAGGACACATGCACACGAATGTTCATTGCAGCACTGTTTACAATAGCAAAGACCTGCAACCAACCCAAATGCCCATCGATGAAAGACTGGACAGGGAAAATGTGGCACATATACACCGTGGAATACTATGCAGCCATAAAAAACGGTGAGTTCGTGTCCCTTGTAGGGACATGGATGAACCTGGAAACCATCATTCTCAGCAAACTGACACAAGAGCAGAAAATCAAACACCGCATATTCTCACTGATAGGTGGGTGTTGAACAATGAGAACACATGGACACAGGGAGGGGAGCATCACACACTGGGGTCTGTCAGGGGGAAATAGGGGAGGGACAGTGGGGGGTGAGGAGTTGGGGAAAGATAGCATGGGGAGAAATGCCAGATATAGGTGATGGGGAGGAAGGCAGCAAATCATACTGCCATGTGTGTACCTATGCAACAATCTTGCATGTTCTTCACATGTACCCCCAAACCTAAAATGCAATAAAAAAAAAAAAATACAAAGAATTTTGAAGTTCCTGAAAGCCACCTGGAGCGGAAGGGATAAGGAAAAGAATAAGAGTAGGGAAAACAAGGACAGAGAAGATTATAAGGTGGCTTAAGATTGGAGTCTACTGTTTTGTTGTTGTTGTTTTTGTTTTTAGAGATGGGGTTCATCATGTTGCCCAGGCTGGTCTCAAACTCCTGAGCTCAGGCAATCTGCCTGCCTTGGCCTCCCAAAGTGCTGAGATTACAGGCATGAGTCACCACGCCCGGCTTGTTTTTGTTTTTTGAGACAGAGTCTTGCTCTGTCACCCAGGCTGGAGTGCAATGGCATAATCTCAGCTCATTACAACCTCCACTTCCCTGGTTCAAGAAATTCTCTTCCTCAGCCTCCTGAGTAGCTGGGATTACAGGCTCCCACCACCACGCCTGGCTAATTTTTGTAGTTTTAGTAAAGACAGGGTTTCGCTATCTTGGCCCAGCTGGTCTGGAACTCCTGACCTCGTGATCCACTGGCCTTGGCCTCCCAAAGTTCTGGGATTACAGGCGTGAGCCGCTGTGCCCAGCCACACCACTGTTAATAAAGCAACCAACAAGACATCTCTAGTGGTGGGATGTCAAGGGATTCTAAGAATACTTTTAACTTGAAATTGCTATGCTGTCATGATGTAAACTCCTCCTCTGCCCCCACCCCTAGTACCACAGTGAAGTCTGCTCCACACACAACTTGCCTTGTTTGGTGGGAGTATGGATCATGTAGAAAAAGGAAGAGATTGGATGGCATACATCGGAGAAGGCAGAGTTGGATGGAGACAGTCCTTAAACTGGGGATGCAGAAGTTTAGAAGCAGTGGAAACCATAAGCCTCTCTCCTACTACTTCCCCATCCACACCCTGGCCCACAGCCCCAAGAATCTACAGAAATGTTAGGGAGACCTCTGGATTTCCCATTTATGAAATAGATGGCTCGCTGGGCAAGGTAGCTTACGCCTATAATCTCAGCACTTTGGGAGGCCAAGGCAGACGGATCACAAGTTCAGGAGTTCAAGACCTGCCTGGTCAACATGATGAAACCCCATCTCTACTAAAAGATACAAAACAAAATTAGCCAGGCATGGTGGCACATGCCTGTAGTCCCAGCTACTAGGAGACTGAGGCAGGAGAATCGCTTGAACCTGGAAGACGGAGGTTGCAGTGAGCCAAAGATCATCGCACCACTGCACTCTAGCCTGGGCGACACAGCAAGACTCTGTCTCAGAAAAAAAAAAAAAAAAGAAAGAAAGAACAAAGAAATAGATGGCTCAAAGGAAGTTTATCTAATTTTTAAGGAATGAAGTGACCCTAACTGACACTTGGGCAACACTTCAATAGACTCAAAACAGGCTGAGGCAAGGTTCTTGCATTTGCTTGATTCTGTTATTCAATGATTAGTCATTCATTCATTTATTCACTCATTCAGACACGCAGGCAGTCAATGAATCACATCTACAGAGGATTGGCCACAGGGAAGGCACTAGAGCAACAAGCACTAGAGATTCAACAGTGAACAAGTTCCTGGCCCCACCCTCAAGGCACTTCTGACTGATGAGTGACACAGGCAAGATAAGCATAGAGAGACAAGGAGGCACAAGACCCCATGGTCATCCAGGCTCTAGGCAGTAGAAGTGCCGCACTGGAGGGAAGCTGCAAGGAAGCCCTCCCTCTAGAAATAATTTGGCTGTGGCTGGCATTACCAAGGTCCCCCCAAATGTCTTCCTTTCAGCTGGACTCTAAGATCCATCTTGGCTAGTTACAGTCCCCTTCCTCTACGCAGAAGTTCTTCTCCATCTCAGCTCAGCCACTCTGACTTCTAGATTCTCCTCCCCATCTCTCCTCACTCCAGTTCAAGCAGTGAAGTAAGACAGTCTTCCCAGCTCCCTTTTTTTGTTATTCCCCAAAAATGAAGTACCCAGGAATCTCGATTTTAAGTATTTGACTGCTAATTATACTGTAAGGTCATAGGGAACATTAAAAAATAAAATGGGGCAGAGCGCTGTGGCTCATGCCTGTAATCCCAGCACTTTGGGAGGCGGGCGGATCACCTGAGGTCAGGAGTTCAAGACCACCCTAACCAACATGGAGAAATCCCATCTCTTCTAAAAATACAAAATTAGCCGGGTGTGGTGGCGCATGCCTATAATCCCAGCTACTCGGGAGGCTGAGGCAGGAGAATCACTTGAACCTGGGAGGCAGAGGTTGCAGTGAGGTGAGATCACACCATTGCACTCCAGCCTGAGCAACAAGAGCAAAACTCCCTCTCAAAAAAGAAGAAAAGGAAAAAAATGATAAAATGGGTCTAGGTTAGTTGCAAAGATTTCAAAATCTTACCAAATTCTTAGGGTCCTGATCTTGAATCAGGAGTTTCTAACTTTCTCTGAGATAGGAAATGAAATGAGGCTTACACCTGTAATCCCAGAACTTTGGGATTCAGCTTCTGCCTTCAACCTCTGCCTCCTGGGTTCAAGCAATTCTCCTGCCTCAGCCTCCCCAGTAGGTGGCATTACACGTGTGCACCACCTCACCCAGCTATTTTTTATACTTTTGGTAGAGATGGAGTTTCACCATGTTGGCCAGGCTGGTTTTGAACTCCTGACCTCAAGTAATTCACTTGCCTCAGCCTCCCAAAGTGCTGGGATTACAGGTGTGAGCCACTGCACTCAGCCCAGTTACTCCTTTTCAGTCTTTGGTTTCTCATTCCATCTCCTTTCCCTTGCTTATGTGCCAACTTAGTCTCTTCCTCAAGATTTAAAAAACAAAAACCTCATGACCCTGTCCTCCTCTCAAGTTACAGCCCTTCACTACTCCCTCCCAACATTACTGCACTCCCATAATGCCCTGCCTGCCTGTTTCCTGCAAATGGCATCATAAAAGTCACCAGGGACCTCCTTATTGCCACATCTGATGGTTTCCTTTTTTCTTGCTTTTGCGGCCGCACTTGACCCTGAGTACCACTCCCTCCTAGAAACCATCCCAGCCTATGCCATCCTCTCACTGGGTTTGCTCCTGCATCTCCAACCACACCTTCCCAGCCTCCTCTGCCACCTCTTCTTCTCTTTGAACGTAGAAGGCCCCAGTTTTCTTTCCTTGGCCCCTTTCTCTTCTTACTTTGTCACCTTCCTGGACAAGCCCATCCACTCACACATTTGCACCAGTCTTCCAAGTCATCATTGCCAGCACCCAAGCACCAGAAGTGTGGAACCAGCCATGCTTTGGTGGAAACTGTGGGTACTGTGAGGGTGCTAGGTTTGGTGCTATCCTACCCACAGCTCAGACTTCTGCCTGGTGTCCCATGGACACTTTATGCTTAGTTGTCAGATTGGTCCATGGGCAAGGTCTTCTGCTAGGCACTGGGGGCAATTCACAGAGGCTGAAAGCCCTGCAGGCTGATCACTAGCCAGCCGTCTCCTTTTCTGGGTTCCCCCCTCTTAGGACATCCAGATGGCCACACCCCCCATTACTACCTTCATAAGTGCTATGCAGCAGAAGGAATGATCAATTCAAAAAGGATAAGCTGCCCCTTTGCCAACACCCAAATTCCTTATTCTCTCTCCCCAGCACACTCCCCATCACCCCACCCCATCCCCCAGTCAAATGGTTCAGCATCAAATGACAACAGTGCCCTCTAGAGGAGTGTTTTTCAAATTGCAATGGCACCCTCTTGATGTGGCTAATTGTGTTTTCCAAAGACGATTCGAATCTCCCATCCCACCTGCTGTTCTTACAATGGGACTTTGATACTCCACCCATTATGAAGTAGAGTCTATGTTCCCATCACTGCACTGGAGTTGCTGGGCGATTCTGAAGAAAATGATGCTATATGACTTCTACTTGAAGCTCTGAGGCACCTTAATCAGTTCAACTGCCCCGAGGCTGCCATGCACAAGAAAGCCCAAACTAGCCCAGACCTAGAGACCACATGGGGAGACTACCTGGAGAGAGACAGCTAATTCAGCCCATCACTGTTCCAGCCCCAGCTACTGACCACAGTCACATGAGACACCTAAATCAGAATAGCCCTACTGAGCCCTTCCCAAATTCCTGCCCCAAAGAAACCATGAAAGATACTGAAATAATTACTGTCGCTTTAGGTCATCATGTTGAAATGATTTGTAATGCAGCAACAGATAACTAGAACAGTGGGTCATGAAATCATTCGAGTGTGTCATGGCCTGCATTGTTTTTTAAGAGTTAACTGGTAGAGAACAGAATAGAATGGAAAATGTAATAACGAAGGTTTTGTTGAGAAGATTTTTTCAATAAATGTGTTTGCATATGTGTATACTGGATCAAGTAGTAAAATGTATTTGTTTCTGTGCATCATGTAAAATTTTTAAAGTTTTGGCCAGGCGCGGTGGCTCGCACATGTAATCCCAGCACTTTGGGAGGCCGAGGTGGGCGGATCACCTGAGGTTGGGAGTTTGAGACCAGCCTGATCAACTTGGAGAAACCCCATCTCTATTAAAAATACAAAATTAGCCGGGCGTGGTGGCACATGCCTATGATCCCAGCTACTGAGGAGGCTGAGGCAGGAGAATCACTTGAACCCAGGAGGCAGAGGTTGCAGTGAGCCGAGATCATGCTATTGCACTCCAGCCTGGGCAACAAGAGCAAAACTCTGTCTCAAAAAAAAAAAAAAAATTAAGTTCTAAGAACCTAGATTATTGTTGCAATTCCAGAAACTACATAAACCAAACTCCACAAAGGCCAATATCATCTCAGTGAATCAAGGAAGCTGGAAATTCTCATACCTTGTAAGCAAGTTGCAGGTGGGCCCATTTAGCTTTGTCATCTAAAACAGAGGAACCAAAACGCCTTCTGCCTCTGAGAGCAAGAAAGGAGGCAATTCCTAGGAAAGTGGTGTTCTAGATGGTTTGTGGATATTTTGGCTATAATATTTGGTGCCTTAATCCTCTCAGTAATTAATGGAATTTTTGAGACAGTTTTATGGTATTTTTCTCCATAAAATTCATGATGCATCAGCAACACGTGGGGGCTTGTAAAAAGGCAGATCCGTTGGCCACGTTTCAAACATGAGGCAGGGGAGCCAAGCGCCTGTATCTTAACCCTGCCCCCCAGAGGAATTATAAATGCACTAAAGTTTGAGATCTACTGAGTCACAGGGAGGACTGCATGAAGATTGAAATTTAGGGCTGGGCATGGTGGCTCACACCCATAATCCCAGTGCTTTGGGAAAAAACATGCAAGCAGGATCACTGAGCTAGGAGGTTGAGACCAGCCTGGGCAACATAGTGAGACAACACCTCTTAAAAAAACTTTTTTAGGTTAACTATCATGCAAAGGCCTGCACTCCAGCCTGGGTGACAGAAGGAAACTCTGTCTTTAAAAAAAAAAAAAAAAAGCTAGCTCTCATGCAAAGGCCTAATTGATCAGAATCCTAGGACATTTCCACTGCATTATGGATATAACTGGAAACAGCCCTGATTGTCAAGAAAGCTCATCCAGGGCTCCTGTAAAGTAAAAGGCAAGGCTGGAAATGCCTTTATTTCTTTAAAAAGAGGTTGTATTTCTGAAGGGATGTGGGGGGGGTGGGTATGTATGGACATGCACATGTATGTGTGCCTGTGTCTGGCCGAATGTGTTTGTGTACCTGGGTACGTGTGTGGCTGTGGCAGGAGTCCTGAAAAGGCTCGTTAGACAAGGTGTGTCCTGACAAGTGCCAGGACAGGCCTATCTATTCAGACTAGTTTACACCTTGTCATACCTGCATGTTTTTCTCACTCACTCACTGCACACACAGGTACACACACATACAGGCTCACACTTTACTTTGATTGGTAGGTGGCTAAATTCCTACTAGATGAAGTCTCTGCCTCTTTCTTCTTTCTTTCCCAGAACTGCACGCATGTTAGTATAGATTCACTGGCCTAAAAAGAACATCAGAGATCCTAAAATTCAGTGCTTTCTTAAGAAATTTGACAAGAACACTTTGTTAAAATCATCATGCCTTGACAGAATGCTGGTAGGTCACTTGGATTCAACTAAGTAGCCAAAATGGTCTCATTAAGATGCTCAATAAGATGCAAAGTTTATTTACATGTTGTTTTGTCTCATAATAAAGTGAAAATATTAGATAGATTAAATTGCTTGCATTAAGAATGAAAAGCACAATTCATGACCAAAAAAATGTGTAATAATTACAAGACAAGAGACCTAACAATAGAGCAATACCATCAACTCCACCATCAGCTGGCAATCACTGCCTATCCCTGCCAAGCAAGCTCAACCTCATGTTTCCAGGCTTGGGTCACTGTCCCTTAAGGATGGTTTATTAAATAAAAAAGATATACACACACTATATATGTGTCTTTCTATTTTATTACATGTTCTTCAATACATTTAAGGAAAAAATATCACCTGGGTTGTTTTAGAGTTTGGTTTTGGTTTTGGAATGTTTTGGTTGGTTTTAGGATGTTTAGGATCACTTCACGGAAGAGAGATTTAGAAACACTGATTTAACCTCATCTTCAGTGGGGAAAACTGAAGCCAAGGAGGGGAAATAACCTGCCCAAGATGGTAAGTCATTCTTGGCTTCAAGCTTTTAGGAAGAAAAGACTTGGAGAAGATTCACAGGCATGCTAAGTACCTCCTGGTCTCTGATCCCAAGGGGAGTATGGGACTCACTATTCCTGGAACATATATACATACATATATATATATATATGCATACACATATATATATACACACACACACACACACACACACATACATATATATATATATATACATATATATATACATATATTTTTTTTTCCTTTTTTGTTGAGATGGAGTCTCATTGTGTTGGCCAGGCTGGTCTCAAACTCCTGGCCTCAAGCGATACTTCAGCCTTGACCTCCCAAAGTGCTGGAACTACAGGCATAAGCCACCATGTTGGAATGTTTAAGATGTCAAGTATTTAAAACAGAGATCCCAGCTAGGCACAGTGGCTCACGCTGGTAATCTCAACACTTTGGGAGGCTGAGGCCAGCTAATCACCTGAGGTCAGGAGTTCAAGATCAGCCTGACCAACACGGCAAAACCCCATCTCTACAAAAATACAAAAATTGGCCAGGTGTGGTGGCGGGCACCTGTAATCCAGCTATTTGGGAGGCCAAGACACGAGAATGGCTTGAACCCAGGAGGCAGAGATTGCAGTGAGCCAAGATCACACCACTGCACTCCAGCCTGGGTGACAGAGCGAGACCCTGTCTCGAAAATAATAATAATAATTACATTTTAAAAAACAGAAATCAGGTAGGTCCTTGGCCCTTATTTTGAGATTTGATTATTTTCTTAACATGCATAACCATATAGGGAGTTTTGTTTTTGTTTTTGTTTTTAAGAAGGAGTCTTGCTCTGTTGCCCAGGCTGGAGTGCAGTGGCATGATCTTGGCTCACTACAACCTCCGCCTCCCAGGTTCAAGCAATTCTCCTGCCTCAGTCTCTCCAGTAGCTGGGACTACAGGCACCTGATACCATACCCGGCTAATTTTTTGTATTTTTAGTAGAGACAGGGTTTCACCATGTTCACCAGGATGGTCTCGATCTTCTGACCTTGTGATCCACCCTCCCCGGCCTCCCAAAGTGCTGGGATTACAGGCATGAGCCACCGTGCCTGGCCTCATCTAGTGAGTTTATAAATAACCTTCAGTCTAACTGGGTGGGTCTAAATTGCCTCGGCGTGTCCTTAGTCCCAGCAAGCGATAGACTCGGGGTATGGGCAGGCTCCCACTTGCTGTGACGATGCTGGCAGAAGCCACAACAAAGTCAGATGCACTCAGCTCTGCTGGGCATGGTTCCACTGAGCAAAAATTTTTTAATATTTTCCTTTTTGTTTTGGGAGTGTTGTTGTTGTTGTTTTGTTTTGAGACAGGGTCTTGCTCTGTCACCCAGGCAGGATTGCAGAGGCACAATCACAGCTCACTGCAGCCTCAACCTCCTTGGGCTCAGGTGATCCTCCTGCCTCAGCCTCCCAAGTAGCTAAGACTACAGGCATGTGCCACTATGCCTGGCTAATTTGGGTTTTTTTTGTTGTGGTTGTTTTGTTATTTTGAGACAGAGTCTTGCTCTGCCACCCAGGCTGGAGTGCGGTGCTGCTATCACAGCTCACTGCAGACTTGACTTCCCTGGGCTCCAGTGATCCTCCCACCTCAGGCTTCCAGGCAGCTGAGACTAAAGGCATGTGCCACTACACCCAGCTAATTTGGGTGGGAGCGGAGAGTTACTGTGGTTGGTTTTTTGTTTGTTTGTTTTGTAGAGATGGGATTTTGCCATGTTGCCCAGGCTGATCTCAAACTCCTGGGCTCAAGTGATCCACCTGCCTCAGTCTCCCACAGTGCAGGGATTATAGTCATGAGCCACTGTGCCTGACCCAAAATATTTTTTTATTAAAAAGAAATTCCAGGAATAGCTTCAGTTCTTCTGATTCTACCTGAGACTCCCATCAGTCCACTGTTCCCTCATGGGTGCCAAGCCACCCTGATTTCCCTGCACTAACACCAGGAAGCTGGGGAAAGCTGCACCTTAACCCCTGCTGCTGGGACCTGGAGACACATGCAAGGCTCATTCATTCTCCCTGTGCCCCAGGGACTCGCCTAAGGCCCTCACTTAGCCACCAGCAAAGCCCACAGGTTGGCACTGGTTGTTTGTCAGATTCCAATCATGGATTAGGAGGTGACACAGTAGAGAAGTCTAGGAAGCAAGGGATGGTTGGAAAGGCATGTGGTGGGCACAGAAACTCAAAGGGACCTCCCACCCCAGCAGAGGGTGTAGTCTCAGATAGTGCAACCTAGAGCAGGTATATTCAACCTTGAGGAATGTATAGAACTTTTTTTTTTGAGACAGGATCTTGCTTTGTTGCCTAGACTGGAGTGCAGAGACACAATGATGGCTCACTGCAGCCTCCAGCTCCAAGGCTCAAGCAGTCCTCCTACTCAGCAGCAGCCCCCTCAACCCTCAGTAGCTGGGACTGCGGGTGCATGCCACAACGTCTGATTAATTTTTTAAAAATTTTTTGTAGAATCAGAGTCTCACAAATCTATATATTACCTATACTCCAATAACAGTTTCCTTCTTAAAGCCTCCAAAAAAATGAATGATTCAATATGATAAAGACATTGCTTTTTCTTAAACTGTTACCCAGAAACTTAGTGTAACACTAATAAAATCACAATTTTTATAAAACTTTATAACTGATTTTTAAAACTCCATCTAGACCAGGCGCAGTGGCTCACACCTGTAATTCCAGCACTCTGGAAGGCCAAGGCAGGTGGATAACTTGAGGTCAGGAGTTCAATACTAGTCTGGCCAACATGGTAAAACCCCGTCTCTACTAAAAATATAAAAATTAGCTGGGTGTGGTGGCGGGTACCTGTAATCTCAACTACTCAGGAGGCTGAGGCAGGAGAATCACTTGAACCTGTGAGGCAGAGGTTGCAGTGAACTGAGATCACACCACTGCACTCCAGCCTGGACCAACAGAGTGAGATTCTGTCTTTAAATAAATAAATAATCTCCATCACAAGAGAATACATACAATAGCCATGATTCTTTTTTAAATAGGGTGACAATGTAGGTAGAGTTGTCCTCCTGGTTATCAAATTATCCTATAAAGCTATGGCAACAGTGGTATTGGTATATAAATAGACAAATAGAACCGATTAATGTATACACGGAAATTCAGTATATACAAAAATTAACCAGGTATAGTGGCACGTGCCTGTAGTCCCAGCTACTTGGGAGACTGAGGCAGGAGAATCACTTGACCCCAGGAGGTAGAAGTTGCAGTGAGCCAAGATCACACCACTGCACTCCAGCCTAGGTGACAGAGTGAGACTCTGTCTCAAAACCAACAAACAAAAAAAGACAAAATGGTAGGGAAAGGGTGGCTAGTTGAATACATGGTATTGGTCTATCCAGATGGAAAAGAGTAGAGCTATGTTTCAACTTCACATCATACCCTCTAAGATAAATATTTGTTTAACTATAAAAGTATTAGCAGAAAATATGCAAAATGGGTTTAAACCACTGAGGAAACGGAAGACCTTCTCAAGCAAAACATAAAATATACAAGTCATAAATGGAGTGTCTTATTCTGTTCTGATTGCTAAAACAAATACCATAATCTGGGTGACTTAGGGACAGTGTTTCTCACAGTTCTGGAGTCTGGGAATTCCAAGAGAGTTCAAGATCCAGGTGCCAATAAATTCAGTGTCTGGTGAGGGCCTGCTTCCTGTTTCATAAATGACTATCTTCTCCCAGTGTCCTCACATGGTGGAAGGGACAACAAGGGTCTCTTTCACAAGGGCACTAATCCCATTTACGAAGGATCTACCCTCATGACCTAATTACCTCCCAAAGGTCTCACCTCCTAACATCACATTGGTAAATTACATTTTAACATATGAATTTCCGGGGACACAAACATTCAGTCTACAGCAGGGAATAAGTAAAACATGTAACCATTTAAAAAAGAAAATAAGGCTGGGTTCAGTGGCTCACCTGTAATACCAGCACTTCAGGAGGCCGAGGCAGGTGAACTGCTTGACCTCAGGAGTTCAAGACCAGCCTGAACAACATGGTGAAACCCATCTCTACAAAACACACAAAAATTATTTGTGCATGTTGGTGCTCACCTCTAGTCCCAGCTACTTGGGAGGCTGAAGCAGGAGGATCACTTGAACCCAGGAGGCTGAGGCTACAATGAGCCGAGATCGCACCACTGCACTCCAGCCTGCCTGAAAAAGTGAGACCCTGTCTCAGAAAAAAAAAAAAAAAAGAGAGAGAGAGAGAGAGAGACATCCCTTCCCAACTCACTCTTATTGTGGATCATCTGGGGTGTTTTCTCCCTCACTGCTGCAAACTAAATAACCTACCTTTTTTTTTTACCACTGGTATTGTTCCTGGTAGTCTTTGGTCAGTGAATATTCACAATACTATTTTATTATTAATTTTGTATTTTATTTTATATGATAAGACATGTTACTGATTTCTTCATCAGTTATAGTATTTGTGACTTTATTTCAATAAGATAAAGAGAGAACTATAAAATATTTGTTTGAAAAAGGGGCACCAGGGCCGGGCACAGTGGCTCATGCCTGTATTCCCAGCACTCTGGGAGTCTGAAGTGAGCAGGTCACCTGAGGTTGGGAGTTTGAGACCAGCCTGACCAACTTAGAGTACCACATCTCTACTAAAAATACAAAAAAATTAGCTGGGTGTGGTGGCCCATGCCTGTAATCCCAGCTACTCAGGAGGCTGAGGCAGGAGAATTGCTTGAACCCAGGAGGCAGAGGTTATGGCGAGCCAAGATCATACAAAAAAAAAGAAGGGACACCCAGTCCAGCAGGATTGAGAAACACCAGGGGAAAGAGCTCTTTGCCAGATTGCAAGACAAATTCAAATTATGGCCACCCCAACCTGATCAGGCTCTCTGGACTCCCGTAGTCGGGCTGTCTGAGACATTTCCCCACATTCTGGTGGCTGTCAGCCAAGGCTGCATGGGAAATCCTTCAGCAGAAAGGAAGTGCTCACATAGGCAGTGTTACAGGCGCCTGCCCACACACCCCAGAGGCCACAGCTGGACCAGATGACAGCTGCAAATCCTCATGTTGGCCAGGCTGGTCTTGAACTCCTGACCTCAAGTGATCCCACCTCAACCTCCTAAAGTGCTAGGATTACAGGTGTGAGCCACTGCCCTCAGCCACTTTTTCTTAAATTATATTATCCATAAATTCAATATTATCCATAAATTCCCAACCAATATTGCAATATTTATAAAACTTCATGAATACAAAGCATTAGTCCAGAATCTACCCCCATGGGACCCAGGGACTTCAGTCATCCGCACAAGGGGCTCTTTTCCCCATAATGTTCACATTTATCAAAGTAATGCAGTCATTAAAGAAAATTAGGCAAAATATTTAAAAAATAGAAAGGGGAACACAGTTTCACCCACTTCCACTTTCAAAAACAACTTTGTAAACGTGGCAGTGTATCTACCTTCAAATGTTTATAAAATTTGCAGGTTTGCTCTAACATACAGCAATGCTATTAAATATGTTTGGTGGTCCTAAAAGCCACACCCTGAGAACAGGCACCCAGAGCACAGCTGCATTGAGAATAAACTCCAAGCTCCTTCACACACCCTGCAGGCCGGTACGGTCTGGCCCTGCCTCCCTGCCCAGTCTCATCTCTCAACCCCACTGGCCTCTCTGCCCCTCAGGCAGACTGTTTCTTCAGTCCTGGAAGGCACCCAGCCCTGTCCACCTTGGTGACGCTAGGTGTGCCATTCTTTTCCTAAGGTGCTTTGGGCGCCCCAAGGCCTGGGTCACATCCTCTCAAAATTCAAAGCTTGGTTCTGGGGACTCTCCTGGCCTCCCCCATCCCCATCTCAGTTAAAGCCCCTCTGTCATTCTCTTTCACAGCCCTCTACCTTTTCTGAATAATACCTCCCCCAATTTCTAAGGATACACTTTGCTTATCTGTTTGGCATCTATGTCCCCCGCTGGAGGAACGTGGGCAGGGTGACATGTGTTTTGCTCCTCTCTGGTGCTACCCTCCTTGCTGTTCTTTTGTTGCACATCTCCCTGTTTCATCTGCTCCAGCACAACTTGCTCCCAGTCCCATCAGCTTCCAACCTGATGCTTCAAATTCAATGTATAATCTCTCTTTGCAACCCTCAAATAGCGTCTCCAGCTGTGACCTCTGTTTCTCTCCTCTAGTAGAAGGCAGCCTCCTCCCTGCTTTTTTGCTTCAGCTGCGAGGTAAGCAGCCCTATCTGCTCCCACCCAGCGTGACCCTAAGCAGCAGTCTCTCCACAGCTGCCAAAGAAGTTGCTGCAGACTTCTCCCTGTCCCTAGAATCAAACACATCCGGTGACATCAAGCTTGTGCCACAAAGTTCCAGAGGCACCTCTGGGTTGCTGGGAGGGGCAGCAGTAACTTCATGCTCGTGTCTGGGGTGCAGAGGAGAAAGGTCCCCACTCTGAGCTCACAGAGTGCTGGAGGTCCAGGCTGTGGAACACTGGAACACAGATGTTCCCCAGGAGCCTAGATGGCCACTCAAAGCTTCTTCGGCACTTATGAATCTTTACAGGCACAGGTCCCACCATCTTGGGTGAGGCAAAGTACAGTTTACCTTCATTATTCACAGTAGTCATGATCTGTAAAGTTGGCTGGAGGGCAGGTGCAGCGGCTCATGCCTATAATCCCAGTACTTTGGGAGGCCAAAGTGGGAGGATCACTTGAGGCTAGGAATTCAAAAGCAGCCTGGGTAACATATTGAGACCCCATCTGCACAAAAGAAAATGTGTTCTAATTGGGCAGGCATAGTGGCCCATGCCGGTAGTCACAGCTGCTCAGGAAGCTGAAGCAGGAGGATCTCTTGAGCCCAGGAGTTCAAGGTTACAGTGATCTATGATCACAGCACTGCACTCCAGCCTGGGCAACAGAACAAGATTGTCTCTAAAAAAACCAAAAGCTCAACAAAGAGCATCTCTGATATTTAAATAACAATTGTAGAGCACTTTACAGTTCTTAACACATTTGCGTGCATATATGTGTGTGTGTCCACATATATAGCTAAATTGACAGCAGATCCTCAAGACTAACTACTGTAAACAAATTGCCATGACACCTTTCCATGAGAACTGCTTTGTACACCCTGGCAATCCACCAGAACAGAAGCCAGAGCCCCAGTGTGCCCTTCTGTACTCTGTACTCCAGCTCACCTGCCACTTTCCAGCTCACCTGTTTTCCCAAAGTTACAGACAGAGGATAGACAATGCTGTTAAACTCTAGAGTGATTGCCATGGGCAGGGCAGCAGGAGAAGTGAGTAGGAGGGTGTTTTCTTCAAGTTGAAGGAGAGGAAAGAAAAAATATCCAGCTGTAGCAATCAGATTGTCGGTACCAAAGATAGAGTGACTCAGGGCAGGTCCTTGGTAAGCAGGCACTGAGCCAGGCTGGGCCCACACCCTGGAGAATGAGAATAGCATTCTGTGATCAAAGTGGGAAGGAATGCATCCATTCCAGAAACCAGGTGAGGCAGGGCTGTCATTAAGACAATCTGGCCAGAGCTATGATTACAGAGGGAGCAAACTGATGAAAACAGAAATCCACAGTGCCTGCTCCCTGCTGAGCAGCCAAGCTTGCCCATGCTGCCCTTTTGTCCAGCTAATGTCTCTGGGCAGTGATAAGGCCTTAAGTATCTGTGGCTAAAGCACCTGATTGTTAATAAAAATAGTAATAATTTAAGAGTGTCGTTGAGTGAGCTATAGTATTACATGAACTATCAGTCCTCAGTCTTTTCCTCATTGATTAGGATGGATGTTCTAATGAGAGAATTTTTATACAACTAAAGAAGACACCTTTTTTTTTTTTTTTGAGACTGAGTCTCTGTCACCCAGGCTTGAGTGCAGTGGCACAATCTCAGCTCACTTCAACCTCTGCCTCTTAGGCTCAAGTGATTCTCCTGCCTCAGCCTCCCAAGTAGCTGGAATTACACACCACGCCCAGTAATTTTTGGATGTTTTGATTTGGTTTGGTTTTTGTTGTTGTTGTTGTTTGTTTATTTGTTTGAGACAGGGTCTTGCTCTGTCACCCAGGCTGGAGTGCAATGGCATAATCTTGGCTCACTGCAACCTCCGCCTCCCAGGTTCAAGTGATTATCCTGCCTCAGCCTCCAGAGTAGCTGGAACTATAGGCACATGCCACCACACCCCGCTAATTTTTGTATTTTTAATAGAGATGGGGTTTCACCATGTTGACCAGGCTGGTCTCGAACTCCTGATCTCTTGATCTGCCCACCTCGGCCTCCAAAAATGCTGGGATTACAGGTGTGAGCCACCGCACCTGGCCATAATTTTTGTATTTTTAATAGCTATTAAAAATGTTGGCCAGTCTGGTCTCAAACTGCTGACCTCAAATGATCTGCCAGCCTTGGCCTCCCAAAGTGCTGCGATTACAGCTGTGAGCCAGAAGACACATTTATTAAAAGAAATTTAGAAACCCCATGCAGACACTCAGAGAAAATTAGAGTCATTTCTAATCCAATCACTCATATGTAATGACCTTTAACAGTTTGTGCTGTGATTCTTCAGATTTTCTTCGCATGGATATACACACATTGGTTTCTTATTAAAAAAATAAAATCATGATGCATAAACTATTTTGTTACTTGGGTTTTTTCACTCAATCAAATGAAACATGCTCTTTTCATACGAAAAAAATACTCCTAGAGTGTGATTCTTTATGTCTGTGGGTACTTCATTGCATGGTCCTCTCATTAGTTATTTAATCTGTTTCCTGTTCTTACACATTTAGTTGCTTCCAAATGTGGAATATAATAAATGCTGTACTTGCCATCCTAGTTCACATATCTTTCCAAACACGTCTACTTATCTCCCTAGGTCCCTCCTTCAAGAGGAATTGTTGGGCCAAGGGGTTTTCATGTATTTGTGGCTTGTGATATTCACTGCTAAATAACCTTGCTTTACAGGCTAGTCATACCATTTATGTCACCACTGTGTAAATGGCCCTTTTTCCTCGCCTCCTGGCCTGCAAACAGTTTTGCCCTGCTAGCCAATCACACAGAGTTGAAGTGTGTGATATGAAGAACAGTGATTTGTTTTCCTTTTGATTTCTTAAATGTTTAGTGAAACTGAATGTGATTTCACACATGCATTAGGGTCCTCAGGCTGCTCTAATAAAGTATGACAAGCTGGGTGGCCTAAAACAACAGACATTGATTGTCTCACCTCTGAAGACGGTAGGGAAGGATCTGTTCTGGCCTCTCTCCTAGCTGCAGGTAGCCTCAGTTGTCCCTTGGCTTGCAGATGGCTGTCTTCTCTCTGCGCCTCTTCACGTGTCCTCCCTCTGTGCATGTCTGCCGCTGTCCAAATGTCCCCACTCTGTAAGGACACCCAGTCACAATGGATTAGAGACCACTCTGTGACCTCAGTTTAACTAGATTATAAATTAATCCAAGCGTACAGGTCCTATTTCCAAATAAGGTCACAGTCTGAAGTGCTGGGGGTTGGGACTTCAACATATCTTGTTAGGAGGACAAAGCCTTCAACAATATGCTTATTAGCCATTCCTATTTCTTTTTCCTTTGGTGAATTGCCCACTTTTCTATTGAGTTTTTTGCCTTTTTCCTTATTTGGTAGAAACACTTTGTTATCAATCCTTTGTCGGACACATATGTCATTAATGTCCCAGTTTGTGAGAAACAAGGTGTTTTTTTTTTAATTTTTGCATAGCCATATTTTTCTGTTTTATTTCTCTCTTTTATGTCCTACTTAGAATCATTCTACCTCAAGATTATAAAAACAGTTTTGCCTGTGTTTCCCCTAGCACTTTTTTGTTCTGTTTTTAAATTTCAAATCCGTAGTTTATTTTGACATGAGACTTGGATCACTTTTTTCCCAAATGGCCAACCAGTTGTTCTAGTATGTTTATTGAGTGACTCCTCTTTTTCCTTGGTGATTTGAGGCCATCTTTATCTTGTTTAAATCCCTATATATATTTGAATCTATTCTGGGCTCTTTATTCATTTTTAAATATTATGTCTATTGCCATGCTGTACTTTATAATACATTTTAACATTTGAGGTAGTTATTCTTTGTCATATTCAAGGAAGACTTTCCATCCTTAATTTATTAGGTAATTTAACCAAACATATTTGGATCAAATGTGCCTTCTTACTATATCTCTAGATAATGACAGCATTTTTCTCATTTATTTATTCAACAAATATGTCTTAAACACCCACTATGTGCCCTACGCTGAGTACTGAATATGACAGTGAACAAAATAGACATGGTCCTGCCTTCATGAAGCTTATTACAATCTAGTAGAGGACACAGATGTTAGTCAAATAGTCCCATTAAAAAGGTAAAAGTGTCAGCTAAAACTAGGTTCTTGTTACAGGAAAAAAAAAGGTAAAAGTGCAGCCAGGCGAGGTGGCTCACACCTGTAATCCCAGCACTTTAGATGCCGAGGCAGGCGGATCACCTGAGGTCGGGAGTTCAAGACCAGCCTGACCAACATGGAGAAACCTCGTCTCTACTAAAAATATAAAATTAGCCAGGTGTGGTGGCACATGCCTGTAATCCCAGATACTCAGGAAGCCGAGGCAGGAGAATCACTTGAACCCAGGAGGTGGAGGTTGCAGTGAGCAGAGATCGCACCATTGCACTCCAGCCTGGGCAACAAGAGGGAAACTATGTCTCAAAAAAAAAGGTAAAAGTACAACTACAACTAGTGCTGGAAAGAAAAGGGTTAACATGTGGTCTATGCACCAGCAGCCTGCACTCCACCTGGGAGCCTGCTGGAAGCGCAGCATCTTCAGACCTGAACCAGAATCTGCATCTTACCAGGATGCTTTATAGTTTGAGAAACCCAGGAGTAGGGACAATTGGACTGACTACAGAGGTAAGGAAAGGTTCCTGAAGGAAGCAATGAGTAAACTCAGATCTGAAAGGAGAGAAAGCACTAAGTCAAAAAGGGAGGGAAGAGTTGCAGATGGAGGGAAGAGCATGTGCAAAGCCCCTGTGGTGCTGGAAGCCTGGTGCACATGAAGAACCAAAAAGGCCAGTGCATGTTTTTAACACAGAGCGCCAGGCAGAGCATGGGGGAGGTACGCCCAGAGAGAGAGGAGGGCTCAACATACAGGGCCTTGTATACTAAGGCATTTTACCTTTGTATAGAAAACCATGTTGTGTTTTCAACATAGGCATCATTGAATTATATTTGAACAATGAAGTCATCACTTTTGCTGCCCTTGCCCTGTTGATGTGATGAAATGAATAGTTTATACTGATCTATCACTTCATATTGAACTGTATCAACATTCCTGGAATAAACCCTACCTGAGCATGATGTTTATTCTTTAAATATACCCCTGGATTTTATCTGGAAGTACATTAGCATTTTGTATCCACATTCATTCGTTAAATTGGTCTACATGTTTTGTATGTTTGTTGGTGGATGTTTCTGGGTCTTTTGAGTTTTTTTCTGTTTCTGTCACCCAGGCTGAAGTACTGTGGTGTGATCTTGGCTCACTGCAACCTCCACCTCCCAGGTTCAAGTGATCTCCTGCCTTAGCCTCCTGAGTAGCTGGGATTACAGGTTCGCACCACCACACCAGCTAATTTTTGCATATTTTGTAGAGGCAGGGTTTCGACACATTGCCCAGACAGGTCTTGAACTCCTGAGCTCAAGCAATTCTCCTGCCTCAGCCTCCCAAAGTGCTGGGATGAGAGGCCTGAGCCACCATGCCCAGCCTGTTGAGGGGATGTTTTGTTCTCTTTTTGTTTCATGCTAGCTTTGTAAAATAAAATGCTCTACTATCCAGTAATTTATGTATCATAGTAATTCTTTTCTTTTTTTCTTTTTTTTTTTTTTTTTTTTTTTTTTTTTTTTTGAGACATAGTCTCATTCTTGTCACCCAGGCTGGAGTGCAATGGCATGATCTTGGCTCACTGCAACCTCCACCTCCCAGGTTCAAGTGATTCTCCTGCCTTAGGCCCCCCAAGTAGCTGAAATTACAGGTGCCCATCACCACACCAGGCTAATTTTTGTACTTTTAGTAGAGACAAGGTTTTACCATGTTGGCCAGGATAGTCTTGAACTCCTGATCTCAGGTGATTCTCCTGCCTTGGCCTTCCAAAGCGCTGGGTTACAGGCATGAGCCACCACTCCCAGCCAGGAATTCTTTCCTTTGAAGACTTGAAAAAACTCAGTATGCAAGAAGCTTCTTGAACATATATTGATAATTTATATTATCTTTAAAAAGAATTCCAAGTAAAAAAAGAAGCAAAAATGAATATGAAACAAGTAAAAAAAAAGAAAAAAAGAATTCCATCAGGTTTAAAAACATATTAGCATAGCATTCTGCATTATATTCTCCTAATAATTTTTGTTCATCATGGTGTTTGTGTTCCTTTTCTGATTACTCATTTTGTCATTATTAGATTAGGGGTGGTTTCCATTTTATAGTTGCTTTGTTTTTAATAACAATATGTTAAATCTGCCTATCTACTTATGGTAGTGGCTATATTTTACAAAGCTATCTGTTAATCCTCTCCCCCACCTCTTCTCCATTAAGAGAACCTGCAGCCTTGACCTCAGGAGTACACACACATCAAGTTGAGCCAATCAGGTATCATTCAGGTACCTCATAATTGCTGTTTCCAGGGCATACATGGGTCCCAAGCCAGGCCAATCAGACCTCTTTCCCAGGTTTTTTCTTGTGAAAGCTAGCAGTAAGAGCCACTTTCTTTTCCTCTCTGGGCACAAGCCGAAAGGACGTGACCCTCACGCTGCCAAGATTCGCATTCTTCTCCATGTGAAGAATAAAACAGAGCCAACACACAGAGAAATGCAAAAAACGAAAACCAAAAACCACTCAGACTGCCCTGGGGTCCCTTGGTTTGGGCAAGGCCAGCTCTGTCTCTGCTCTTTCTTTGATTTGATGACTTAAACCAATAAATTTCTTTGTTAATTTCAGTTAGTCAGTGTTAGATTTATTAAACATGGGGCTCATCTTTTTCCTTGAAGGTCTAAAAGAACTTCAGCACGTTTTTATCTTGGATTCATTTTCCCTGGTACTGATGCTGCAATCCCTGATTTGTCTGGGTCTGCCTTTGCAAGGCTGCCCTCTTATTTGAAACCTTTCTGCGTTGCTTTGTTTTGAGTGTTTCAATAATGGCTGCACTTCGCTACACACACACCAGCAGGACACGCTCCTGGTGAAAGGTGTGTATGGACTTCCAGAGCCTTAGCTGGTTTGTGTCCTGCCCTGAGTGGCCAATTAAACTCAGCCTGCCCCACACCCATGACTCCATAACACAAGGCGCTCTAGCCATCTGCTACCTCTGGTATTTTCATCACCACAGCACTCCGGGCTTCCATGCTCTGACTCAACTTCCCCGTTTCTTCTCAAGCTTTTCTCCTGTGCCCACCAGAATTTGTTTTGCTTTGTTTTTTGATAAAGTCTCGCTCTGTTGCCAAGGCTGGAGTGCAGTGGTGCAATTTTGACTCACTGCAACCTCTGCCTCCTGGGTTCAAGTGATTCTCCTGCCTCAGCCTCCTGACTAGCTGGGATTACAGGTGTGCCACCACACCCAGTTAATCTTTGTGTTTTTAGTAGAGACGGGGTTTCACCATGTTGGCCAGGCTGGTCTCAAACTCCTGACCTCAGGTGATCCTCCCGCCTCAGCCTCCCAAAGTGCTGGGATTACAGGTGTCAGCCACTGCACCTGGCCAAAATTAGTTTTGTGTGTAATGAATGCCCCCATACTTCCAACATTTCTACTAAGGTTTCCTTTACCTCCTTGCCTTAACTGAAACCTAGATTTTCTCATGAGACCCTCACTTCTAAATCATGTTTAAATTCTATGGAAACACCACTACCATCATTTCATTTCAAAGTATTCTTTCCTTTTTATTTCATCTTCCTTCCTTTTTACATACTCCATTAGGCAGATCTGTCTTCATTTCTATTATCTCCTTATCTTATCTCTTTTCCATTTCCTAGAAACTAGGTTTTCTTGACTTTTATCTAAAGAACAATGCAAGCCTCCTCACACTTGTAATCTCAACACTTTGGGAGACCAAGGCAGATGGATCACCCAAAGTCAGGAGTTCAAAACCAGCCTGGCCAACATGGTGAAACCACATCTCTCCTGAAAATAGCAAAAATTAGCTGAGCATGGTGGCACACACCTCTAAACCCAGCTACTTGGGAAGTTGAGGCCAGAGAATCGCTTGAACCTGGGAGGTGGATGTTGCAGTGAGCAGAAATCATGCCACTGCACTCCAGCCTGGGTGACAGTACAAGACTCTGTCTCAAAAAAAAAAAAAAAATGCAATGCAAGCCTGGACAACATGGTGAGACCCCATCTCTACAAAAAAATTTAAAAATGAGCTGAGCATAATGGCATGTGCCTGTAGTCCTAGCTACTAGGAAGGCTCTGCCTAGAGGATCACTTGAGTCTGGGAGTTCAAGGTTATCATGGGCTTTTTTTTTTTTTTAAGAGACAGGGTCTCACTCTGTTGCCCAGACTTCAGTGCAGTGGCACAATCATAGCTCACTGCAGCCTCAAGCTCCTGGGCTCAAGTGATCCTCCTTCCTCAATCTCCCAAAGTTATGGGGATTACAGGGATGAGCCACTGTATCTGGCCTACAGTGAACTATGATCACTCCACTGCACTCCAACCTGGACAACAAAGTGAGAGCCTGTCTCTAAATAAATAAATAAATAAGATAAACAATGCAGAAATTGCCTGAAATCTTCTTTTTTCCCCCCAACATTGTTTCTCGAAGACTTTTTTCTCCATCTATTCTGCGTTATAATCTTCCTGCAGGCCACAGAATTTTTAATAGGCTCATATTTTTTCTGTTTCTCTTAGTTTACTAATTCCTGAAATGTAAGAGTTTTATCTAAGTCTGGTGTTTATCCTAAGAACTGGGTGGGTGGATTCTTACTAGCTCCCTTCACCCTGTATTTGTAGGCAAGATCTCTTGCACCTCAGGTAAAGGATGCAGCGCCTGTTCAGTGATCCAAGCATCCAGGGAAAACAAGGACCATGGACAATCCTGAGTGAGGAACTCTTTCTTTGCAAGAGGCTTCTACATTTTTAGTGAAGTTGCTGCACTGTGTGGCACCTGATGGCTCTTCAGCCCTTCTTAACATCCATAACAAATCTTGTAACCTCTACTGTGTCTACTGCCACAGTCAAGATCTTAGGCAAGCAGCCCCCGGCCATCCACCAGCTCTTCCCTTCCTCCCTACGTCTACCATCCAGCCTGATTACATCAGCCAACACCCCTTGGATCTGTAAATAACTTTGCTGAGACTCTGAACTGCTCCTTAAAAACTACTAAGAGGCGGAACGAGATGACTCATGCTTGTAATCCCAGCACTTTGGGAGGCAGAGGCGGTCAGATTACTTAAGGACAGGAGTTTGACACTAGCCTGTTCAACATGATGAAGCCCCGTCTCTACTAAAAATACAAAAAAATGGTGGGCATGGTGGTGGGCGCCTATAATCCCAGCTACTCGCAAGGCTGAGGCAGGAGAATCACTTGAATCCAGGAGGTGGAGGTTGCAGCAAGCCAAGATCACACCACTATACTCCAGCCTGGGCACAACAGAGCGAGACTTTGTCTCAAAAAAAAAAAAAAAAATGTGAAGCTTCCAGGACTTGGGCTGGATGGGTGAGAGAAAAACACACAAAGAAACCTGGAAGACTGGATCCAGAAAGGAGGACATAATAAGGAGGGAGGAAAGAAAGGCCAAACCTCATAGTGGGACTCTGGAGGAGTCTCACTGAATACCTTTCTAAACCACATGATCCTATGTTCAAGTTAAAGCTGTTTGCTATACTGTGATGCTGTATGCTGTATGACTTCTCTTGTTGCCTCAAAACTTTCAGTCAACAACCATACCTCACACTCACTCCATTGTGAGTGCGGTACTGAGAGGGCGTGTAGCAATCAGGGAAGTACCTAGTGTAGGATTACAAGGTCCAAAAACGGAATAGCACACATGGGAGCCAAGATGCCGCCCTGCAACCGCAGCAGCCTGCACAGGAAACAACCCCTTCATCCACAATAAACAACCTAGGAGGCCACACTGCTATAAATCAGACGTGCAGCAAGCCAGACTGCTGTCCTTAGGGACAATCCAGGAGGCAGCTTCCCAAATTATTGTCCCCACATCCAATTTATTTTTTTTTAATTGTTATTTTTTTTAGATGGAGTCTCACTCTGTCACCCAGGCTGGAATGCAGTGGTACAATTTTGGCACACTGCAACCTCTGCCTCCCAGGTTCAAGTGATTCTCCGGCCTTAGCTTTCCTAGCATCTGGGATTACAGACACTTGCTACCACACCCAGCTAATTTTTGTATTTTTAGTAGAGACGAAGTTTTACCATGTTGGCCAGGCTGCTCTCAAACTGCTGGACTCAAGCGATCCACCCGCATCAGCCTCCCAAAGTGCTGGGATTACAGGCAAGAGCCATCACGCCCAGCCCCCACATCCAATTTAAAACAAACCAGAGAAAGCCAAATAGACCCCTCTAATGAATCACAGAGGATTAATCACATTCACTTCTCCTTAATGGCCACTGTGGCTTCCCCATGCCAACTGCCTGGCATCAGGGCATACCTGACACCTTCACTCTCTGCCACCATGAAGCTTTCCCACTCTGCTTGCCTTTGAGTCTTTGCTAAACACAAGTGATGGTGGCTGACTCCCTTGCTATAGCAAGTTCACAATAAATAGGCTTTGCTTTTCTCATTCAGTTGGTCTTTGTTTATTATCACTGTCCCAAGGGATGACCACTCCACGTGACGTTCATCTCTCCAGGTTGCAGGGTCCCAGGATGCCCTCAGGAGATGGCAGCTCCAGTGGGGTAGTGATGGGGACAACCAGGTATGAAGAATCTGGTGCTAAAACATACTTGAGGTTCATGTACATACAACCTGCCTGCACTCCAGGCAACTCACTGGATACCAACTGGCTGGTTCCTTCCTTTTCCCACACCTTCCACCCACAGCTCACCCCTTTGCAGTTGTCCAGATACAATATCTTGTTTCCTTCATATCTGCCTGTTGAATACATTTAAGCATTATTATTCCTGTGCACAAATGATGCAGAAACCCAACCTTGGCCATGCCCTGTGCCTTGCTCCACTGAAGAACACACAGTTCTGCCATGGTTAGTTTAAGGTCTTCCCATGTAGGGGTTCCACTGCACAGGTGGACCGAGGGCATTTATTCTTCCTCTTCTGCCCTTCCATTAACAATGTGCCCAGCTGGCCCTCTGCTAAGCTACTCTCCATGCTTCTAATAGGAAGAGAGAAAATCCTGCTAATGTTCTTTCTGGTCATGGGCAGCATTACCTCAAGTATGGAGAAGAAATGTGTCCCACCTCCTTTGGTGTTCATTTGAGCCACCCTGCATCTCTGCTAAAAGTTCAGCTGGAACCTGATGGTCCTGCCTCTCTTGGGTTCCTGACCAGGAGCCACAAGCCATGTCTAGAGGTCCCAAGCCCAGTGGTGCTGCTGGTACTATGACACCCCCTCCCTCATTCCCTGCAGCATCTCTCACCCCCTCCTCAGCACAGACCACCTAAATGGCAACTATCCCTTTCCAGCCCACCTTCACCCTCCCCACGCCCTACTAAGTTAGAACGTTGACTTAATGACACAAGTAAGTGTACAGGTCTTGTCTTTAAAAGTTGAAGGCAAGCTAGGAGTGGTGCTCATGCCTGTAATCCCAGCACTTTGGTGGGGCCAGAGCAGGAGGATTGCTTGAGCTTAGGGTTCCAGCCCACAGTAAGACCCCATCTCTACAGAAAATTAAATATTAGCCAGGCATAGTGGTGCACACCCATAGTCCCAGCTAGGTGAAAGGATCACTTGAGCTGTGATCGTGCCACTGCACTTCAGCCTGAGCAAGACCCTGCCAAAAAAAAGAAGAAGAAGGCTGGGCATAGTGGCTCATGCCTGTAATCCGGCACTTTGGGGGACCGAGGCAGGTAGATCACCTGAGGTCGGGAGTTTGAGACCAGCCTGACCAACATGGAGAAACCCCATCTCTACTAAAAATACAAAATTAGCCAGTATGGTGGCACAGGCCTATAGTCCCAGCTACTCAGGAGGCTGAGGCAGAAGAATTGCTTGAACCCAGGAGGCGGAGGTTGTGGTGAGCCGAGGTTATGCCATTGCACTCCAGCCTGGGCAACAAGAGTGAAACTCCATCTCAAAATAAAAAAGAAGAAGAACAAAAGTTGACAGCTAACTTTTTATTTCTCCAGGATTAAATGACCCACAGTGGTCCTGGGCCAGATGCTTGTCTTGTTCAGAACTGAAATGTCTAACTTTATGTAGAGTGCCAATGACATTCTAATATCACCAAAAGAAGCTTTGTCCAGCCATCAGCATCACTCTGCTTGTTGAGTTTAGATACATTTTTAATATCTGTGTGGTGTGGTGTTCACGTGGGTAAAGTACTCGGTATTTACAGTAGACGAAATAAGTCTTTGGCAACACTAGATTCCCCCTTAAAACTTCTCTCCTAATCCCTGGTCCTCTCAGGAGCCCAGTGTCCTCCTCAGCCCTCTAACTGTCCACAACTTCGGCATTATCTCCTCGAATCTCACCGCACCACCCAGGCTCAACACCACCTCACGGTGGATCTCTCCTCTCTTCTTACTCTTCACAATTTGGAGCCGGAGATGTTGCCTGATTAGGAAGGGACTCTTGGTCTCTTTGGTAAGGAACCAGAGAGGTGGTTTCACCCAATCATGCTCATTTTACAGATAAAGAAACTGAATCCCAGGAAAAGGAATGCCTAAGACCAACCCAGATCCAAAGATTTCAATCAAAGTTCCCAGAATGGACCTTTACTGTAAGGAGAAGCAGGGCCCTTCGGGTTGTATGTGTGTGACAGGCCTGAGGTCACCTCCTCTGGCGGAATGGAGCCCAACCCCACAAGACTTTCCTGAAGGGGCTCCTCGGCACTACTGCTCCCAAGGCCTGGCCCACAACAGGTTCCACAAATTATTGTTATTATCATCATTGTTATTTTTGCTATAACCACAGTAATAAGAGGGGGAGAGAGGGAAATATAGGATTCCCAGGAACAATAATAATTATTTACCTCATACCTCAGAGACACTAACGCGTGGCCTGCCACCACACCCCTGAAAGTTAATAGTATTGTCCACAATTTACACAAGGGAGAAGGAAGGAAGAGAAAGGGAGTGGCTCTGTCACCGAGTTAGCTGAAGGACAGACTGGCGAAAGTAGGCTAAGAACACAGGAGAGTTTGATGCTCAGCCCAAGATTGAATCTGTAAACCAATGTTCTCAACAGAAACTAGATCTGCAACCTACATAGTGCTTTAGCTCAGGACTTTCCAAACTCTTTTGATCATTATTCACAGTAGGAAATATAATTTCACATTTATACCCATGCCTGTGGCACTTTCTCAGGCAAAGGCAGGCAAATTGCTTGAGCCCAGGAGTTCACGACCAACCTGGGCAACATAGTAAGACCTTTTCTCTATAAAAAATATGAAACTTAGCTGGGCCTGCTAGTGCAGGCCTGTGGTTTCAGTTACTTGGGAGGCTGAGGTGGGAGGTTGCAGTGAGCCATGATTGTGTCACTGCACTCCAGCCTGGGCAACAGAGCAAGACCCTGCCTTAAAAAAAAAAAAAAAAAAAAAACACATATAATAGCTATGAACCAACCCACACATTCCCACACTCTCACCCTACCCTCACCACCCTGGAAAAATGGGACAGTTCAACTCAATAAGTACTTACCAGGTACACCTGACCAGCACTCCACCAGATGCTGTGAGAAATGCTCAGGTTGACAATTGTATACAATTTTAGATTAATGTGACCTTAAACAATGTCCTTGACCTCTAAAAGCACTTCCTCTTAACAATGTTGAGTTTTACCTGAGCCCAGTAATTCTGAAAAACAGTGAAGGTTAAGAAATCCCCAACTCTGGCTGGGCGCGGTGGCTCAAGCCTGTAATCCCAGCACTTTGGGAGGCCGAGGCGGGTGGATCACGAGGTCAAGAGATCGAGACCATCCTGGTCAACATGGTGAAACCCCGTCTCTACTAA
>NW_016107338.1:3408180-3409221 GCF_001604975.1 Cebus imitator
CCAGGATGGTCTCGATCTCTTGACCTCGTGATCCACCCGCCTCGGCCTCCCAAAGTGCTGGGATTACAGGCTTGAGCCACCGCGCCCGGCACCTCCAGGGTTTTTTAAGTAATTCTCCTGCCTCAGCCTCCTGAGTAGCTGGGACTAACAGCTTGTGCCACCATGCCCAGCTAATTTTTGTACTTTTAGTAGAGATGGGGGTTCACCATGTTGGCCAGGCTGGTCTCAAACTCCTGACCTCAAGTGACCCAACTGTCTCAGCTTCCCAAAGTGCTGGGATTACAGGTGTTAGCCACCATGCCTGGCTAAAGTATTTTTGTAAAGAGTTTTCAAGCTGTGCCCCACATCACTCTGGGGCTCACAGAGATGCATTCAGGGTTCTACAAGATATCTGAGAATTTTAATTTTTAAAATGTTTTAAAATTCTTTTTTATCTGAGCTTCAAAAAACACCTGCTCAAGTATATGATATGCCATGTTTTAGACTAGAAGACATCATTGGGCAATTTTCTTGTGCTATCAGGTTAACTTGCTTTAGTCCAGGCTCTAACTGAAGCTTCTCCTGTCTCCTCTGCTTCGTGAAAGAATATCCCAAGAGAGAAAGAGGAAGTGGTGGGAAGAGGCCACCATGTGTAACTACCTACCTGGGAGAATCAAGGTTGTCTTGGTTTTTTGTAAATAAAGCAAAACTGAGATATACAATGGAAGCTGAGACTGCTGTAGGACTGGCATGTCATTCAGAACCCAATTTCAATTTTTTTGTGTTGGTTGAAACAACCTCATTGTTCTGGAGCTATGCTGGCCAATAGAACTTCTGCAATGATGGGCATGCTGTGTATCTACATACAGTAGATACATGCCACATATCATAGTGAGCATTTAAAATGTGGCTACTGTGACAAGCAGAATTCTTTATTTTAATTTTTTATAATAAAAAGTTACCTTATGGCCGGGCGCGGTGGCTCAAGCCTGTAATCCCAGCACTGTGGGAGGCCGAGGCGGGTGGATCACGAAGTCAAGAGATCGAGACCATCCTGGTCAA
>NW_016107338.1:3411061-3412834 GCF_001604975.1 Cebus imitator
AAAAAAAAAAAGTTACCTTATTTTTATTTTGAAATGGCATCTTGCTCTGTCACCCAGGCTGGAATGCAGTGGCACAATTTCAGCTCACTGCAACCTCCACCTCCTGGGTTCCAGTGATTCTCCTGCCTCAACCTCCTGAATAGCTGGGGTTACAGGCAAGCACCACCATGCCTGGTTAATTTTTGTATTTTTAGTAGAGACAGGGTTTCACCATGTTGGTCAGGCAGGTCTCAAACTCCTGACCTCAGGTGATCTACCCACCTCAGCCTCCCAAAGTGCTGGGATTACAGGCATGAGCCATCAAGCTTGGACAAAAAAATTTTATATTTAAAATACAGATGGGGTCTCACTATATTGCCCAGGCTGGTCTTGAACTCCTGAGCTCAAGGGATACTCCCACTTCAGCCTCCCAAAGTGCTACAATTACAGGCATGAGCCACCGAGTCTGGCTTTATTTACTTTTCATTTAAATTTAAGTAACAACATGTGGCTAAGTGGCTGTCATGTTGGATGGCATGGTAGATAGTCTATTTACAATAAACAAATCTTTGAAATTTAAACTTACAAAATTTATCAAGATTGTTACAACAACATCATCTGTTCTTTATACTGGAGTTGCCCCTCAATACCCCCGCACACCTAGTTGTTAAATTTGAAAACTAACTAAAAAGAGAAATCTTTTTTTTTTTTTTTTTTTTTTTTTGAGGCAGATTCTCACTCTGTCACCCAGGCTAGAGTACAGTGGCACGATCTTGGCTCACTGCAACTTCTGCCTCCCAGGTTCAAGCAATTCCTGTGCCTCAGCCTCTTGACTAGCTGGAATTACAGGTGTGTGCCACCTCGCCTAATTTTTCTGTATTTTTAGTAGAGACAGGGTTTCACCATGTTGGCCAGGCTGGTCTTGAACTCCTGACCTCAAATGATCCACCCATCTCAGCCTCCTAAAGTGTTAGGATTACAGATGTGAGCCACCACGTCCCATGAGAATTCTTCTTTTAAAAGTGTTATAAGCAAAATGATCTGTAGGAGCCTTTTAAATTCTATGATTCTTGTCCTAAGACACACATGATAATTAATCTGAAGAAGAAAAATCTTCCCTGGAAACCTCATTCTTTAAAATATCAAAAAGTCTCTTATTTAAAGAAAGAACTGGACTCATTCGTCATGTCCTGAATGAATACAGCCATTGCCCAGTAGTAAAAATCACAGACCACACTGCAAGGTAGGCATTTTAATTACCAAATTTTACAGATATAACTAACTAAATAATTGGTCTAAGTTTACATCACTGGTAAACTGGCAAAGCAGAACTCAAATCTAGGTCAGCCTCAAGTTCTTGACCATTACACTGAATCTCTATTGACTTCGGTACTCGTAATTCCAAATGTAATAGAGAAAACCTTTCATAGGGGACATTTCAGAAGCCACATGCAAGCCACTCTGCATCATCCCCTTGCAACTGGGCTCCAAGTCTCTCCAGGAAGACTTGCTCTCCATCCCACAGGGGTTGTTAGGAGGTGTGAATTAGACAAGAAGCTGCTTTGGGTGAAAATCCCTTCAGTCTTTTGGGGCTTGTCAAAAGTGAATCATAAAATTCCCCACATTTCACCTTGTTCTGTGATGAGCAATGGCTCATATGCTCAACGATTTGATTCATAACAATAATCCTTGGAATTAAAAAGGTATTTTCTTCCAAGAACATGAAAATACTCTGTTCTTACTTCCCTGAAACTACATATCTCTTTTTTCTTTCCTTCCTTTTTTTTTTTTTTT
>NW_016107338.1:3412955-3415233 GCF_001604975.1 Cebus imitator
CTCCGCCTCCCAGGTTCAAGCGATTCTCCTGCCTCAGCCTCCCGAGTAGGTGGGACTACAGGCACACCACCACGCCTGGTTAATTTTTGTATTTTAGTAGAGCCGGGGCTTCTCCATGTTGGTCAGGCTGGTCTCGAACTCCCGACCTCAGGTGATCTGCCTGCCTCAGCTTCCCAAAGTGCTGGCTTTACAGGCGTGAGCCACCGCATCTGGCTTTTTCTATTTTCAGATTAGAAAACAGAGGCCCATAGCCAAAGATGACTGCCAAAATAAATAATAAGATAAAAAGAAAACAGAGGCTCAGAGAGAGGAAAGGTCCCAGCCAGAAGCATGTAGCCAGAGAGCAGCAGGGTTGAGAACACCATCCAGCCTGGTCCCTGTGAAAGGAAATTAAATCCTGGGACCCCAAACTCATTAAGCCAAAGGGAAAAGTCAAGCGGGGAACTGGGTCATGCAGACCTGCCTCCCCTTTGGGTTCCTAAATAAGATGACTACAAGAAAAGCTACACATCTCCCCCAGATTTTGCCCACAATAAATTTCCTAGTGAGCTGCAAGATCTCCTAAGGTGTTTCTGTTAAAATTTCACCATGGCAATGTAAATTGATAGCTTATCTTTATAGAGGCAGTCACCCCAGACACAAATGCATATCTGATTGTTCCGCTGCCCAATTTTGTCTATGTTATCTTATGTAAAATGCAGATTCCCTGCATTTTTCCAATAACCATATGTTTAAAAATTAAGAAATATAGGCCGGGCACAGTGGCTCACGCCTGTAATCCCAGCACTTTGGGAGGCCGAGGCAGGCAGATCACGAGGTCAAGAGCTCACGACCAACCTGGCCAACATGGTGAAACTCCATCTCTACTAAGGGTACAAAAATGGCTGGGCATGGTGGCTCATGCCTGTAATCTCAGCACATTGGGAGGTCAAGGCAGGCAGATCACCTGAGGTCGAGAGTTCAAGACCAGCCTGACCAACATGGAGAAACTCTATCTCTACTAAAAATACAAAATTACCCAGGTATGGTGGCACATGCCTGTAATCCCAGCCTCTCGGGAGGCTGAGGCAGGAGAATTGCTTGAAACCAGGAGGTGGAGGTTGCAGTGAGCAAAGATCGCACCACTGAACTCCAGCCTGGGCAACAGAGCAAGATTCCATTTCAAAAAAAAAAAAAATTAAGAAATATATTTTGGCGTGGCAAAATAGCTCACACCTGTATTCCCAGCACTTTGGGAGGCCAAGGTGAGAAGAACACTTGAGCCCAGAGAGAGGCCAGCCAAGACAACATGGCGAGACCCCATCCCTACCAAAAGAAATACAAAAATTAGCCAACAGTGGTGGCATGTGCCTGTGGTCCCAGCTACTTGGGAGGCTGAGGTGGGAGGATTGCTTGATCCTGGGAGGCAGAGGCTGCAGTGAGCTGAGATAGTGCCAATATACCCAGCCTGGGAGACAAAGCCAGACTCTATCTCCCCCAAAACAATGTGTGTGTGTGTGTGTGTGTGTGTGTGTGTGTGTGTGTGTGTGTGTGTGTGTGTTGTGTTTGTTTTTTGAACAAAAAACTACATATCAAAACTTGTGGAAGTATAATAGCTAAAGCAGTACTAAAAGTAACACTTATAAAACAGAAATGTTAGAAGAAAGGCTGAATCAAAACCAAAAAAGATAATTTTTTAACATCCCAAGAATACTTTCAAATCCTGGAGTTAATAATTTTTTTTTTGAGACAGGGTCTCACTTTGTCACCCAGGCTGGAGTGCTGGTGCACAATCATAACTCACTGAGCCTCCATCTCCCAGGCTCAAGCAATCCTCCCACCTCAGCCTCCCGAGTAGCTGAGACTACAGGTATGCACCACCATGCCTTGCTAATTTTTTATTTTTGGTTGAGGCCAGATCTCCCTATATTGCCCAGGTTGGTCTCAAACTTCTAACCTCAAGGGATCCTCCCTCCTCAGCCTTCCAAAGTGCTGGGATTGCAGGCATGAGCCATCTTGCCCAGGCAGAAGGATTTTTTAAAAACAAAACACAAAAAGAATTAACCATAAAGGGAAAAAATATAAATAGGACTACATTTAAATTAAGGACTTTTTTCATTAATAGATAGTGTTTAAAAAGTGAAAAGTCCATGAAGTAGGAGAAAATGTTGTAACACATATAACTGACAAAGAGCCCATTATGAGACTATATAAATATATTTAACAAACCACTAAGTAGAAGATCATGTAATAGATTCTTTTTTTTTTTTTTGAGACAGAATCTTCAGAATCTTGCTCT
>NW_016107338.1:3415498-3420311 GCF_001604975.1 Cebus imitator
ACGGGGTTTCACCGTGTTGACCAGGATGGTCTCGATCTCTTGACCTTGTGATCCACCCGCCTCGGCCTCCCAAAGTGCTGGGATTACAGGCTTGAGCCACCGCGCCCGGCTAATTTTTGTATTTTTAGTAGAGACAGGGTTATACCATGTTAACCAGGCCAGTCTCAAACTCCTGGCTTCAAGTGATCCATCTACCTCGGCCTCCCGAAGTTCTGGAATTACAGACATGAGCCACCACCCAGCCACAATAGGAAGGTTTAAACAGGATCAACTGTAGTAAGCCAAGCAATGATAATAATGATAGTGGTTTTAGGGTGATAACAGTAAACTAGAGAGATGTGAATAGATTCAAGAGATATTTACACAATTGAATATTTATAATCATAAAACATTTATTTTATAGTTAATAATATACATATAGAAAGTCATCATTCAACCAAAATTTTGAATATATATGTGTTTTTTTGGCAGAGAGCTCTGAAGCAATTGTGTATGTGTGTGTGTATATGTGCATGTGTGTGTGTATATATGTATATATATTTTTAACCTGAGATAGGGTCTCTGTCACACGGGCTGGAGTGCAGTGGCATCATCTCAGCTCACTGCAGCTTCCTGGGTTCAAGTGATTCTCATGTCTCGACCTCCTGAGTAGCTGGTAATACAGGCAATTGCCACCACCCCCAGCTAATTGTTGTATTTTTAGTAGAGACAGGGTTTCACCGTGTTGGCCAGGCTGGTCTTGAACTCCTGGCTTCAAATGATCCACCTGCCTCAGCCTCCCAAAGTGCTGGAATTACAGGCATGAGCCATCATGCCTGGCCAGCAATTGAATATATTTTTAAAAAGTCCCTGTGACTTCCAAAAAATCGACTGATTCTTCATTCTGCAGAAGACAGTGTTCTTTGCTTGTGAGTTTTCTTTTTCCCAGCAAGTCATCATAATTGGCCAAGGAGTATCATGACTAGAGAGTGATAACACTTCAAGCTCATCCTTGTTGGCGTTAATTTAAAAAAACAAAAAGTGATAGCATGAGAATTGCTTTCTAAATTATCAGTTTAATTTATAAAAGTTTATCTGGAGGCTGGGTGTGGTGGCTCAGGCCTGTAATCCCAGCACTTTGGGAGGCTGAGGCAGGTGGATCACGAGGTCAGGAGTTCAAGGCCAGCCTGGCCAACATGGTGAAACCCCGTCTCTACTAAAAGTACAAAAATTAGCCAGGCATCGTGGTGGGCACCTGTTATCCCAGCTACTCAGGAGGCTGAGGCAGAGAATTGCTTGAACCCAGGAGGTGGAGGTTGCAGTGAGCTGAGATTACACCATTGCACTCCCAGCCATCTGGGCGACAGAGCAAGACTTCGTCTCAAAAAAAAAAAAAAAAGAGAGAGAGAGAGAGAGAGAAAAGAAAAGTTTATCCGAAAGTCTTCAACCACGATTGGCCATAGCTGGGTTTCTGGCTATCACCCATAGCTAACCTGAGTGTTAGAAAAGGTAGCAGCAATTAGCAGCATTCACTTCCTCCCCTCATCCCGGGCCTCCTGGCCCGCATTTATCTCACCCACATCCTGAACAGGAGCAAATAGGAAAGAGCCCTGGTCCATCTTGTGTCACTGTTTGTCTCTGGTAGAGAGGCTGGGAGTGCTTCTGCCACTGCTGGGTCTGAGTTCACTGGATGGCATGCAGGAGAGGTGGGAAAGGAATCAAGATGACAGAATTGACTACCCAGGATCCTGAAAGAGCTGTGACTTGTTTCCAGTGAGTCATCCCAGGCTTGAGCCAGATATCGCTGAAACCTCATTTCCCACCCACAAAGCACCAGGGTACCTAACATGAGAGTCACTCTGCTTCCACCATAACTCCCATCTGGTTTCCACATCCTACTAACTGGAAGTCAGGAATCATTTTTGTTTTTCTTTTTTTTTGAGGCAGAGTCTCACTCTTTCACCCAGGCTGGAGTGCAGTGGCACCATCTTAACTCACTGAAACCTCCACCTCCTGAGTTCAAGTGATTCTCCCACCTCAGCTCCTGAGTAGCTGGGATTGCAGGTGTTTTGTCACTATGCCCAGCTAACGTCTTTATATTTTTAGTAGAGATGGGGGTTTCACCGTGGTGGCCAGGCTGCTCTCAAACTCCTGGCCTCAAGTGATCCACTTACCTGGCCTCCCAATGTGCTGGGATTATAGATGTGAGCCATTGCCCCAGCCAAGAATCATTTTTCATAAATACTAAAAGTACCATTCAATTTGTGTATACCAACTAACAAGGCTGCATTACTCAAGGATTTTTAAACTCATTTTAGCCTGATTAACTTGGCTCCTATAAGTAGGAGCTGTTGGAGAGGTTCTGCCTGGCCTTTTAAGAATAAAAGGGGAAAGGGAGTAGTTTCAGATTGTGCTATAAAGAGGAAAGAAAGAATGAACTCTCTGTGGCATATGGGACATAAGTATAAACATTAAGTCAGTCACAATAGAGATTTCCTACTTTTTCTAGTCTGGAGTCAGCCTATCAGGATTGTAATTCTAGCTCCACCAGTTTATAAATGTGCGATCTCTGCCAAGTGGTTTCACCTCTCTAGGCCTCAGTTTTCTGCCCTGAGTGAAAGAAAAGAGGATAGCAAAGTGCCCACCTCATGGGATGCCTTGTTACGGAAAGTAAATGAGATGATCCTGTGGAAGGCACTTAAAACACCATCTGGCACATTATTTAATGGTTGGTGCCGGCCGGGCATGGTGGCTCATGCCTATAATCCCAGCACTTTGGGAGGCTGAGGCAGGTGGATCACGAGGTCAAGAGATCAAGATCATCTTGGTTAACATAGTGAAACCCCGTCTCTACTAAAAATACAAAAATTAGCTGGGCATGGTGGCGCATGCCTGTAGTCCCAGCTACTCGGGAGGCTGAGGCAGGAGAATTGCCTGAACCCAGGAGGCGGAGGTTGCGGTGAGCCGAGATCATGTCACTGCACTCCAGCCTGGGTAACGAGAGCAAAACTCCGTCTCAAAAAAAAAAAAAAAAAAAACAGATGGCACCACCCTGATTCCAGCTGCTGCCAGAAGCCACTTGTAGTCGAGCTTGAAGTGGAGGCTGTCTCAAGACTCTGAACTGTGATTTAGGGGGAGATACTCACACTTGCACTAGAGAGGGCCTGGCGCTGGAAGAACACAGCTTGCTTGCTTGCCTGACTTCCTGCTTCCTTCCTTCCTTCCTTCTTCCTTCCTTCCTTCCTTTCTTTCTTTCTTTTTTTGAGATGGAGTCTTGCTCTGTTGCCCAGGCTGGAGTGCAGTGGCGCAATCTCAGCTCACGGCAACCTCTGCCTCCCAGGTTCGAGCAATTCTTCTGTCTCAGCCTCCTGAGTAGCTGGAATTACAAGCACCTGCCACCATGCCCAGCAAATTTTTGTATTTTAAGTTAACATGGGATTTCACCATGTTGGCCAGGCTCTTCTTAAACTCCTGTCCTCAGGTGATCCTCCTGCCTCAGCCTTACAAAGTGCTAGGATTACAGGTGTGAGCCACCGCGCCCGGTCAGAACACCACTTTCTTCAAAGAACCTTGGGTTGAATCAAACTCCCTGCTGCCCTCAAACTAGAGTTCTCCTGCCATCTAGTGCCCAATGGCAGAAAATGCCTAAATTCCAATGACGGGGCCCCATTCCTTTGTTCCAACCCCACCCCCACCTTGCGCTTGGGTCCCAGACATGGCTTTCTCTACAGCCCCATATGCCAAGCAAACACCCACTCATCTCAATTCAATTCAAAGCCTCAATTCAAGCCTTAACTCCTCTAAGAAAGCTTTCCTGAGGAACCCTGATGGTTCACCCGCTTCTTGTCAGCCAGGACCATCTCCTCCAGCACACCTCTTTCAACACTGCCATGTATCTGTACCCTTACCCTTCTCCACCGAATGTGTGTTTCCCTTCTCCACTGACGCTCCCCTCTGGACCCACACTCCTAGCTTCTGTATTCGATAAATGAATGCACAGGACAGTACAGTTATGGGTGGGACATTCCAAATAAAACTGCTCCATGAATTCAGAAACAGTTTCACGTTGCTGGCATATAAGTGCTTCATTGATAACTGAATATCTGTAGCCTCCACTTTGTCTCTGAGGTTTATTTTTTATTAGAAATAAATGCATAGGCAGGGTGGGGTGGCTCATGCCTGTGATCCCAGCGCTCTGGGAGGCTGAGGCTGGTGGATCACCTGAGGTCGAGAGTTTGAGAACAGCCTGACCAACATGGAGAAACTGAAAATACAAAATTAGCCGGTCGTGGTGGCGCATGCCTGTAATCCCAGCTACTTGAGAGGTTGAGGCAGGAGAATCACTTGAACCCGGGAGCCACAGGTTGCGGTGAGCCAAGATCAGGCCATTGCACTCCAGCCTAGGCAACAAGAGCGAAACTCTGTCTCAAAAAAAAAAAAAAAAGAAATGCATAAACAAACACCTACACTGTGATCCAACAATTTCATTTCTAGATATTTACCCAAAAGAAAATAAAATCTGTACTGGGGGGGTGGTACATACCTGTAATCCCTTTGATAGGCAGAGGTAGGAGGAAAGCTTGCAACCTCTACCTGTACGGTTCAAGCAATTCTCCTGCCCCTGCCTCCTAAGTAGCTGGGACTGCAGGCATGTGCCACGATGCCCGGCTAATTTTTGTATTTTTAGTAGAGCCAGGGTTTCGTCATGTTGGCCAGGCTGGTCTGGAACTCCTGAGCCCAGGTGATCCACCTGCCTTCACCTCCCAAAACTGTGGAATTACAGGCGTGAGCCGCCATGCTGGCCAACAGGGTTTGTTAAAACTCATCAAGCTGC
>NW_016107338.1:3420371-3423084 GCF_001604975.1 Cebus imitator
TTTTTTTGAGACAGAGTGTCATTCTGTTGCCCAGGCTGGAGTAAAGTGACACAATCTCGGCTCATTGCAACCTCTGCCTCCCTCCCGGGTTCAAGCGATTGTCCTGCCGCAGCCTCCTGTAGCTGTGATTACAGGCGCGCCGGCACGCCGCCCGGCTAATTTTTGTATTTTTAGTAGAGACGGGGTTTCACCATGTTAGTCAGGCTGGTGTCGAACTCCTGACCTAGTGCTCCGCCCACCTCGGCCTCCCAAAGTGCTGGGATTACAGGCGTGAGCCGCTGCCCCCGGCCTGTAAATTACATTAAATATTTTTAAGGAATGAAAGGGGAGGGATCAAGGGAGGCGAGGAGGAAAGACAGGCTGCAGCCGCAAGGCAGGTGTTCCCGCGATCGCTTCCCAGGCGGGAGGAGGGCGGTGGGCTAGAGGACGCCGGCGTACAGTGGCTCCGCTCGGCCGCCAGGGGGCGGAGTGGGGCCGGGAAGGGCGGGCGGCGAAGGAGGGTGAGGAGGCGGGCCCGTGAGCCGATTCCATGTGGGCGCCGGCGCAGCGCGGGGCAGCGCGGGGTCGCCATGGCGGAGCTGCAGCAGCTGCGGGTGCAGGAGGCGGTGGACTCCATGGTGAAGAGTCTGGAGAAAGAGAACATCCGGAAGATGCAGGTAGCTGGGCAGGGGCCGAGCCGGGACCCCCTTCTCAGCGGGTGGGTTCCGGGCCCCTCCCTCAGCCACCACGCGACGCCTGGCACCGCAACCCGCGTCCCTGCAGACAGGGCGTGCGCGGTCCTGGGCTCGCCGCGGCGGCCTCTGACAGGACTACGGAATCTTTGGCGGATCGGATGAAATCTGTGCGCCCTCGCCATGCGCGAGGCGGTTTTCCGCCCCTTCCGGCCCCAGGCAGGCGCGTCCCCGGCGGCAGGTGGGAAGCCCCTAGTGGCAGGCGCTCGCCCCGCCACCTTCCCCTCTTGCGCCGCCCCTTCCGCAGGTGAGCCGCC
This sequence comes from Cebus imitator, assembly GCF_001604975.1. Taxonomy (NCBI): domain Eukaryota; kingdom Metazoa; phylum Chordata; class Mammalia; order Primates; family Cebidae; genus Cebus; species Cebus imitator. The sequence goes on from NW_016107338.1 coordinate 3,421,360, forward strand.
CGAGGCCCAGCAGCGGCGCGGCCAAGGTGAAAGACCAGAAAGGCGAGGGCTCCCGGCCTCCCCAATGGCCAGATCATGTCCGCTTCACAGTGTAGAAACAGCACAGGTTTCCACACTGTTGTGCTCTGAGCCCCGCAGTGCCTCTGTGCGTGTGGGTCCCGCTTCCCTCACAGAGTGTAGTGCCCCTTGGGTCATTGATTAGTGGATCGGCTGTCCTCTGGTGGAATGTGGATTACTAGGTTGCTGATCTCTGAACCCTGTGCAAGAGGCACCTGGTTTTCAGAACTTGGCTTCATCCACCCCACCCTCACCCATCCTGACGAACCTCTCTTCGCCTGACCATCGGTGCAACAGGTGCCAATGAGCTAGCAGCAAGGAGACCATGAAACACTACACTAGACGTTGAGGATAATTTTCCCCAGTGGTGGTTTTAAGGTCCTGCAGTCTATTCTCAGGGAAGGTAAAAGCAGAAGATGGAGAGGGAGGTGCAAATATACACATGGCCTTCTAACTTCTGTAGTGCTCCATAGTCATTTCTGTCCCCAAGAGGCTCTCCTGTCTCACCTCACCCTGCCCTTTCTCCCCAGGGTCTCATGTTCCGGTGCAGCGCCAGCTGTTGTGAGGACAGCCAGGCCTCCATGCAGCAGGTGCACCAGTGCATCGAGCGCTGTCATGCGCCTCTGGCTCAAGCCCAGGCTTTAGTCACCAGTGAGTTGGAGAAGTTCCAGGTGAGAAATATCCTAGACAGAGCACTCTAGTCCTTGATCTAGACTTTTGCAGGTGATGACAAGCATTTGTTCAAAACTCTTGGCTTTAATGTCTTGGTTCTGTTAACAGTGGTGATGGTGATGGCCAATCAGTTTTCACATGGTTTGAAATTTTGGGAAAAGTCTTGGCAGTCAAGTGCCTTAAGATGAACTATGTTTTCCTATAGAAATGATGTGGTCGGGCACAGTGGCTCACGCCTGTATCCCAGCACTTTGGGAGGCCGACACAGGTGGATAACGAGGTCAGGAGATCGAGACCATCCTGGTTAACACTGTGAAACCCTGTCTCCACTAAAAACACAAAGCATTAGCCGGACATGGTGGCATGCACTTGTAGTCCCAGCTACTCAGGAGGCTGAGGCAGGAGAATCCCTTCAACCCAGGAGGCAGAGGTTGCAGTGAGCCGAGATCATGCCACTGCACTCCAGCCTGGGCAACAGAATGAGTCTCTGTCTGAAGAAAAAAAAAGAAATGATATCAAAAGGAGTTACCAGGGGAGTTCATGACCAAGAGCCCAAAGGCAGTTTGTTGGAGACAGGGAGTTTGTTTCTTTTCCCATAACCACCAAATACAGTATGTATACTGTGAAGTATAAAGTTTCCTAAAACATATATTATTTTATTTTTACAACAGCAGAATCTCTAGGAAAGTAGGATATCCTTGAAAAGGTACAGATTAGAGAAACACCCTTCCACCATTTTGTGGCCTTATAAACTCACCCAGGACTGCCCCTACTTGCTATACCCAGATGGCAGCTTCTCTGTCACTAAGGAGCAGCCATTTATGTGAATCATTATCACTGTTGACTCACAGATTCCTGGCTCACAAGCCCCTCTGAGGTTAATAAAAGAGCTCCCTTTCCTTCTCTGGAGCAAAGAGTATCTACAACTTCATTTTACTCCCATCTTCTAAGTATATGTTTCTGGAACCTGGGGCAAGCAAGCCCACTTCCCTTTTT
>NW_016107338.1:3423099-3430053 GCF_001604975.1 Cebus imitator
TTAAGATGGGGTTTCACCATGTTGGTCAGGCTGGTCTTGAACTCCCGACCTCAGGTGATCCGCCCATCTTGGCCTCCAAAGTGCTTGGATTGCTGGCTTGAGCCACCACGCCCAGCCTCAAGCCCACTTCCAAACCAGCCTTTCATAGCCTGAGGTTCCATCCACATGGAAAAATTATACCTAATGTGATACATCTTTACTTTCTTCCATTCAAAACTCTTCAAAGTTACTGCCATTATGGAGAAATAACTTCTCCAAGATCATGGAACCGCAAAGGGTTTCTTTGTGTTCTTTTTGACAGCTAATTTTATAGATAGAGTCTTTGATAATTTGATTCTTGGACTGCTCTATAACCCTCTCCATGGTCTTTTTAGTGGACTTTCTTCACTGGGCCAGAACTGCTCCTGCCACTCATCTCCATGGGGCCGAATCCGGGGGTCATTTCTGAGTCTTCATCTTACTCTGTCTACATCATTGACACAGTGGATCCCTCGCCTTAAAGCACTTTATTCAGTTGGTCACCAAGACATGTCACCCTCCTGGCATTCTGTTGGCCACCCTTTCTTGGCCTCCTTTGCTGTCTCTTCCCCTCTCCAGCCTCTGAGCATCAGATTGCCCAGAGCTGTCTTTGGTTCTTTTCTCCTTTCTGACTACTTCTCTAGTCTCCTCTAGCCTCATAGCTATAAATATAATCTGTATGCTGACAGCTCCTGCCTTTATTTATTTATGAATGAGAAGGAGTCTCGCTTTGTAGCCCAGGCTGGAGTGTAGTGGCGCAATCTCAGCTCACTGCAACCTCTGCCTCCCAGGTCCCAGTTCATGCAATTCTCCTGCCTCAGCCTCCTAAGTAGCTGGGATTACAGGCGCCCACCTCCACGCACAGTTAATTTTTGTATTTTTAGTAGAGACGGGGTTTCACCATGTTGGCCAGGCTGATCTTGAACTCCTGACCTCGTGATCCACCCGCCTCGGCCTCCTAAAGTGCTGGGATCACAGGCATGAGCCACTGTGCCTAGCCAGCTCCTGCATTTATATCTGTATAGCAGACCTTACTCATAAACTCCAGATTCATATACCCAACTAATTCCTCAACATCTCCATTTACTTTGTCTCTTTCCTCTCACTAGAATGTAAGTTCTGTAAGGGTAAGAACTTTGTTTTACCCATTGCTATATTCCCTAACATTTTTTAAAAAGTGCCTGGCACATAGTATACGCTCAATAATATTTGTTGAATTGAATGTTTTCCTGTAGAAAGAACAGACTTTAAAGAATCAAGATGTTTGTAAGTCTTACAGTAACCTCTAGGGACCTCTCACTTCCTGGAAGAACTTTCTGTATAATTTATTCTGTCATTCACCTGCTTTCTAGTAACAGTTTGGGCCCTCCTGGTGCCACTTTTCGTTTGAGTCAAGACAGTCTTGGCAGGCCAAACACAGTGGCTCACGCCTATAATCCCAACACTTTGGGAGGCTGAGGAGGGAGGATCACTTGAGCCTAGGAGTTTGGGACCAACCTGGGCCACATAGATCTTTTTAAGAAAATATTAGCCAGGAGTGGTGGCATGTGCCTGTGGTCCTAGCTACTTGAGAGCTGAGGTGGGAAGATAGCTTGAGCCTGGGACGTTGAATCTGCAGTAAACCGTAATTGTGCCACTGTAGCACAGCACTGCAGCCTGGGCAACAGAGTGAGATACTGTCTCAAAAAAAAAAAAAAATCTTGGCCAATCACACTACAGTGTGCCTTTAATTGATCAAGATAATATATATCAAGCTTGTAATGAGCACGTAATGAGCACACAGTAAATGGAGGCCTTATTCTCAGCTTTCTCTACCTTCTTACTTCTTGCCACAGGACCGCCTGGCTCGGTGCACCATGCATTGCAATGACAAAGCCAAAGATTCAATAGATGCTGGGAGTAAGGAGCTTCAGGTGAAGCAGCAGCTGGACGGTTGTGTGACCAAGTGTGTGGATGACCACATGCACCTTATCCCAACTATGACCAAGAAGATGAAGGAGGCTCTCTTATCCATGGGGAAATAAAAGTCTTTGCCAATGCCCATCGGGGCTGAGGGCAAGAATATATTTTTTATAAGGAATTGGGAATTTTAGTCTTTTAAGCAAAGTTTATGAATGAAGAAATTAAGGACGGCTGTAAGTGTAAGGCATATGTCACTTGCCTCTGGACACTGGTTCTTTTATGTTTCAGTCCTAAAAAATGAAATGGAAAAAAGTGGTGCTAAATTGGGTCAGAGACATTACAGGAGAATTTTGGAGCTTGTATTTCCTGTGGCCAGTGCCTGTCCTGGCAGGAAGGATCTTCCCTGTAACAAGCCAGAGCCCTCCAAGGTACCAGACTCTTCTTACTACACAGGTACCAACAGCCTGGCAGGTTAGAGTTGCAGTTTGAGGAGAGATATTTTCTCTTTGTTGCCAACATCCTGTTTACCGGAAGTGTCACCACGCCATTTTCCATAAACTGTGAAACAAAATCCATGAGGTCACTAACTTAGAAGGGAAAAAGTTTTCTGAGTCTTTGTGTTCTTGGTTTTGTGTTATTTATACAAGGGCATTCAAGTTGATTTTAAGATGTGGAATTAGGAGGGAGACTAGTTTGGATAAGAATTTTGAAAGGTTCCTTGTGGATCCCCATTTCTGGTCATCAAGATGTGGATGTACATTTCTTAAAATTATTACATGCTGCATCTTTCAGCCTGGGGACCATGCAAAAACATGAGAGGTGATGACACACTAATTATGAGAAGCATAATTACTCGCTGATGGGCCCTGAGACTGTAGCAAAATGACAATGACGGGAAAATTTTTTTTTTTTTTGAGACGGAGTTTCGCTCTTGTTACCCAGGCTGGAGTGCAATGGCACGATCTCGGCTCACCGCAAAGTCTGCCTCTCAGATTCAAGCGAATCTCCTGCCTCAGCCTCCCGAGTAGCTGGGATTACAGGCGTGCGCCACCACGCCTGGCTAATTTTGTATTTTTAGTAGAGACAGAGTTTCTCCATGTTGGTCACGCTGGTCTCGAACTCCCAACCTCAGGTGATCCACCCGCCTTGGCCTCCCAAAGTGCTGGGATTACAGGCGTAAGCCACTGCCCCCAGCATGACAGGACAATCTTGCAGGAACACTTTCCCCTTGAAGAGAAAGGGATTTTGATTGTGATCTATACTAGTATCTAGGAATACTACAGGAATGAAAGAGGACCAGTTGGCTACTTGATTATAACAGAGTTATAAAGTACTGGATTTGGAAAAGCGTGGTTTTTACAGAACAGATGGAACGAAAACCTAAACCTAGCATTGCCTACTTAGCCCCCTGAATTAACAGAGCCCAATTGAGACAAACCCCTGGCAACAGGAAATCGAGGGAGAAAAAGTAACCAGCTTGGGCTAGGATGAGCTGACTCCCTTAGAGCAAAAGAGAGGCAGCCCCCATTACCAAATACCACTTTTGCCTCGGGCTTTTGCAACTTGCATCGTTCCTGCCCCGGCATGACACCTTATTGTTTTGATAGCAACCTCACTGTATTTTCACCAACTTATTACTTGAAATGATAATATAGCCTGTCCACTTGCTGTTTCCAGGCTGTGATATATTTTCCTAGTGGTTTGATTTTTAAAATAAATAAGGTTTAATTTTCTCCCCACTATTGTGTTTTATTTCCTTATATCTGGGTAGTGAATATGTTAACTTTCTCAGTATGCTTCTTTTAACCGGTTAAATGAGTTTAGCATGTTCAAAAGAGTGGAAATCAGTTATTTGTTATGGTTCAGATGCAGAACTTGTTCATTGTAAATGTGAAAAACTTTGAGAGGAGACTAGGTTATTGTGACTTGAAGTTCATTAATGTAGAAAAGAAACTATTAGGCTAAAAAGAGAAATTCATTATGTCAGGTCTCTCGCTTCAACTAAACACTAATAGCAAGTGGTAGGAAAGGTACAAAGCTATGACCCTGCTAGAAAAAATCAAGTGTCTGGGATTTTGAGTACTAAGAGAGTGCAAGATATATGATAAGTTTAAGTCTTTACTATCATTGGTATTTAAATAGAGCCATTCCAGAATATCAGGAATCAACTGAATTTTTGAGAACCATCCCCTATTTAAAATCAACAAGGCATTCTATTTTGGTTTAGTCTTTTATGATATGTGGATTCTCCTACTTTAGGATAATGTATCAACTGGGAACAAGTCAGACACCACTTTTTACACATCTTGACATGAAAAAGAAATACCTTATATTAGAGAATGTTTGTATGCTGCACTTCACAATTTTATATACAGAAGCAACAGCACATCAGCGAGTTTGGAGGTAGTGTTTGAAAAATTGCAGGACTGCCAGGCATGCTGGCTCACGCCTGTAATACCAACACTTTGGGAGCCAGGGTCAGGAGGATCACTGAAAGCCAGGAATTGGAGGACAGCCTGGGCAACAAAGCGAGACCTCGTTTCTACACCCATACACACACACAAATATATATATATATATATGTATGTATATATTAGCTGGGCACAGTGGCATGTGCCTGTAGTCTCAACAGCTCAGGAGGCTGAGGTAGGAGGATCACTTGAGGCCAGGAGTTCGAGGTTACAGTAAGCCATGATCACACCATCCATTCCAGCCTGGGTGACCTCACCTCAAAAAAAAAAAAAAAATTATTTGCAAGATCGCCAGTCGGAAACAGGTTGAAATTCTTAGAGACAGGCCTAATCACCTTACCCTCCAGTGGTGCAGAGGCCACTAATTTACATTTTACCGGAACCCCAGGCTTGATCTGACAGTATGCTATAAGGATACCTGCCAAAGAAATACAGGGGTCCATTCCTCTACGGCTCGTTATCATTCGGTATATATGAAGAAAATAAGCGATACGATCCACAGACATGCGGGATTGGCCGGGTTTGCCCAGAAGCTAGAGACGGGACCTTTATCCCAATTTTATTTTTTAAATAGAGAAGGTTGGGGGCGTGTCTCACTATGTTGCTCAGGCTGGTCTCGAACTCCTGGGCTCAAGCGAGCCTCCCAAAGTTCTGGAATTTACGGCACCCAGAGGGTTTTTTTTGTTGTTTGTTTTCGTTTGGTTTGTTTTTTTTTTTTGCGGGGGGGTGGTTTCCATAGGCAGAGTACTCGTTTTCTGAATTTTGCACAAAGAAAACGGAATTTAGGAAGATGCCTAGAGGACGCACCCCTCCGTCCGGGCCAATCGCTGACAGCGCAATCGGAAGCTCAACGGTGTCCGAGACTCTCGGGTATCGCGAGGTGAAGTGTAAAAACTGCCGACAATCGATTGGCTAACGAGGTCGGTGACGCTAGACGCAAGACGCCGGGCCTACTGCGGGAGCGTAGAGTAGGCCGTGCATTCCGTTCCAAGGCCTCTGTGTGCCCGCGGAGTAGCCATCATGAGCAAAGCTCACCCTCCCGAGTTGAAAAAGTAAGTATGTATGAGAACCAAACCGAAACGGTCGCTTCTGTGAGTCCCCCGAGTCCCTTTGTTCCCTCCCCATTCGCCGAATGGCTTGAGCCACCACCTCATTTCTTCTTCGGGTCCGAGGTCGCCGGGATCTCGGCCAGGCTCCCGCGCTTGGGACGTGAAGCCCGCGCAGAGCTAGCGCGTCGGCGTGGTTACCGCCGGCAGCCACTGCACCTCCTTCCGGCCGACCCGCCTCCCGGTGCTGTGGTCGGGCCCCTGGTCACCCCGCGCTCTCCCTCCCTCGTTCCTTGAAGATCTTGAATGCCACCTTTTGTTGAACATCTCGAATAGCATCATGTTCTAGATAGATAGCTAGAGGGGGTAATTCTGTAGAGGAACCTAAGAGGGACTGGAATGGAAGTGTTTTTAAAGACTCCGTGAGGCATCAGACTCCAAAAGCCACTTTAACTTTAGAGAATGTGTTTGTAGCTATTTCTTTGAGCTTTTACTTAGAAACCTCATTCCTTTTTCTTGCCTTTTACGTTAAGTTTGAATGTCGTGTGTTATCTTGCTGTGATGTTAAAACTATGTAAGAATATTCATTTTTTTTTTATAACATTAACTTTTTTCTAATCAGAGAAGGCTAGTGTTTTGAAGTTTTTTTCTACACACCCAGTAAAATCAAACAACTTTAGGTAGGAGAGCCTTACTTCAGATAGGACTCAATGTAAAGCTTTAAACTCTTCAAATACTTCTTGACTGGACTTAACATGTTCTGCGTTTCCTGAGTACGTTTCTGTTTTGTTTATACTCCTTGATGCTGGAATTCCACATGTAGCTGAATTGCACAAAGGGTGCAGAATTGTTACAGGGATCAGTTTTCTCTGGCATAGCGTGCGGTTGGCTTTGTGTATAGTTCCTTTATTACCAGGCCCACAGAAGTTAGACATAAGGAAAAATTCCTATTTGATAATTTTGCGGCCGGGCGCAGTGGTTCACGCCTGTAATCCCAGCACTTTGGGAGACCGAGGGGGGTGGATCACCTGAGGTCAGGAGTTTGAGACCAGCCTGGCCAACGTCGTGAAACCCCGTCTCTGCTAAAAATACAAAAAATTAGCCAGGTGTGACGACGGGGCCTGTAATCCCAACTACTTAGGAAGCTGAGGCAGGAGAATTGCTAGAATCCGAGAGGCGGAGGTTGCAGTTGCAGTGAGCCGAGATTGTGCCATTGCACACCAGCCTGGACAACAAGAGCAACTCTTTTTCAAAAAATAATAATAATATTTTTGCTTTTAAAGGTGCATTTGTATCAAAGCCATCTTTGTGTGAAAACTCCTTGCGTTTAAATTTTAGTTAGGTCTGTTAAGGAATTAATTATTAAAGCATAAGCCCAACATAAGAAAAATCGAACTTACTTAGAAATTGGCCGGGCGCGGTGGCTCAAGCCTGTAATCCCAGCACTTTGGGAGGCCGAGGCGGGTGGATCATGAGGTCAAGAGATCGAGACCATCCTGGTCAACATGGTGAAACCC
>NW_016107338.1:3430793-3435567 GCF_001604975.1 Cebus imitator
CAGGGTTTCACCATTTTGACCAGGATGGTCTCGATCTCTTGACCTCGTGATCCACCCGCCTCGGCCTCCCAAAGTGCTGGGATTACAGGCGTGAGCCACCGCGCCCGGCTCAGTGGTTCTTTTTTTGTTTGGTTGGTTGGTTTGGTTTTGGTGTTTGGTGTTTTTTTTGTTTTTTTGGGGGGGGATGGAGTCTTGCTGTGTCACCCAGGCTGGAGTACAGTGGCATGATCTCAGCTCACTGCAGTCTCCGCCTCCTAAGGATCAATCGATTCTCCTGCCTCAGCCTCCGGAATAGCTGGGATTACAGGCGCCTGCCACCACACCCGGCTAATTTTTGTATTTGTAGTAGAGATGGGATTTCACCATGTTGGTCGGGCTGGTCTTGAACTCCTGACCTTGTGATACCCCCACCTCGGCCTTCCAAAGTGGTGGGGTTACAGGCGTGAGCCATTGCACCTGGCCACTCTGGTTCTTAAATGAGGGAGTAGGGAATCTGGTGCTACTGACTTCTAGCGAGTAGACACAGGGATGCTGCTAAACTTCCCACCACTTATTGGACTGCCCCCAACAATTCAAAATTATCTAGTCCCAAATGTCAGTAGTGCAGAAGTTGAGATACCCTGGCTTAACTGAATTCTTCCCTGCCACTTTTTGAAATTTGCTGCCACAGTAGTCTTCCCAGTGACTTCTTTAATAATTTATCACAATATGCAAAATCAAGTCTATATTTAACCCACCCAACATTCAAACGCCAAACCTTACAGCCACAAATGCTCAAGTGTTCTGTTCTCCAGTCAATCTCAACAATTTGTATTTGCTCACACTTGCTGTGTGACTTCGAACAATTTACTTAACCTTTCCATACCTAGTTCTCCATCTGTAAAATGGTGGTAATACTAGACCATAATTGCAAAGTCCTTGTAAAGATTGAATAAGATCTTGGGTGTTATATTTGCTATGCTTTTATATATCTTATTGAAATATAGTCTTGTTCATCATACTTCATAAATACATTTTTACTTGTAAATGTCTACTCCCTCCTTCAGCCATGCTCCCTGTTTTATATTTGAATTCTTCCATGATTATTCTGTAAATTAAAATTGAGTAAGTGCCCACTTCACAGCCCATATGCTAAAATTTTTCCCATTTTTTTATATTTTAAAGTTTGAATGAAATTTTTAAAACTGAATGAAATTTCATGTTTTCTGGCCTATAAATGGAAGAGGTTAAAAACTGATTTGACTGCATGGCTTAGTAGTCTCATATTCCACTAAAATTGAATTTTCCTTAATTCATATTGTTTGAAGTTTCAAAATATGCATTTGTTGTACTAAAATATACTTAAATGTTGAGGACTACCCTGAACATTTATGCTTGATGCTTTCATATTAAATAAAAGAACACTCCTTTTTATCTCGAATATAAAATACCTATTGAATTGGCTATGGTTTGTTTACTGTTTGCTGTCTTTACAACTTAGTTTTGGAAATAACCAAATGTAAACAAGTCTTTGTTTTTCTGTTATGACTGTAAAACCCAATTATTGAAAATTAGGTTAATGAGACCAGATGAGGTAGCTTATGCCTGTGTAATCTCAGCAGCACTTTGGGAGACTGAGGGGAAGCATATTTTTTGAGGCCAGGAATTCAAGACCAGCCTGATCAACATAATGAGACACTATCTCTTTTAAAAAAAGAAAAGAAAGAAAGAAGTAAAAAAACTTAGGTCAATGAAACAACATAGTATTGAACAATAAGAATGTTTTTGTAATTCACATTAGTATAAAGACTCCACTTAATGTAGATTAACACAGTCTAAATATGTTTCATCTTTATTGTCTTTCCCCTTCCCAAATTACTTTGCTTTGTAGAATGTCTAATTTAGGTAACTTTTTTTTTTTTTTTTACCCTGAAACGGGGTTTTGCTCTATTGCCCAGCTGGAATGCAGTGGCTCACTGCAGCCTCAACGTCACAGGTTCCAGTGATCCTCCGACCTCAGCCTCCCACATAGCTGGAACCATAGGCACATGCCACCACTCCCAGTTAATTTTTGTATTTTTGATAGAGGTGGGGTTTCACCATGTTGCTCAGGCTGGTCTCAACTCCTGAGCTCAAGCAGTTCACCCACCTCAGCCCCCTAAAGTGCTGGGATTACAGGCATGAGCTACCTTGCCCTATTCCCTCACTTTTCACAGTAGTACAGTATTTTTACTATTTTAGATGTCATTATTCCCATTGTATAAATTTTTTATTTTAACTATACCTATTTATGAACTTGTTTATGCTTAAAATTTTTTAATTGGTTATATAATCTTTACCCTTTTGCTTTTTCAGATTTATGGACAAGAAGTTATCATGTAAGTTTGTTGTTTTGGGTTTTTTGCAACTTTATAAAAATTTAAAGCACACAGGACCTCTAATTCATATCCATTAATTAAGCAGATTACTTAATCCTAACTAAACAATTTTATTTACCTAATTTCTGATGTTTAATGAATTTAATAGCACTTCAGACTTTATATTACAAAGCCCTTCCTCACTTTGACAAAATTAACAGGATTTATCAACCTTTTTTCCTTTAAATAAGCTACAAAAGACTTAGATAAGGAAAAATTATTTTGTTTCTTGGGAATATGTAGGAATTTGTTCAGTTTAACTAAAAATCTGACCCACACAGTGCTTGGAGTATATGTAGGGGACAAAACCATGAGCATTAGAGGTAAGCAGCCTTTAGCTTGAATCTCACTTCTACCATACCGTAGCTGTATAACCGTGAATGCAGTTACTTAAAAACTTGGGCACAGTGCCTTACCTCTGTAATTGCAGCACTTTGGGAGGCCAGAGTGGTAGGATCCCTTGAGCTCGAGAGTTCGAGACCAGCCAGGGCAACATAGAGAGCCTGCCACTCCCCCACCCTCTACGGCTATCTCTGAAAAAATAAAAAAATAAAAGCTGCTAGGCTCATGCCTGTAATCCCAGCATTTTAGGAGGCCAAGGCGGGTGGATCACCCGAGGTCAGGAATTTGAGGCCAGCCTGACCAAACCCCACCTCTACTAAAAAATACAAAAATTAGCCGGTCATGGTAGAATGTACCTTTAGTCCCAGCTACTTGGGAGGCTGAGACAGGAATTGCTTGAACCCAGGCGGCGGAGGTCACAGTGGGCCTAGATTGCACCACTGCAGCCTGGCAACAGAGTGACCCTCCATCTCAATAAATAAATAAATAAAAGCTCTAAAGTTTGATTCTATCCTATAAAGTAAGGATAATACTACTTTTTAGGATTCTTATAAATTAAAATGTGGAAGTAAATACAAAAATGTTTAATCCAGTGCTTGGCATACAGTAAGGATAGTGGGTCAAACATCTCAAATACTTGTATTTTGCTAAAACATCTTTTTCCCTTTTTAATAGTGAAATTAAATGGTGGCAGACATGTCCAAGGAATATTGCGGGGATTTGATCCCTTTATGAATCTTGTGATAGATGAATGTGTGGAGATGGCGACTAGCGGACAACAGAACAATATTGGAATGGTGGTAAGTAAAGATACAAGATTTCTCTTGGAGACTTCATTTTCCTTTTGGAATATGTATTAACTTTCCTAGTTAGTAACCCCCAGAAATGGCAAATAACAGGCAAGATTAGATTTTCCATCTCCATTTTAGTTGAACATATCCTGGTTACCTATAGGTAGGATCTCAACTATACAGAACCTAAGGTCCTAGGGCTTGAAATAGCTGTTGAAAATCCTTCTTGAGCTTTATTCTACAATAGAGCCTCATAGTTGGTCCTTCATTAGACCAATAGTTCTGAAACCTTAACGTGTATATGAATCCCCAGGGAATCTTGTTAAAATGCAGATTCTACTTCAGTAGGTATGGGGCGGAACTTAATTAAGGTTTTGCATTTCTACTGATGCCTAATGCAGATCTGCCAGTCCACAGATCACACTTTCTGATTTTATTTGTATACATAGTTAACCTGGATTTTCTGGTTTACCACACCCAAAATTTTAAAGTAGCCAAGGTAAAAGTTATAAGGGATAATCACAGTGACATTCACATGAGAAAGGAAAAAACAAAACAGAAAAAAGGCAAATACTGAGCTCTCATAGGATTAAACATTCCTACAGTCATTGGGCCGTAGTTTTAGTGATTGCTGAAAAAGAGTTTTTTTCTTTTACTTCTTTTTTTTTTTTTTTTTGTTTTGTTTTGTTTTGTTTGTTTGTTTGTTTGACAGAGTCTCGCTCTGTTGCCTAGGCTAGAGTGCAGTGGTACAATCTTGGCTCACTGCAACCTCTGCCTCCCAGGTTCAAGCGATTCTCCTGTCTCAGCCTCCCGAGTAGCTGGGTCTACGGGAACGTGCCACCATGCCTGGCTAATTTTTTTGTATTTTTAGTAGAGACGGGGTTTCCCCATTTTGCCCAGGCTGGTCTCGAACTCCTAAGCTCAGGCAGTCTGTCTGCCTTGGCCTCCCAAAGTGCTAGGATTACACGTGTTAGCCACCTTGCCCAGCTGAAGAAGAGTTTTGATACTTGTCAGCAAGACCCAGACTTTGAGTCCTTCTTTGTCTAACACAGGACAACATACCTAATAAAGTGGTAAGCCCAAAGTTCTTGAAAAAGGTGAACCAAAAAGGACAACTTACTTTTAGCAAATTATTGAACATAAAGAGGTCCAAGGGGTGGTAAGAGCTGCTAATTATTAGCCTTTTTTTTTTTTTTTTTTTTTTTTTTTTTTTTTTTTTTTTTTTTTTTTTTTTTTTTTTTTTTT
>NW_016107338.1:3436482-3442418 GCF_001604975.1 Cebus imitator
AAAAAAAAAAAAAAAAAGGCAAGAACAGAGAGGAACTTTTTGCTAAAGTTGGAAGAAGGGAAACAAATAGGTTAAGAGTTTGTTCATTTTGTTAAAAGTTGTTTGACAAAGGACAATTGGCTTCATTATTACCTTATCCAAGTCAGTGATCCATTGAGGCCATTGAAATTACTAAATACTGTTTTATTGCAGATATGTATGTGTTGGCTGGGCACAGTGGCTCACACCTGTCATCCCAGTGCTTTGAGAGGCTGAAGCAGGAGGATCACTTGAGCCCAGGAGTTCGAGATCAGCCTGGGCAACATAGTGAGACCTCATCTCTACAAAAAAAATTTAGAAAATTAGCCGGGCATGACGGTGTGCACCTGTAGTCCCAGCTACTCAAGAAACTGAGACAGATCACTTGAACCCAGGAAGTCGAAGCTGCAGTAAGCTGAGATCACACCACTGCACTCCAGTCTGTGTGACAAAGCAAGATCCTCACTCAAAAAGAAAGAGGATGTGTGTTTTCAGGAGTTTGTTTGTTTTTAACCTGTCCGTTGGATACTTACCTAATCATAAATCTCAGCTGTCTTCTGAGACATCCCTAGAATTTTATTTTATTATATTACATAGTTCAGGCACTCTTGCTAGAGCTGTGCTTCTGTAGCATCACTGAAGCACAGCAAAAGGAGTAGTACGTAATTCTGGACCTGATAGTTCAAGTTTGATTTGGAGAATTAAGCCTCAAACACAGTGGCAAAAGAGGAAGAGCACTATAGTAGTCCTTTATCCTCAGAGTGGGTACCAGAAACCACAGATAGTACTGAACCGTAAGCACGAATTTCTTTTTACTTCTTCACGATCTCACAGATAGAAGATTCATCCTTACTGTAAATCTTAGCAGTCTCATACTATTTTTTTTCCTTCCTTATTAAATCAAGAACTTGTACCATTTCACTTAAAGGAAACACTTTTCAGCTTCTCTTTGGCCTATCCATATTGCCAGCATCACTGCTCTTATACTTTCAGGCTATTACTAAGTAAACCTTGACTCTTTTCTTGAACACAAGTAACCCTTTGATACCACAACAGTCAATTGGTAAACTGAGATAACTGATGAATGGGCAGCATGGAGATGCTAGACAAAGGGATAATCCATGTTCAGGGACAGTATGAGATATTATGGCACTACTCAGAACATCATGCAATGTAAAACTTAGGGATTGTCTGTTTCTGGAATTATACATTTCATATTTTTGGACCACAGATAAGGTGAGACAAAGTTCACCATCTAGCCTTATTTTCTAAATATTAGGTGACAAGACACAGAAGTATATAGATTTAGCAGGAAGCTAGGAAGGAAGGCTAGCTTTTCTTGCTTTGGCCAGTGAGATGTGATGTTCAACATCTATTGCCAAAAATGGGGAATTTAAAATTCTGATAACTGGCCAGGTCAGTGGCTCACACGTGTAATCCCAGCACTTTGAGAGGCCAAGGCAGGAGGATCACTTGAGACTAGGAGTTTGAGATCAGCCTGGGCAACATGGTGAGACCCTGTCTACAGAAAATTTAAAAATTAGCCTGGCTTAGTAGCCCATGCTTCTGGTCTCAGCTACTTAAGAGGCTGAAGTGGGAGGATCACTTGAGCCCAGGAGGTCAAGGCTATAGTTTAGCTGTGATTGAGCTGCTGCATTCCAGCCTGGGTAATAGAGCAAGACCCTGTCTCAAAAAAAATTCATTAAAATGAAAATAAAATTCTGATAACTATGTAAGCATGTTTCCACTCCTGGTTTATGCTGGGCATGGTGATCTGCGCCTGTAGTCCCAGCTACTGAAGAGGCTGAGGCAAGAGAACCATTTGAGCCTAGGAGTTTGAGGCTTCATTGTGCCCTGATTGTGCCTGTGAATAGCCACTGCACTGCAGCCTGGTCAGCATAGCTAGTCCCAGTCAAAAAAATGGAGAGGGATTTCTATTCTTAACTTATAAGAAGAGTATGAATCTTTAGACCCCTTCAGTTGCCACTGTCATTTTTAGGGCATTGCGCTTTTTTTTTTTTTTTTTTCTTAGGAGGGAAAATGAAGGGCATTGTTCTCATTGGATTTTGTTGTTGCTTTGAGACAGGTCTCACTCTGTCACCCAGGCTGGAGTGCAGTAGCTTAGAGCTTACTGCGGCCTCAACCTCCCTAGGCTGTTTATCCTCCCACCTCAGCCTCCCAAGTAGCTGGAACCACAGGTGTGCACTACCACACTTGGCTAATTTTTGTAGTTTTTGTAGCGATAGGATTTCGCCATGTTGCCCAGGCAGGTCTTGAACTCCTGGGCTCAAGCATTCCACCCATCTGGGCCTCCCAAAGGGAGCCTGGGCCTGAGATTACAGGAGGGAGCCACCATGCCCAGCCATTCTCTTTTAAATCTGTTCCTTGCTACCTTATCATACTGGTTGCTGATAATTGGCTGCCAGATTCCAAGACACTTTTCCTACCAATAATGTTCCCTTCTATTCTGTCTCAGCTGCAGTAATATCATGTGAGTTCTTTTATTAATATTTAGCAGGTACTTGAACCCTTTGTGTGCCTGCTACTGTTTTGGGCACTGGGATTTTGTGCCAAAGTCCTTGCCTCATAAGGTTTACATTTGCATGGAGAACACGATAAATCATAGTGTATTTGTAAATAAAACAAGCATGATACAGGGAGAAAAGAACAAGTTACAACTACTTTTACTCTAGCTGCCTATAAGCATAGCTCCACTTTGAATCTTTTTAGAATGCCTCCATTTCTAATAAACACCTCAAATTATTACCTATCCTCTACCTCCCCTACCCCTCCATTCATCTATCCAATTCTACTTGACTTACGGGTGATCTATCAATTATTGTGATCTACTGTCTATTAGGGACTTCTTGTTTTCAGTCCCCTAGCCTTCTTGAATGCATTTACCAGCTGATTCAGCTATACTCTGATAAGTTTTTTGTTTTTTTGTTTTCGTTTTGAGACGGAGTTTCACTCTTATCGCCCAGGCGGGAATGCAATGGCACAATCTCAGCTCACTGCAGCCTCTGCCACCCAGGTTCAAGTGATTCTCCTGTCTCAGCCTCCCAAGTAGCTGGGATTACAGACATATGCCACTACACGTGGCTAATTTTGTATTTTTAGTAGAGATGGGGTTTCTCTATGTTGATCAGGCTAGTCTCCAACTCCCGACCTCTGGTGATCCACCCGCCATGGTCTCCCAAAGTGCTGGAATTACAGGTGTGAGCCACCTCACCAGGCCCAGATAAGTATTCATAATTTACGGCTTGTCTACTGGGTCAAGCACTATTCTCTTGGGCCCTTTCTTTATAACTTCTTTCTGCCTCTAGGTTCTGTCCTACTCAAACTTTGGTGTATTTATGTAATATGTTGTTGCCAGGACACTTAGAATTGTCATTCCCCCAAATGTGAAACTCACTGGCTCATTGTTAGTTCCTGATGTCCTCCAAACACTAAGATTGGCATTTGAAGCTTTCCAAGATTGAATGCCAACTATCTTTGTTTCCTGCCTCTCTTCATGAACTTTTCAGTGCATTCAAATTAGATTACTTCCTTATCCTCTTATACTTTGTCTTTATCTTGGTTCTAAAGTTTCCTATCTCCTTTTCAAAATTGTACTCAATTTCCATGACCCAGGTAAGATGTCATTTTCATAGAGCATGCCTTTCACGATTTCCCATCCTGGTTTGTTCCCTAAGTGATCTTATACCTCCAAACTGTACCTAACACACTCTACTGTACGTATTTTTCTCATTCATTTTTTAGATCCCATAGAGTCAGGGATGGGCATTTAAATTTGAGTCCTGCATTTTAAAAGGTGAAATTAGGGCCAGGCACAGCACCTTTCGCCTGTAATCCCAGCACATCGGGAGGCCAAGGCAAGCAGATCACTTGAGGTCAGGAGTTTGAGACCAGCCTGGCCTGCGTGGTGAAACCCTATCTCTACTAAAAATACAAAAACTAGCTGGGCATAGTCGGGGGCTCCTGTAATCCCAGCTACTTGGGAGCCTGAGACAGGAGAATTGCTTGAACCCAGGTGGCAGAGGCTGCATTGAGCCAAGATTGTGCCACTACACTGTAGCCTGGGCAACAGAGTGAGACTCTGTCTCTCAAAAAAAAAAAAAAAAAAGGTGAAATTAGTCATTGGAGACCTGACATTAGAATCTCATAAAGCTAATTGTTAGCCTTCAATCTAGAAGATGTCCCTCTTATAAAGGGCTTAGTTGTGTTTGGTGTCCCTGTTGCCTGAACAGAGCTTTAAAAACCAACGTGTAATATTGAAAAACCATTAATGATTTGGTGAAAATTCTTAAATCATCATTGATATGTCTGTGACATGAGTTGTTCTTTTCAGATTTACTTTTCTCTTTCTTAGGTAATACGAGGAAATAGTATCATCATGTTAGAAGCCTTGGAACGAGTATAAATAATGGCTGTTCAGCGGAGAAACCCATGTCCTCCTCTCTCCATAGGGCCTGTTTTACTATGATGTAAAAATTAGGTCATGTACATTTTCATATTAGACTTTTTGCTAAATAAACTTTTGTAATAGTCAAAAATGTTTTCTCAGATGTTCTGAATATAGAATATTAGCTCTCATTCTGATTTTTTCTGACATGAATTTTCCTGGTTGACACTGATTTGAAAGGGTTTTATGCATTAAAGTGGACGAATCTTGTTAAATGTGAAACATGGCAAGGATTCCTTTTGTCCATCTTTCTTTTATTTATTTTAGTTATTGAGAAATGCTCAGTGTCTGATAATGTCCATCTTTCAACACTAAACAGATAAAGAAGTTGCAAACATGAATGAGTTTCTTCTAAGACATTAATTTTCAAAACTTAAGAGTAACTCTGATCTAGTCTGACTTTCCCAAGAACATCTACATTCCAAATATAGTACAACAGAAGCAAAAGACAGGAAGTAATGGTGATGTAGTTGTTTATTTTGAACATAATCATTAAGTGGGGGAAAAATTTAATACAAGAGTAGAAAGCAGATTCCAAAGGAAAACATTCCAGTGTATTGTGGTTCTTTGTGAGTAGAGAAGGGTAGTGAGGATGCTGTCCACAATGTATTCATCTAGTTAATGAATTTTATGGCCCACAACCTCAAATGAGAGATACATTACAGATGGTTGTATTATAAACCTAATCTTAAGAAATCTTACCAAGCAAATGCTTAAGGCTGATTTTTTTGTGATCTGATAAAAAGCCTGCAAATCATGATTCACTTTAAAACTGTACAGAATGAAATATACACAGTTCTTGTAAAACACCAAACACAATAAATGGCATATATATATATATATATATATATATATATATATATACACCTCTCTCACTCTTAAATGGCATTTCCTAATTATAGAAAATGTTTACAACAAAAGAACCAGAGGGATCAAACTAACAATCTCAGTAAGGAGAACTCATGTGAAGTCCCATACACTTATTCTTCGTAAATCTTCACTGACTTTTTTCTTTTGCAGCAATGTAGAGCTGAATTTAGAACTACTTCAAGTGTGGTTTCCATAAGTAGAACAGCAGCATCACAGGGGAACTTATAAAATGTAACTTCTTGTGTCCCACAATAAACTTATTGAATAAACAAACAAGGTGGAGCCCAGTGATGTTAGTCCTGCAGGTAACAAGCATGCTCAACTCAGCTAGAGAACCACTGGAGCAGAGGTGGCTTTTCATTCAGCCCCTGCATCATTTTTACCAGTCTCTGTGTTAAAAAAAAAAAAAAAATAGAATGGTCTGGAGCAGCAAGCTCTGACATGTAGAGGTTTTTTTTTTGTTTTTGTTTTTGTTTTGTTTTGAGACGGAGTTTCGCTCTTGTTACCCAGGCTGGAGTGCAATGGCGCCATCTCGGCTCACTGCAACCTCCGCCTCCTGGGTTCAGGCAATTCTCCTGCCTCA
>NW_016107338.1:3442493-3447377 GCF_001604975.1 Cebus imitator
AGTAGAGACGGGGTTTCACCGTGTTGACCAGGATGGTCTCGATCTCTTGACCTCGTGATCCACCCGCCTTGGCCTCCCAAAGTGCTGGGATTACAGGCTTGAGCCACCGCGCCTGGCAGAGCTTTTTTTTTCTTCCAATAAAACTCTTCTTTAACACTATAGTTCCATAAAACTACCTAATGTGCCTGGAGTAGCAGGCTCTGCTAGTATTTTTCTCCCAGTAAAAAAGTAATACTATAATTGCATTAAAACTACTTAATATCCTTGGTATACTGATAACCTGTTTTGGTTTTGCCAAAGTAATTTCAGATGCCCTACTGGAAAATTTATCCAAAGTAGGTTGGATATAATACCAGCAACATTTTTAATTGGTTTTTTTTTTTTTTTTTGAGACACAGTATCACTCTGTTGCCCAGGCTGGAGTGCAGTGGTGCAATCTCTACTCACTGCAACCTCTATCTCCCAAGTTTAATTATCAAGTCTCAGCCTCTCCAGTAGCTGGGATTACAGGCACCCACTAGCATGCCTGGCAATTTTTTGAATTTTTAGTAAAGTGGTTTCACCATGCTGGCCAGGCTGGTCTCAAACTCCTTACCTCAAGAGATCCACCCACCTCAGCCTCCCAAAGTGCTGGGATTACAGGTGTGAGCCACCGCACCCAGCCTAAATTGCTGGGTTTTTGTGTTTGTTTTTTTAAGGCAGAGTTGCCCTGTCACCAGGCTGGTGCCACGGTGGTGCAATCTTAGCTCACTGCAACCTCCACCTCCCGGTTCAAGCAATTCTCCTGCCTCAGCCTATTTTTAGTAGAGGTGGGGTTTCACCATGGTGGCAGGGATGGTCTTATCTCCTGACCTCTTGATCCACCCACCTTGGCCTCCCAAAGTGCTGGGATTACAGGCGTAAACCACCACACCTCACCTAAACTGGTATTCTTATAAGTAAAAATATATGTCATTGCAAAACAAGTCTACAAATGAAGAAACTAATTAGTATTTACCAAGATTTAACATACACATAACAGTATTACATTCTTTACAAATTGTCTTCATTAAAACCACAAAAGGAAACAAATATGAATACCTCTTAACATCTGTTAAGAATAAAACTAGGAAAAAAACACCATTGACAAACCATGAGTTTAATCCCTGCCTATCAAATATATCTTGGCAGTTTTATCAGCATAATAACATTCACAACTGGTATAGAAGTCACTTTTACTCAGAACCAATGTTCTTACACTATTTTGCTAAAGTAGCTAATGCCATGATCTTATGAAGGACTTTTTTAAGTTTCCATTCGATGGAAGGATTTCTTTTTTTTTTAGATGGTCTCACTGTTGCCCAGGCTGGAGTAGTGGCATGATCATGACTCACTGCAGCCTTGACCTCCAAGGCTCAAGTGATCCTCCCACCTCAGTCTTCTGAGCAGTTGGGACTACAGGCATGCATTACCATGCCTGGCTAACTTTTTAAAAATTTTTTGTAGAGATGGTGTTTCACCATGTTGCCCAGGCTGGTCCAGGCCTTTTTATTTATTTATGTTTCGATAACAATACATGTTAAATTGGTTTCAAATTCTTAATCTTTTACTTGTTCTGTTCTACCAGTATCTGACCAGTCAATCAGATCTTTGTACAGCAGATGCAGAACTAGTTCTCAAGTTTGGCTGCATGTTAGTTACCATTTGGGATGCTTTAAAACCCTACAGGTGAATCCAATGTGCAGCCAAGATTGAGAGCCACTGTCTTAAGATTTCAGCAACCAATTTCTCACCTAGAATGCTACAGTAACTGAAACACTTAACACTCTGGACATATGCTGGACTTGGTTAAGCTTGGTGTCATTCCAAGTATTCTGTTCTAGTGCCAACTGCTCTGGAGTTATTTAAGTTGCCTCTGCTGTTAGACTGTCCTTGCTTCTTACTGTCACAATTACTTCTAAAGTTCTTATTGAGAGAAATCATTCCTTACAAAATGGATCTGCTTTGATACAGATTGGGTTTCTTATGACTTCTAAGGCACTAAAACCCCTTTGTAGGCGCTTTCACCCCCCACATTAGTGATTCTCAACCCTGGGTGCACATTAGAAACTTTAAAAAGCTACAGTGCTAAGGTCCTATCCTCAATCTTTTAATCTATATCTCTGGTTATGGGGGTCTTTCAGTATTTTTTAAAGCTCCTGAAGTAAGGATTTAATAATAGAATGCCAGTTTCACAATTCAGTAGCCCATATTTGCTTTTCATTTTGAGATTTTTGTTTAACATCTTAAAGTTACACTACTAAGACTTCCAAATTTCACCCCTAATTAAATCAAGATAGGAGAATCAAAAGACAACATTCTTAAAGTCAAGGCTTTAGGCATGGGCACATGCACTTTCAGACTCTTAGGTATGAAATTACCAAGAGTCAGGCATAAGACACCGGCTCCCATAAATTTTATTTGACTGAAGAATACATCTGGCTGTACAGTTCAAAAGGACTACTCCCCAAATAAGATGTCTTTAAGTTCTCCCTCAGGTACTCACCTTAAAATGCTCTACAATTTTGATGAAAATCCAGGGCCCCACCCCCAGACCTACTAAATCAGAATCTCCAAGAGAGGCGCCTGAGAATCCATATGGTTTAACAAACTCCAGGTGATTATTTTTATTTTTACTTTTTTTTTTTTTTTTTGAGACGGAGTTTCACTCTTGTTACCCAGGCTGGAGTGCAATGGCGCGATCTCGGCTCACCTCAACCTCCGCCTCCTGGGTTCAGGCAATTCTCCTGCCTCAACCTCCTCAGTAGCTGGGATTACAGGCACGCGCCACCATGCCCAGCTAATGTTTTTTTTGTATTTTTAGTAGAGACAGGGTTTCACCATTTTGACCAGGATGGTCTCGAGCTCTTGACCTCGTGATCCACCCGCCTCGGCCTCCCAAAGTGCTGGGATTACAGGCTTGAGCCACCGCGCCCGGCCTATTTTTACTTTTTGAGATAGATAGAGTTTTGCTCTTGTTGCCCAGACTGCAGTGCAATGGCCCGATCTTGGCTCACTGCAACCGCCACCTCCTAACTCCAGGTGATTCTTATCAGACAAGTTTAAGAAACACTCCCGGCCAGGCACGGAGGCTCACACCTGTAAATCCCAACACTTTGGGAGGCGGAGGCGGGTGGATCACGAGGTCAGGAGTTCAAGACCTGCCTGGCCTAGATGTTGAAACCCCGTCTCTACTAAAAATACAAAAATTAGCTGGGCGCGGTGGCACGTGCCTGTAATCCCAGCTACTCAGGAGGCTGAGGCAAGAGAATTGCTTGAACCTGGGAGGCGGAGGTTGCAGTGAGCCGAGATCGCACCACTGCACTACAGCCTGGGTGACAGAGTGAGACTCTGTCTCAAAAAAAAAGAAACACTCCCAATGGATAGTGAAAGAATAATTAAGAAACTTTGGAAATGGAATAAGTGCAATAGTTATACTTTCACACTTAATTAGAACCTTGTGTTTTCTTATGACCAGCAGGGATTACTTCTGTTAAACAATGATAATGGCAAAATATCTGGTTCAAAATCATCTCTGCTCAGATTTTGTTCTTTTTTGCCACCGACAGTCATTTGGAACTAGGAGGGGAAAAAAAGAATGTGTCATTTCATAGCTCAGTTTTAAGTTTCTCATATAAGCCATCCTGGTCAATCATGTCTGTGTGCCCGTTCCAGCGGTGATAGGCAAGGAGTGCAGCGTTGTGGGCTGCAATGGCACTCATTTCCATGGCACTTGCTGCACACTCTATGCCATTGAGGTAATAAAGTCGATCATGCAGAATGATAGAAGGGCATTTCTCTGGGGGCTTATAGCGAGGATAGGCAAGCCATGGCTTCTTCACAGCATAATCATAGGACAGAAAGAGCTTTACAATTTGCGCTTTAGTAAGAGTTTCTTGAGAAAACATCTTCCAAACGTATGTTCCATCTGTTGACGGCTCAGGATTTTCCTTTTCTCTCACAGAGGACACAATCCCAATACTGTTAATGAACAAATCTGAATTATCAGTGGTTAACACTGTACTAAGGCCAAATTTATCTATGGGTCTAGAGCTAAAGATAGATGTATTCAATTCCCCCTTAACTAAAGTTGTCACTATATTCTGGTAGTATTGATGGAATTCCTCAATTGGAGGATGAAAGTTGAGAAAAGTAATACCGGACATTTTTCGATTCAATGGAGTGGCTACCAAGACGATGTCATAGAAGTCTGAACGAGTCTCAGTTCCAATTTGGTAGACCACTTCATACACCTTTGTTGGATTTCCTAGAGGAAATAGGGAGGCAATATTTGTTTAGTGTTTCTAATATACCTTCTAAAAATAATTCTATCCTTTCTTCATAATTTCTCTATAATTCTAAAGAATTGAAGTTATGGCCGGGTGCGGTGGCTCATGCCTGTAATCCTAACACTTGAGAAGGCCGAGGCTGGTGAACTGCCTGAGCTTAGGAGTTCGAAACCAGCCTGGGCAACATGGTGAAAGCCCGTATCTACTAAAAACACAAAAAAATTATCTGCGCATGGTGGCATATGCCTGTAGTCCCAGCCACTTGGGAGGCTGAGACAGGAGAATTGCTTGAACCCGGGAGGTGGAGGTTGCAGTGAGCCGGATCATGCCACTGCACTCCAGCCTGGGCAACAGAGCAAGACTCCATCTCCAAAGGAAAAAAAAGAACTGAATAAGTTATATCCCTTAAGATAGCTGTCCCTTGCATTTTTATTACATTGTGGCCAATTTCTTATTCAGAATGTCAATAAGTACAAACTATGGAATTTTTACTTTTAAAGATAAGATTATTTTTCTTTTTTTTTTTGAGACAGAGTTTCACTCATGTTACGCAGGCTGGAGTGCAATGGCGCGATCT
>NW_016107338.1:3448066-3463231 GCF_001604975.1 Cebus imitator
AAGAGTGAAACTCCGTCTCAAAAAAAAAAAAAAAAAAACAGAAATTCAAGCTTACCTGTGTGTTTGGTCTTTGTTTTCTCCTCTATGTACATTACTGAGCCAGATATAAGATTGCTTTTGGATGCCTGCAGGAGCCCTGAGCAAACAAGTTTATTGCCACCTTCTACTGCCCAAAGGCCAGAATCAGAACAGGACAATGACACTGCCCCTGTCAACAGGAGGAAAAAACATATTTTATTTCTGACTTTGTAAGAGGCTGTCTACCCACTCTCCCTTCCCAATCACATGTTCTACTCCAAATGTCTCTGGACATTGCTAAATGGTCTTTGGGAGCAAAATCCCCCAATTAAGAATCACTGAACTAATGAAAGCTAAAGACCCTCTCCCCCTAAAAATGCACATCTACATATGCAGGATTTTGCTAACAATGTCTGAGGTTCACAGAGAAAGGCAGCCTCCAGTCCATGGCCTAAAGTCAGGGGCCACCATAGCATCAGGTAAGCCCCTTTGAGAACTAATGTCCAGCACTGTTCCATGCCCTGGCTTACCCACAAAGGCATTGATGTCTGTGCTTTGGCCATAATTGACCCTCATAACAGGAGCTATCATTTCATTGAGGAATTTCTCAGAGAAGCCAGCCTTCTGCAAGGTTTCAAGAAGTGTTCGGTTAAGCATTCCAAGGAATTCATCTCCTCCTAGAGCATGTAGTAATTTTTCTACACTACTGAAGGCATAGTCATGAGATTGGTAGCGGTAGATCCTTTGGAAAAGAAGAGAAATGTCCATTAAATACCAAACAAGATGTGGGGAAGGGGATGTATAAAGAAGGGAAATGACATCGTAACAATTAAACTGACAGCTGGGTGCAGTGGCTCATGCCTGTAATCCCCACACTTTGGACACCGAGATGGGTGGATCACCACAGGTCAGGAGTTCAAGACCAGCCTGGCCAACATGGCAAAAACCCATCTCTACCAAAAATACAAAAATTAACTGGGCATGGTGGCATGTGCCTGTGGTCCCAGCTACTCGGGAGGCTGAGGCAGGAGGATGGCTTGAGCCCCAGGGTTCAAGGCCACAGGGAACTGTGATCATGCCACTGCACTCCAGCCTGGACCAGACAGTGAGACTCTGTCTCTTAAAAAAAAAATAAAGAAGAAGAAAGAGGAAAAATAAAAAGTAGAAAGAAAAGACTCTGTCTAAAGGTCACATGGCAAGTAGAAGGCTCAATCACAACTTACCCACTCTGCCCTCAATCACCCACACATGCACAGTCTTCACTGGACCAGACCCATTCACTGGTCTCTAAATATGTCCTACATGTTGTCTCCCCACCAGTGCACAAGCTCCTCCCTCCAACCTGAATATACTTCCCATTCCTAACCATAGAACATCTATTCTTCCTTAAAAGAACTTGTATCTCACCTTTTCTGAAATGTCTTGCTTGACTTCTCAGTCCACAGTTACATCATCTCCAAAAGCCTCTTAAAACTTAGCACCAATGCCACTCATTAATTAGATGATTTTTTTTTTTTTTTGAGATGGAGTCTCACTCTGTCAGCAGGCTGGAGTGCAGTGGTGCAATCTTGGCTCACTGCAACCTCCGCCTCCCAGGTTCAAGGGTTTCTCCTGCCTCAGCCTCCCAAGTAGCTGGGACTACAGGCATGTGCCACCATGCCCAGCTAATTTTTGTATTTTTAGTAGAGACAGGGTTTCACCATTTTGGCCAGGATGGTCTCGATCTCTTGACCTTGTGATCCACCCGCCTTGGCCTCCCAAAGTGCTGGGATTATAGGCATGCACCACCACACCTGGTCTATATCATTTATTTTTTTTAGAAAATATCACTTGACCACAAACAAAAAGAAAAATGTCACCTGACATTTCTCTGCATTTTATGGATTTAATACAACATTGACATAAATTAGTGCATGCAGTAATTCAAACATAATTTTTCATGTTGCAAATGGTACAAAGATGAAAAAGGGGCTTAAGTTCAGGATAATAAGGGGCTTATCTTTTATTCCCTTAAGGGGCTTACAGTTTTGGATAATAAGGCACACACAGAGATAAGTGCATGAAAATAAGAAATTGGCAGGGTATGGTGGCTCCACGCCTATAATCCCAGCACTTTGGGAGGCCAAAGTGGGTGAATCATCTGTGGTCAAGAGTTGGAGACCGGCCTGGCCAACATCGTAAAACCCCGTCTCTACTAAAAATACAAAAAATTAGCCGGGCGTGGTGGTGAGCACCTGTAATCCCAGCTACTTGGGAGGCTGAGGCAGGAGAATCACTTGAACTGGGGAGGCAGAGGTTGCAGTGAGCCAAAATTGCGCCACTGCACTCCAGCCTGGGCAACAAGAGCGAAACTCATCTTCAAAAAAAAACACATGAAAAGAAATTCAGAGCCAAGGAAAGATCCCTATCACTGATCATGGGATGGGAACTTTCACATCAAGTTTCTTCTCTCAAAATGAACTATAATTTTTCACAGAACAAGGGACAAGACTATAACGATTTCAATATTATCTACTGAAAGCATAGTCATAGTATAAGGGTACAAAATGTTAAATACATTTTATTGGAAAAATTTATTAGAGATCTATGCCAAAACTGAGAAGCTAAAATAACGCCTTCCAACCATAGCATTTGGGTTCCAGTCTTTAGGAGACTGAAAAAGTAGAATGGAAAGACTGAATTCTTCATAAAAAGAATAGCCTGGATATCTCATATCCAAAGAGAAGTAATCTTTGGCTAATGCTCAACATGAGAAAATAGCAGTCAATTAAATAAGCTACAAATTATGCTATAAAAAACATATTCCCCACCTGCTCCTGCCAGAGCTGCAGCCTCACTCAAGCAAGTCTCCTGGAGGGTGAGATGAAACTAATATACATAATATAAACAGAGAGCACTCCAATTGTTTCATGATACAACTAGTTGCGTTAGAATAAATGCTACTGCTGGACATGGTGGCTCACACCTGTATCCTAGCACTTTGGGAGGCTGAGGAGGATGGCATAACTTGAGGTCAGAGACCAGCCTGGCCAACATGGTGAAAACCCCGTCTCTACTAAAAATACAAGCACTAGCTGGGCATGGTGGTGCATGCCTGTAATCCCAGCTACTCAGGAGGATGAGGCATGAGAATTGCTTGACTCAGGAGACAGAGGAGATCACACCACTGCATTCCACCCTGGATGACTCCATCTCAAAAAAATAATAATAATAAATGAAAAATTGAATAAATACTCCTAAAAAACAGCAGCCAGGTGGGGTAGCATGCACCTGTAGTCATGGCTACTCAAGAGGCTGAGGTGGGAGGATCACTTAAGCCCAAGGGCACAAGGCTGTAGTACACTATGGCTGCACCTGTGAACAGCCACCAACACACTCCAGCCTAGGTGACAGAGTAAGACAGGAAGATCCCTTGAAGCCAGGAGTTCAAGACCAGGCTGGGCAACATAGCAAGACTCTGTCTGTAAAAAAAAAAGAAAATTAAAAATAAGGCAGGCACAGTAACTCACACGTGTAATCCCAACCCTTTGGGAGGCCAAGGTGGGAAGATCACTTAGACCAGCTTGGGCAACATGGCAACACACTTTGTTTGTTTGTTTTTGAGACAGAGCCTCGTTCTGTCACCCAGACTGGAGTGCAATGGTGCAATCTGAGCTCACTGCAACCTCTGTCTCCTGGGTTCAAGCAATTCTCCTGCCTCAGTCTCCCTAGTAGCTAGAATTACAGATATGCACCACCATGCCTGGCTAATTTTTGTTGGTTTTTTTTTTTTATTTTTAGAGACAGAGTCTCAATCCGTCACCAGGCTGGAGTGCAGTGGTGTGATCTCAACTCACTGCACCCTCCGCCTCCAGGATTCAAGAGATTCTCCTGCCTCAACGCCCCCAGTAGCTAGGATTACAGGCACCTGCCAACACGCCCAGCTAACTTTTTGTATTTTTAGTAGAGACGGGGTTTCACCATGTTAGCTAGGTGGTCAAGGGCTTTAGGTTTCTATACTGTCCAAAGAAAGACAAATCTGAGAATATACTCCAATTTCATATTTTAACCAGGTAACTCTCAACTCTGGATACAGGTTAAGATTCACTTGAGGGCCGGGCGCAGTGGCTCATGCCTGTAATCCCAGCACTTTGGGAGGCTGAGGCGGGTGGATCACAAGGTCAAAAGATCGAGACCATCCTGGTCAACATGGTGAAACCCCGTCTCTACTAAAAATACAAAAATTAGCTAGGCATAGTGGCACATGCCTGTAATCCCAGCTACTCAGAAGGCTGAGGCAGGAGAATTGCCTGAACCCAGGAGGTGGAGGTTGCGGTGAGCCGAGATCACGCCATTGCACTCCAGCCTGGGTAACAAGAGCGAAACTCCATCTCAAAAAAAAAAAAAAGATTCACTTGAGCTGGGTGTGGTGACTCACGCCTATAATCCCAGCACTTTGGGAGGCTGAGATGGGTGGATAGCCTGAGGTCATGAGTGCGAGACCAACCTAGCCAACATGGTGAAACCCCGACTCTATTAAAAATGCAAAAATTAGCTGGGCGTGGTAGCAGGCACCTGTAATCCCAGTTACTCAGGAGGCTGAGGTAGGAGAATTGCCTGAACCTAGGAGACAGGTTGCAGTGAGCCGAGATCACACCACTATATTCCAGCCTGGGCAACAGTGAGACTTTGTCTCAAAAAAAAAAAAAAAGATTCACTTGAGGTACTTTTAAAACTACCAATGCTGGCCAGACGCAGTAGCTCACACCTGTAATCCAAGCACTCTGGGAGGCCAAGGCTGAAGGATCACTTGAGCCCAGGAGTTTGAGACCAGCCTGGACAACACAGCGAGACCCGCTGAGCCGTGATGGCACCACTGCACTCCAGCCTGACAATGACAGAGTGAGACCCTGTCTCTAAAATAAAAATAAAAATGCCCAAACCTCTACCCTTCAATAAAATCTCTCAGGTGGAGCTCAGCATTCGTATTTTAAAAAGACCTCCATGTGCGGCCAGGAATTCAGAACTACTGCTTTTTTTTTTTTTTTTTTTTTTTTTTTTTTTTTTTTTTTTTTTTTTTTTTTTTGAGATGGAGTCTCGCTCTGTCATCCAGGCATGCAATGGTGTGATCCCAGCTCACTGCAACCCCTACCTTCCAGGTTCAGGTGATTCTCTTGCCTCAGCCTCCCAAGTAGCTGGGATTACAGGCATAAGCTACCACGCCCAGCTAATTTTTGTTATTTTTAGTAGAGACAGGGTTTTACCAAGTTGACCAGGCTGGTCTCAAATTCCTGCCCTCAAGTGATCCGCCCACTTCGGCCTCCCAAAGTGCTGGATTACAAGCATGAGCCACCACTCCTGGCTGAGAACTACTGCTTCAACTGAAATGGAGGGGAACTGGTTCCGAGTTCCTCTTGGTAATCTCTATGACTTCTACTCTTGATTTTTGTGACATTCCAGAATATTTCTAACATAGGGTAATAGTAAAAATATTTAAGCAGTACACATGAAACAGAAAGCACATTGGCTGTGGAAGTGGAACTGAATCAAGGCTTCCTGCTGAGGGAAAGGAAGTGGAGCTCTTTGGCAGGGGAAGATGCCTCCCCACTCAGGGAAGTGGCAATTTCACCACTCCAGCAGTATTTCACAACTGTTTTTCTTAGTTTTCTTTTTCGCTGTTTTTTTTTTTTTTTTTTTAGAGACAGTGTCTTGCTCTGTCGCTCAGGCTGGAGTACAGTGGCACAATCATAGTTCACCATAACCTTAAACTCCCAGGCTCAAGCAATCCTCCCACCTCAGCCTCCTGAGTAGCTGGAACCACAGGTAGAGCACCATGTCCAGCTAATTTTTTATGTTTTTTTGTGTGGGTTTTTGTTTTTTTTTTTGTTTTTTTGGGACGGAGTTTCGCTCTTGTTACCCAGGCTGGAGTGCAATGGCGCAATCTCGGCTCACCGCAACCTCCGCCTCCTGGGTTCAGGCAATTCTCCTGCCTCAGCCTCCTGAGTAGCTGGGATTACAGGCACGCGCCACCATGCCCAGCTAATTTTTTGTAGTTTTAGTAGAGACGGGGTTTCACCGTGTTGACCAGGATGGTCTCGATCTCTTGACCTCGGGATCCACCCGCCTCGGCCTCCCAAAGTGCTGGGATTACAGGCTTGAGCCACCGCGCCCGGCCCGTTTTTTTTGTTTTTGAGATGGAGTTTCACTCTTGTAGCCCAGGCTAGAGTGCAATGGTGCACTCTTGGGTCACTGCAACCTCACCTCCTGGGTTCAAGCGATTCTCCTGCCTCAGCCTCCCAAATAGCTGGAATTACATGCATGTGGCACCACACCTGGCTAATTTTTTTTTGTTTTTAGTAGAGACAGGCTTTCACCATGTCGGCCAGGCTGGTCTTGAACTCCTGACCTCATGATCCACCACCTCAGCCTCCCAAAGTGCTGGCATTACAGCCATGAGACACTGCACCCAGCCATGACATGTCATTTTATCTTTTAAACAATTACTTTATTATGTTAAAGTAGTCATAGTAATGAAATATGAAAATTTACAAGCTGAGTTTCTCCAGCACCTTTTTCTTTCCTTTTTTTTTTTTTGAGATGGAATCTTGCTCTGTCACCCAGGCTGGAGTGGAGTGGCAGAATCTTGGCTCACTGTAACCTCCGCTTCCCAGGTTCAAGCAATTCTCCTGCCTCAGCCTCCCACGTAGCTGGGACTACAAGTGCCCGCCACCACACTCGGCTAATTTTTGTTTGTTGTTGTTGTTGTTGAGACGGGGTTTCACCATGTTGGTCAGGCTGGTCTTGAACTCCTGACCTCAGGTGATCCACCTGCCTCAACCTCCCAGAGTGCTGGGATTACAGGCATGAGCCACCATGCCTGGCAATTTTTGTATTTTTAGTAGAGACAGGGTTTCGCCATGTTGGCCAGGCTGGCCTTGAACCCCTGACATCAGGTGATCCATCCCCTTCGGTCTCCCAAAGTGCTGGGATTACGCCCGGCCTCCAGCACCTAGAAATGTAAACCAGCATAAAAATTAACACATGCTGGCTGGATGCAGTGGCTCACACCTGAAATCCCAGCAATTTTGGAGGCCGAGGCAAGTGGATCACCTCAGGTCAGAAGTTTGAGACTAGCCTGGCCAACATGGCAAAACCCCGTCTCTACTAAAAATACAAACAAAGAAAAAAATTAGCCAGGCATGGTGGCACACGCCTGTAATCCCAGATACCTGAGAGGCTGAGGCAGGAGAACTGCTTGAACCCAGGAGGTGGAGGTTGCAGTGAGCCAAGATTGCGCCACTGGCACTCCAGCCTAGGTGACAGAGCGAGACTTCATCTCAGAAAAAAAAAAATTACCCAGGTGTGGTGGTGGACACCTACAATCCCAACTACTCAGGAGTCCGAGGCAGGAGAATCACCTGAACTCAGCAGACAGAGGTTTCAGTGAGCCAAGATAGCACCATCACACTCCAGCCTGGGCGACAAGAATGAAATAACATCTCAAAAAAAAAAAAAAAACTAGCACATGCCAACGGATTAAAAAAAAATAGATTGTACCATTCAAAATTAGAATGGCTATGTTATGTTAGTCTTCCTGATTACCAAAGTGATACATATATACACACGTAAAAAATTGTTTAAATACAGAAAAGCATAAGGAAGAAAAAGAGGCACCTGAATTCTCACTACTCAGGACAGTGCTGGAATGTAAATTCTTGGAATATGGAACTTTTACTCTACTAAGGCTGCTGGTTCACTGAAAACATGTCACTATTAAAGCCCATTTAAGTTTTCTGATCCTTCTACAACTCTTGTACACATTATCTCATTCATCTACACAACACTAGCACAGCATAGAGATTAAGAGTGAAGACTCTAAAGCCAGACTGCCTGGGGGTGGCAACTCCAGCTACACCACTTACTATGTAGATGAACCTACTCTCTTAAAACCTCTACACCGCCCCTTCTGCATCTGTTTGAAGAAGCTAATAACAGTACTTACCTGAGTAAGTTGGCATGAGAACTCAAGGCATCTAACAATGTCTGGCAACACTAAAGAAGCAGATGCAAAATACACTTCAGAAGCAAAAATAAACTAACCTTTCAATTTCCAAGCAGATAAACAGTCTGCATGGTTTCTACAAAACATTTTGCCTAACAATGTTACAAACAGGCCTTGCAGTGAGGTAGAAAATGCTTACAAGACATTATAACTCCTAAAGTTCATCAAGTTTAATTTAACCTAAATTAAAAGACCTTTGGTTAAATTGGAAGGAAAAAAAATTACCTCATGAACTTGTCTAACACGTCCTCTACCCACATGTGCATACGAAGGGACTGAAATCCATAGCGCCAAACTAATTTAATCATGTTAATTATGAACCAGTTGCTCTCCTCAAATACCAGAGTCTCTCCATTATATATCCCCAGTAGGCCACCAGAGGCCTGAACAGTAGAGAGACCTGCAAAAACATAAAGGGCAGCTAAGTCAGTGGTGTCATTGCTGATAGTGAAAGAACATAATCTGAGTGAATGTGGGGCTTCCCTCAGTTCTCAGGGGCTTCCCTCAGTTCTCAGGAGTCACATAGAGGAGTTCTATCTTTGGAACAGTGTAATACACTATACTTTCACTACACCGTCCAAAAGTAGATTTGCTTGGCAATGGGTCAGATGATCATGCAAATATTAATATATCAAAAGTAGATATATTTTTACCTGGCTATTCTTTAGTCTAAAAAAATGAAATAGGCCAGGTGCAGTGGCTCACGCCTGTAATCCCAGCACTTTGGGAGGCCGAGGCAGGCAGATCACAAGGTCAAGAAATTGAGACCATCCTGGCCAGCATGGTGAAACCCCGTCCCTACTAAAAATACAAAAAAAAAAAAAAATTCGCTAGGCGTGGTGGCATGCACCTATAGGCCCAGTTACTAGGGAGGCTGAGGCAGGAGAAATGCTTGAACCCAGGAGGCGGAGGTTGCAGTGAGCCGAGATCCCGCCATTGCACTCCAGCCTGGCGCCTGGCAATGGAGCAAGACTCTGTCTCAAAAAAAAAAAAAGGAAATAGTCAAAGGAAAAAAGCCAGAATACCAACTGAATTCAATTTAAAAACAAAGATGTCAGACAGGTATCTTTGTAGCATGATTTGTTCTGGGTATACCTTTGCCCTTGTAGAGGAAACTGAAGCAGAGGCAGCATCCACAGAGGATGTGGAAGGCAGCTGAGGGGAAAAAGGTGTTTCCATTCCTGTGAGAATCCTCTTTTGCAAAACTGGTATTTCAGATAACTGGAGGGAGGCCAAAGTTACAAAATACTACCTGCCAAAAGGGCCTGCAGAGGCCTGTCAGACTGTCCCCATGACCCATCCAGCTCCACTGCTGTCAGGGGAGCAGCTACACATCCCAAGTTCTATGCACATGTCTGCATCCATAGCTGTGTGAGTGACTGTTTTGTTGGTGGTAGTTTGACAGGGTCTCACTTTGTTGCCCAGGCTACAGTGCAGTGGCACAATCAAAGCTCATGGCAGCTTCTATCTCCCTGACTCATAGGATCCTCCTGCCTCTGCCTCCCAAGTAGTTGGGACTACAGGTTTGTGCCACCACACCAGGTTAATTTTTTATTTTTAGTAAAGACAGGGGCCGGGTGTGGTGGCTCACGCCTGTAATCCAAGCACTTTGGTGGCCAAGGCAGGCGGATCATCTGAGGTCAGGAGTTCAAGGCCAGCCTGACCAACATGGTGAAACCCCATCTTAAAAAAAAAAAAAAAAAAGTAAAAAAAATTTAAAAAAAGTAAAGACAGGGTCTCGCTATGTTGCCCAGACTGGTTTCTAACTCCTGGGCTCAAGTGATCCTCTTCCTCTGCCTCCCAAAGTGCCGGGATTACAGGCATGAGTCACTATGCCCGGCCATGGCCATGTGTGAGTGACTTTGAGCCACACACTTCAACTCTCTGGGTCTCATTTCCTCAGCTGCAAAATGATCACAATAAGGTGCCTATCTCCAAACCTTCTCTTATTCTTCAACACAAACCCAGAAGTTTAAGAACAGACAACAGAGGCTGGGCATGGTGGCTCACACCTGTAATCCCAGCACTTTGGGAGGCCGAGGCGGGAGAATCACCTGAAGTCAAGAGTTCAAGACCAGCCTGGCCAACATGGTGAAACCCCATCTCTACTGAAAATACAAAAATTAGCTGGGTGTGGTGGTGGGCACCTGCAATCCCAGCTACTCAGGAGGCTGAGGCAGGAGAATCACTTGAACCTGGGAGGCAGAGGTTGCAGTGAGCTGAGATCACACCACAGCCTGGGCAACAAGAGTAAAACTGTGTCTCAAAAAAAGAAAACAGACAACAGCAGCCATTCCCACCTCCACCCCATGGCTGTAATTCCAGATAACTGAAGATACAGATAACTAGTGTCCCCTTACAGCAGAACTGCTAACTAAAGCAGTACCAACTAAGAAGAAAGTGAGGAAAACAGTTTTACCAGCGTCTCTGTAAGACAATTAACAAGGTAGAAGTTTCAGTTTTCCGTCTGATAAAAATATCCAGGGATGTCAGACAGTTATCTGGTGAGCTCCAAGATCAAAATTACATACCCAGGTCTTTGACAAAACGCTTCATGTGCAGATTTAAAGGATGGATGACAGAACCTCCTGCCTCATAGTCTTGCCCCTGCACCATCATGGTAGCCAGGCGGCCCCCAACCTCTTCTCTTTCAAACAGGTCAATCTTCACATCTTTCCCAAATTTCTGCCGCAGGTAATAGGCTGCTGAAGTGCCACCAATTCCGGCTCCAATAATCGCTATGAGGGAAGAAAACAGGTTTTTTCCCCCTTTTACCAGTTGTTTTGTTTTTTAAAGACCATTAAGCAATACGGGAGGTTGTTACTCAAAGCTATTGTCAACAATTTGGTGGGGGGAGTGGCATCTGCAGTAAAGGTCTAACTCCCTGATTCTGGACAGACATTGCCCCCTCGACAAAAGCAGTAGTAGATTAATTAACACAGCGGCATTAATTCGATTTTTTTAAGCAAAGATTCTCACAGGTATTTATGGAGGAACCAACAGTACTATACACCCTTCTTGATGCCTAACTCACGAGCACATTAGAGGTGGGCCTTTCTAGCACGCATTTTTAATAAAGTGACTGCCATTTTTGCCTAACTTTATTGTGTCTAGATTCAATGTAAATAGGTTAATGATCCCGAAGAACACAACTTTAAAGGCGGCTGGGGGGAGACAGGAAGCAAAAAACCAAGGCTGCTGACACTGGAAAGAAAATAGATTCTTTCTGCAGCTGTGTTAGTCCTAGGTGGAGAAATTGTGCAAGCCAGGGGCCTCTGAGAGCAGGCCGACCTCAGCAAAGCAGAGATGGGGGAAGGGGGTTCAGCCTCCCAAAGGAAGCAGGCAGGGTCAGCTCGTTTGCACTCCTCCCTGTGCTGTGTCTTCGTGAGCCTGCCCTCTGGCCGGACGCCCCAGGTCGAGCCAGATACACTGGACTCTTCATGGTCAGTGTTCAAAGGAAAGATGGAGAGAGAAACCTAGGCCTCCCCGGAGTCCCAGGCCTAAGAGACGGGGGCTACAGGTACGCTGGGCGCCCGCCTGCCTGCCCGCCCCGGTCCCCGTCCACGCCCATTCCTCAAATGGGCACCTCTCCACGCCTGGGAATGCACAGTCCTATTCCGAGCAGGGCCGAAAGCCGCTCTGAGGTGTGAATGGGGGGAAGCGCGACCTGCGCGGCGGGTTCGGCCTGCACTACTGGCCTGCGTCGCAGCTGTGGGATCTGGGCACACTGCGCAGCAGCCGCCTGGTGCGGGGCACGCTCCAGCGCCCTCCCGCGCCGCCCCCTTCTCGCCTACCGATCTTATCTGGCGGGGCACGCAGTTCGGCGCCCTCGGGGCACCCCCAGCTGCACAGCAGCAGCCACAGCCCTAGCAGCGAGGAAACGAGCTCCGCAACAGCTCGCCCCATGGCCTCCTCCACGAGCTCTGCAGCCGGCCGTTGGAGCCCCGCAGTCCTCCCGCCGCTGCGCGGCTGCGCGCTCCGCCTAGCCCCGCCCAACCCCGCCCCCAGGCCGGCCCGCCCCGCCCCCAGGCCGCCCCGCCCCTACGCGCCCCCCCCCGGCCCCGCCCAGGCGCCTGGGCCAGCAGGTCCCCTCAATCCTCCAGGAGCTCCCCACCCTGGGCCACTCAGTGCCCTAAGTACACCCTTCCGCCCCGAAGCCCACCTTCCTTCAGAAGACATCGAAGGCACAGGCTGCGGCTCGCCTCGGCAATCCTCTTTCCTCCCTATCTATTCGAGTGAAGCACCTTAGTTCTTCGCTAGTGCCCACTCTGTCCCTTCCGTCTCCCCTCTCAAAGAATGCACACAGCTAATCGCTGCCAGAAACAGACCAAAGAGGCAACAGTACTTACATAATGATTACCCTGTTCCGAGGACTTTCGGGTACGCCATGAATGGGTAAATGGTGCTGGGTGAAAAGAAAAATGAGAGAGACTGCGGATGGGGTGGTCTAAGGTGAAGGGAGTGGAACAGACATGAATAAAAGTAGTGTACCCGTAAGGACACCAGAATGTGCCATCCCAAAATATTCCTCCTTGGCCTAAGCAGTCTTTCAAGCCAACGGCAATTGAGAAGATGTAGATACAAGGAAAGTTCTCCACCTTTCCCCATTTGCCTAAAAGCAGAACATAAATTTTAAAAGGCAAAGGTATCCCTCTTCCCGCACTGCCTGGAAGGACAAAGGTTAATCACTGAAGACAATTTTACACCTGTTAAATAAAATGTATAGGAGGCCATTGTTTTGGATTGAGCTCCTGCACTAGACTAGGCCCAACATCGAGTCACTCATGTTTCTCATGTTCCACATCACCAAGTCAAAACTAAGTTGTCTATCTGCCTTTCTAAGACATCAGGAGAAAGAAAAAAATAATAGCCAAATCCCCGAACAGACCAGTTTTAGGTGGCATGGTAAGGAAATCCCCTCTGCTTTGAACTTTACAAGGAGGCTGGGCGCCGTGGCTCATTCCCGTAATCCCAACACTTTGGGAGGCCAAGGCAGGTGGATCACCTGAGGTCAAGATTCAAGACCAGCCTGGCCAACATGGTGATATCCCATCTCTACTACACACACACACACACACACACACAAGCTGGGCATGGTGGCAGGCACCTGTAATCCCAGCTACTCAAGAGTCTTGAGGCAGGAGAATCGCTTGAACCCAGGAGGTGGAGGTTGCAGTGAGCCAAGATCGCACCATTGTACTCCAGCCTGGGCAACAAAAGCAAAACTACGTCTCAAAAAAAAAAAAAAAAAAAAAAAAACTTTGCAAGGAAAGTAACCTCAACCAATTCACTTTTCTGTGTCTGCTTTCTTCAGCCCTTTCTGTCTGTAAAGCCAACCTGTGCTCAGCTCAACCTCCTCCGCTCTATCTTATAAAATGAGGTGTTGCGCAGCTCTACAGTCACAACTAAAGGCTAATTATGATCTTTAAACTAAATTAGTTGTAATTTTGTCTTTTGACAAACCTTTGTCAGCCAGGAATCTACATGGCAAACTTTATTAATGAGCCTTTTTCTATCACTTATTTGCCTTCCCACAATTTGCCACCCCTAGAGACTCGAAATCATTTTCCTTCTCTTAACACTTCTCTAAACATATACTGTTCTTTTTTGAGGATGCTGTATAAGCCTGAATTGAAATCCACCTCAGAAATTTGCTTATTTCCCTGGTCTCTCTTTTGCATACATGAGGTACACATGTTTACATTTCTGTTCGTTTTTGTTTTTTTTTCTTTCATTCATTTATTGATGTTGAGACAGTCTTGCTCTATCACCCAGGCTGAAGTGCAGTGGCATGATCACAGCTCACTGCACTTTTCCTCCTAGGCTCAAGCGATCCACCTACCTCAGCTGCCGGAGTAGAGTAGCTGGAACCACAGGCATGCATCACCGCACCTAGCTAATTTTTACATTTTTTGTAGAGATGGTTTTTTCCATATTGCCCAGGCTGCTCTGGAACTCCTGAGCTCAAGTGATCCACCCACCTCAGCCTCCCAAAGTGTTGGAATTACAGGCATGAGCCACCATGCCTTGCCCTGTTTGTTTTCTCCTTGTTAATCTGTCTTTTGTTACAGGGGCTATTTCACTCAAAAACTCTGAAGGGTAGAGGAAAAACTCTTTTTTTCTCCCCTACATACCATACTGTAGAACATTATGCATGCATTAAAAAAAGGCCAGGTGCAGTGGCTCACGTAATCCCAGCACTCTGGGAGGCTGAGGATGGCTGATTGCTTGAGGTCAGGAGTTCGAGACCAGCCTGGCCAACATGGTGAAACCCCATCTCTACTGAAAATACATGGTGGTGTATGCCTGTAATCCCAGCTACTCCGGAGGTTGAGGCAGGAGAACCGCTTGAACTTGGGAGCCTGAGGTTGCAGTGAGCCAAGATCATGCACTGTACTCCAGCCTCACAGAGTGATTCTGTCTCAAAAAAAAAAAAAAAAAAAAAAAATGTTGGGGCCAGGCACAGTGGCTTACGCCCGTAATCCCAGCACTTTGAAAGGCTGAGGCAGGCAGATCACCTGAGCTCATTAGTTAGTGACCAGGCTGGCCAACATGGTGAAAACCCATCTCTACCAAAACTACAAAAAAATTAGCTGGGTGTGGTGGTGCATGCCTGTAATCCCAGTTAGTCAGGAGGCTGAAGCAGGATAATTGCTTGAACCCAGGAGGCAGAGGTTGCAGTAAGCCAAGGTTGTGCCACGGCACTCCAAGCTGGGGGACAGCGTGAGACTCCACCTCAAAAAAAAAAAAAAAAAAAAGTTGGGTATATAACTAATGTTCTAGTATTATTAGTAAAGAAAAGCTTTTGGCTGCATGATGTGTATAAAATGTCTGTAATCCCAGCACTTTGGGAGACAAGGGCGGACAGATGGTTTGAGCCCAGGGATTCAAGCCCAGCCTGAGCAAAATGACAAAACTCGTCTTTATAAAAAAATACCAAAAAATCAGCCTGATATGGTGGTGTGCACCTGTAGTCCCAGCTAGTCCGGAGGATGAGGCAGGAGGATCACCTGCATCTGGGAGGTATAGGCTGAGGTGATCAGTGGTCACGCCACTGCATTCCAGCCTGGGCACAGAGCAAGACTCTACCTACCAACTTCCAAAAA
>NW_016107338.1:3463690-3470925 GCF_001604975.1 Cebus imitator
AAAAAAAAAAAAAAAAATAAAATAAAATAAAAATAAAAATAAAAAACTATTGGCAGGGCGAAGTGGATCACGCCTGTAATCCCTAAAAAAAAAAAAAAAAAATAAAATAAAATAAAAATAAAAATAAAAAACTATTGGCAGGGCGAAGTGGATCACGCCTGTAATCCCAGCACTTTGGGAGGCCGAGGTGGGCGGATCACAAGGTCAGAAGTTTGAGACCAGCCTGGCCAATATGGTGAAACCCCATCTCTACTAAAAAAAAAAAATGCAAAAGTTAGCTGGGTGTGGTGGCGGGTGTCTGTAGTCCCAGCTACTCGGGAGACTGAGGAAGGAGAATTGCTTGAACCTGGGAGGCGGAGGTTGCAATAAGCCGAGATTGCGCCATTGCACTTCAACCTGGGCAACAGAGGGAGACTCCATCTCAAAAAAAAACAAAACTATTAGGCCAGGACTGAGCACAGTGGCTCATGCCTATAATCCCAGCACTTTGGGAGGCCAAGGCTAGTGAATCGCTTGAGCCCAGCAGTTTAAGACCAATCTGGGCAACAAAGTGAGATACTTGTCTCTACAAATATTACAAAAATTAGGTGGGTGTGGTGGTGCACACCTGTAGTCCCAACTACTCAGGAGGCTAAGGTGGCAGAAACACCTGAGCCCAGGAGGCGGAGGCTTCAGTAAGCGGAGATGACTGCCACTGCACTCCAGCCTGGTGACTGAGAGATCATGTCTCAAAAAAAGAAAAAAAAAAAAAAAAGTCCGGGCGCAGTGACTCACCCCTGTCCCAGCACTTTGGGAGGCCAAGGTGGGCGGATCACTTGAAGTCAGGAGTTCGAGACCAGCCTGGCCAAAATGGTGAAATCCATCTCTACTAAAAATACAAAAATTAGTGTGGTGTGGTGGCCCACACATGTAATCCCAGCTACTAGTGGGGCTGAGGCAGGAGAATCCCTTGAACCAGAGAGGCAGAGGTTGCAGTGAACTGAAATCAGGCCACTGCACTCCAGCCTGGGCAAGAGTGAGACTTTGTCTCAAAAACAAACAAAAGTTGTTGTCAAGTAATACCTACGGTGTAACTACATCTTTAAAAAATAACTAAAGGGCGTGGTGGCTCACTTCTGTAATCCCAGCACTTTGGGAGGCCGAGGCAGGTGGATCATTTCAAGTCAGGAGTTTGAGACCAGCCTGGCCAACATGGTGAAACCCCACCTCTACTAAAAATAAAAAATTAGCCAAGTGTGGTTGCACCTGTAATCCCAGCTGCTCTGGAGGCTGAGGCACAAGAATTGCTTGAGCCCAGGAGACAGAGTTCATAGTGAGCCAAGACTGCGCCACTGCACTCTACCCTGGGTGACAGAGTGACACTCTGTCTAAAAAAAAACCTAAAAATCCCAAGTGTATACGTGTGCATCTGTATAGAGTAAAATGTGAAGCATTACAGACAAATCTATTAATACTATTTACCTCAAGAGGGGGAAGATACATTTTTAATATTTTTCTTATGTATCCATTTTTTGTTTCATTTGTAATACTAAGCACCTATTACTATTTTAACTTAAAAACTACTGTACTAAAAAAATACTTGTGCAACATCCATATAATGGAATTTTATTTGGGAATAAAAAAGAATGAAGTACTGATACATATTACAACATGGATAACCCTGAAAAGCATAATGTTAAGTGAAAGAAACCAGTCACCAGGAACCATATATTGCATGCTTCCATTTATATGAAATATCTGGAATAGGCAAATCTATAGAGACAGAAAGACCAGTGGCTGAGACATGGGATGGGATGAGGGACAGGGAGTGACTGCTAGTTGCTAAGGGTTTTCTTTTTGAGATGAAGAAAATGTTGTAAAATTGATTGTGTCTGCTTGTAGTGACTTACCGTATCAGTTTAAAGAAAAAAATAAGAAAAAAATTGATTGTGGTGATCGTTGCACACACAACTGTGTATAAACTAAAAAACATTAAACTGATAAACACTTTATATGGGTGTCCCAAAAAGGTGTTTAAAAAATACCATCCACCATTAACATTTGTTTTATTCACCTTCAAAAAAATAGTACTTGAGGCCGGGCGCGGTGGCTCACGCTTGTAATCCCAGCAGTTTGGGAGGCCGAGGCGGGTGGGTCACGAGGTCAAGAGATCAAGACCATCCTGGTCAACATGGTGAAACCCTGTCTCTACTAAAACTACAAAAAATTAGCTGGGAATGGTGGCGTGAGCCTGTAATCCCAGCTACTCAGGAGGCTGAGGCAGGAGAATTGCCTGAACCCAGGAGGTGGAGGTTGAGGTGAGCCGAGATCGCGTCATTGCACTCCAGCCTGGGTAACAAGAGCGAAACTCCGTCTCAAAAAAAAAAAAAAAAAAATAGTACTTGATATCTTTGGAAATAATCTGAAGAATATGCCAGAGACTCTAAAGACAATTCCAAAAATGAAAATCCAGATTGCATTAGCCTGAAGAAACTACTTTGAAGCAGACATCACCTTTTTTGTTTTGGTTTGGTTTTTGGATTTTGTTGTTGTTGTTTGTTTGTTTGTTTTTGGTGTGGTTTTGTTTCGTTTTGTTTTTGAGACTTGCTTTGTCTCCCAGGCTGGAGTGCAGTGGCACAGTCTCAGCTCACTGCAACCTCTGCCTCCCAGGTTCAAGCGATTCTCATGCCTCAGCCTCCCTAGTAGCTGGGATTACAGATGTGCACCACATGCCCAGCTAATTTTTGTATTTTAAAGTGGAGGGTGGGGTGTTCACCATGTTGGTCAGGCTGGTGTCGAACTCCTGAGCTCAAGTCATCTGCCCACCTTGGCCTCCCAAAGACTGGGATAACAGGAGTGAGCGCCCCACTAGGCCAACAGCATGTTTTCAATGTGTAAATTCTCCTATGTTTAAAAAACATTTCTTTTTTTCTTTTTGAGACCAAGTTTCACTCTTGTTGCCCAGGCTGGAGTGCAATGGCACCGATCTTGGTTCCCCGAAACCTCGGCCTCCCAGGTTCAAACTATTCTCTGGCCTCAGCCTCCCGAGTAGCTGGGATTACGGGCATGCGCCACCACAGCCGGCTGATTTTTGTATTTTCAGTAGAGATGAGGTTTTCTCCAAGTTGATCAGACTGGCCTCGAATTCCCGAACTCAGGTGTTCCGCCCGCCTCGGCTTCCACAAAGTACTGGAATTACAGATGTGAGCCACCGCATCCACCCTAAATAGCTGTTTCTTAAATGCTTTTCAGTGTGCATTGAATACGCGAAAGAAATGCAAATATAAATAAAAATCTGGCATCTGGAAATATCTTCCCCTGTCTTAAAAATCTGATTAGCATCAACAAGACAAATTCTTAATAAAATTTTTACTTTTTTAAGTAAAATTTTTTTGTTATTTCTTTTTTTTTTTTTTTTTTTTTTTTTGTGACGGAGTTTCGCTCTTGTTACCCAGGCTGGAGTGCAATGGCACGATCTCGGCTCACCGCAACCTCCGCCTCCTGGGTTCAGGCAATTCTCCTGCCCCAGCCTCCTGAGTAGCTGGGATTACAGGCACGTGCCACCATGCCCAGCTAATTTTTTTTGTATTTTTAGTAGAGACGGGGTTTCACCATGTTGACCAGGATGGTCTCGATCTCTTGACCTCGTGATCCACCCACGTCGGCCTCCCAAAGTGCTGGGATGACAGGCTTGAGCCACCGCGCCCGGCAATTTTTTTCTTATTTCTTAAGTAAAACATTTTAAATTGAGATTTTTTTTTTCTGTACAAAGAAAGTTGAAACATTTATTCAGTTGTTTGGGATGAGAGAAGATAGATTATTTATGTCATTGAAAAACAGAAGATTATCCGAGTCACGGCACCAAAAAAGAACAATTTTAAAAAGAAAAACATAAGATTATAGACTGTCAATAAACTTTTACTTTTAAATGGGTAAATAATATATGAAAATTCTTTTCATATGAAAATGAACGTCTGCTTTCATTTACTCCTAAAACATTCTGGCGGCTTCCACTGCCAACAGCGCCGCTGGTGTAGTGGTATCATGCAAGATTCCCATTCTTGCGACCCGGGTTCGATTCCCGGGCGGCGCAAAACTGTTTTGCTTACTGCTCTCTAAAAACCAGATAGCTTGAAGAGTCTTCATGTATCTTTACTCCTTTAGAAAGGCTCAGGCTTTTTACTCTCCCTTAAGGTTTCCAC
Organism: Cebus imitator; assembly: GCF_001604975.1. Lineage (NCBI taxonomy): Eukaryota > Metazoa > Chordata > Mammalia > Primates > Cebidae > Cebus > Cebus imitator. The sequence goes on from NW_016107338.1 coordinate 3,467,872, forward strand.
TCCATTATAATTCACGGTCGAAACACGAATCCGCAGCCAGAAGACAAAAAGTTCACGCAGATGGTGAAGTAGTTAATCTTTGCGCCTGCGCAGTCTGAAACGTCCCTAGCGTCGGGTGGAAGAGCGGCTGCGCAACAAGTGAACCTATGGACTGAGATGTAGCCTGGCGGCCGGGAGGTTGAAAGTACAAGGTTATTCTGCGCCTGCGCGGTCCCGATAACTTCGCTGGCTGCTCCTATGCTCCCGGCTCGCCGCCATCTTGTATTGGGGCTTCATTGTTCGCGCTGGGCCGGGCGGTTTAGTGTAATAGCCGCCGAAGAAGGAGGCGGAGTAACATCTGGTCAGCCGAGAAACCCCGCTATCCCGTAGCCATAACCGCTCAAACAATTTGGGAGGTAGTGAAGGGCAGGGAACTGGACCTGGAGGCGCCGTCGCGACAGCAGCAGCCATGGAGGACGAGATGCCCAAGACTCTGTGAGTCTGGGGCAGCGATGAGGGAGGCGGGATGGTGGTCGTCCCGGAGGGAAGGCCTCGGCCCTGCGCCGCTCCCAGCCTATTGTTCTCCGTGGACACCGTCATATCGTGGTTTTTGTTTCCTTAGCACGCACCTGGATGCTTAGAACCAAGACCCGATCTGTAAGAGGACGAGGTGAAGGGAGATGGGGCACAACCCTATCAATGAATCCCTTCACTTTACACCATTGCGTGACCTTTGCTCTCGCCACGGGCCCTCTGTGGTCTTAGACCTGGAGAAAAGACTTTTTCATTCAGACCTCTTTTTAGAGCTCGTCGAACCTTTCTTTTGTCCCATGCTTTCTTTCCTTCCCTTCTCTTTTCCCGCTTCTCCTCTTTTTTTATTAACCTCTTATCTTTACAGCCGTCTCACTTTAATTTTACTTTTGATTTCCTACTGAAACTCTTCCTTTCATTTTCTTCTCTGTGATAGGATTTTTTTTTTCTTGAGGGTGCTCATACTAATTTTCAGTGCTGTAAACTTTATTCTTGCAGTTGCCAATTGGAAAAAAGCCAAGCATTTTTCTTTAACCTCTGGCTTTCCTTCTGTAGCACCCACCGACCAAAAAGCCTAACCAGACACCCCAAGGATTTGGAACTCTCACCCAGAAGGAATATATTAATTGAGGGGAAATGAGTTTAATATATTTTTATAGTCGCTTGTTACTGTTGTGATTGACATGGTGCTGAACGAGCGGGCCATTTTTATGAAGCAACAATTGGTAAATGCCCTAACATTGAGAGGTAATTTTTAGAATTAGCGTTAAATTACCGGAGCACGGATATTTTCTTTGTCGTGTGACTTCCTCCACTGCGTTCTTCGTTTTTCGAAGTATTTCGGATGAGTTGATCTTGCCTTTGTTGGCACTTCTTGGGAAAAGAAAAGCTCAACGAGTTCCTGACATAGCTTTTTGTTTATATTCTTGGATGACATAGATTTTCGTTTATATTCTTGGAATACTGGCAGTTTGAGAGCTCCATGCATTAAAAACGCAATTTTCGGTTTCTTTTTGCAAATTTCTAGATAATAAGGTTGCTCTGAAGTACGATGCAATTGTTTTTTTTCACCTCCAAAATTTTTTCACTTTTAAGTTGCTATTTCTTGTCTATATTGGAAATGTGGTTACACTGTTTTCTTAATAGATTGTCAGTTAATCTTTTAGTAACCTTGAAATTTCTTGTTTTCTCTATTCCTGAGGCTTGGAAGTATCTTTTCTTTTATTTATTTATTTATATTTAAGACAGGGTTTCACCATGTTTGTCAGGCTGGTCTTGAACCCCCGACCTCAGGTGATCCGCTCGCCTTGGCCTCCAAAGTGCTTGGATAACAGGCGTGAGCCACTATGCCTGGCCGAAAGTATCTTTTCAATAGGATGTAGCAATTAGTGCATGACCCTTGTTTTAGGAAAGATTGTATCTGTAGATGAATACTCCCTAAAAAACTGCTAGCTTCGCAGTGTTGGTGGAATCTGTTCCCCCTTGCCCCTTAGCTGTAACAGTCATCAGCATTTTGGGTTAAGGCATTGCTCGTCTTTTATAATGTAAACCTAATAGTCTTAGTATTAGGTTGACAATGTTTAATTTTTAAAACTGCCCGAAGTATCTGGCCACTTAACTTTTTTATTTTTTAATTTTTTTTTCTTTTTTACTTTTTTGTTTTTTTGAGATGGACTCTCACTTTGTCACCCAGGCTGCAAGGCTGGAGTGCAGTGGCGCAATCTCGGCTCATTGCAGCCTGCGCCTCCCGGTTTAAAGCGATTCTCCTGCCTCAGTCTCCCTAGTAGCTGGGATTACAGGTGGGTGCCACCATGCCCAGCTAATTTTTGTATTTTTAGTAGAGACAGGGTTTCACCATGTTGGCCAGGCTGGTCTTGAACCTCATAATCTGCCGTCCTCAGCCTCCCAAAGTGCTGGGATTACAGGTGTAAGCCACCGTGCCCACGTGCTCTATTTTCAAAACATAATCCATAATTCAACTATTTCTCATCACTTCCACCGGCACTAACTACAGTTACAGATACTGCTTTCTCTCTCACCTGGACCGGCTTCCTGACTAGGCTACTTGCTTCTGCCAGTTTAAAGGTTAAGATAGGCTATACCACTACTCTGCTTAAAACCCACTTACGAGTTCCATTTCCACTCAGATAAGATGGCCCTCATAAGGACCCATATGATCTGATACTTTCTATCTCTCCTACCATTCCTATTTCTCATTCTGACCTCATTTACAACTCCTCTATGGCATTCACTCTCTTCAGGCTAACCAACCAGCATGCCCTTCCCTGAAGGGGCCCTTGCGTTAGCTCGCTCTTTCTAGGGTGCCGCTCCTTCAGATAGAAGCATGGCTCTCCCTCATCTCCTTCGGTTTTTTTCCTTATCAAAGGATGACCTTCCTTTATTATTCTCTGTAAATATCCACCCCATCCTCCTTACCACACATACCCTGCATTATTTTTCTCCATAGCACTTATTACCATCTAACATAATTACTTAGGTAAATTCTTCTTTTTATTTATTTATTTATTTATTTTTTTTTTTTTT
>NW_016107338.1:3470957-3473134 GCF_001604975.1 Cebus imitator
GGAGTGCAATGGCGCAATCTCGGCTCACCGCAACCTCCGCCTCCTGGGTTCAGGCAATTCTTCTGCCTCAGCCTCCTGAGTAGCTGGCATTACAGGCATGCGCCACCATGCCCAGCTGATTTTTTGTATTTTTAGTAGAGACGGGGTTTCACTATGTTGACCAGGATGGTCTCGATCTCTTGACCTCGTGATCCACCCGCCTCGGCCTCCCAAAGTGCTGGGATTACAGGCGTGAGCCACCACGCCCGGCCTATTTAGGTAAATTCTTAAAAGGCCTATTATATTTACTATCATATCCCCAGCTCCCAGAACAGTGACAGCCACATGGTATGCTCTCAATATTACTGAGTGAATGTAATGTTTCTAGCATATTCTTAATTACTAGCAGTTATTTGGAAGTATAGGTATTATCTAATAAATATCTCATTTTAGTCAACCTTGCCTTCAATAGACTCTTTAGATAGGTCTGAATCTCAATACAGGAGATGTTATTTCATACAAATTACAAGGCCAACACTATTTAGAGAGTTGGGTAGACAACAAGAATGAAAGATAAACATGGAGCAGAAGAAAGGCAAGGCCTGCATTAGTATGTAGAAATTAATTGGGTTCCGTCTCGCTCTGTTGCCCAGGCTGGAGTGCAGTGGCATGATCTCGGCTTACTGCAACCTCTGCCTCCTAGGCTCAAGCGATTCTCCTCCCTGAGCCTCCTGAGTCCCGAGTAGCTGAGACTACAAGCATGCGCCACCCCATCCGTCTAATTTTTGTATTTTTAGTAGAGATGGGGTTTAGCCGTGTTGGCCAGGCTGTTCTTGAACTCCTGACCTCAGGTGATCTGCCCACCTCGGCCTTCCAAATGCTGGGATTACAGGCATAAGCCACCGTGCCCAGCCGAAATTCTACCAGTTTTTTAAACAAATTTATTGATTACTTACCGTGGACCAGACCAAGAATATATATTAAAAGCCTCTGACATCCAGGGTCATTAAAGAAAAAATCTTAACATTAAAATTAAAAACACTACTAGGAAAACTTAGGGATTAGTTTCCTTGTGTTTAGTCAAGGTTTGCCTGCCTGGAAAAATGGGAGTTTTGGTTGAATGAGGTAGAAACGAGAAGACTTTTAGAGTATGACTACTTTGAGGAAGAGTTTCTTGGATGGGGTGTTTCAGTGAGGGATACAAGGCAAAATGAGTCATACGTGTAATGGTTTGTAATAGTTTGGAGTTGAGAACAGGCCTGGCGCGGTCGCTCAGCCCTTGCGGAGTCTGAGGCATGGGAATTGCTTGAACCTGGGCAGTGGAGGTTGCAGTGAGCCGAGAGACTGCTCCACTGCACTCCAGCTGGGTGGCAGAGCAAGACTCCATCTCAAAAAGAAAAAAAGAAAAGAAAATAGAGCAACAGGAATTGCCAGTAACTTGGATGTGGCCTGTGAGAATGATGTCAACAATAAATGGATTTATTTTAAAATGTGTAATATCAGTCATCTAAAATGTTACAGTTTGTTGCAAAATGTAAGTAAAAATAAAGTCTTGAGGATGGATATTCCTTAAGATGTCTGCAGACATGGTATTATATACATTTGTTCAAGCTGGTTTACCAGTGAAGGAGGTCCCAACTAACAAGGCAGTTTCAGCCATCTCTTGTAACAGATTATTCTTTGTGATGGGTATACATTTGTTAAATAATACTAAGGTTAGGATGCTGATGTATATACACAAGCACTTACTATTCTACACAATTTTATTTTTTAATTGAGATAAGATCTCATTCTTTTGCCCAGGTCGTGGTACAATCACAGCTCACTGTAGCCTCGACCTTGCAGGCTCAAGGGATCTTCCCACTTCAGCCTTCTGAATTGCTGGGATTACAGGCATGTGCTACCACGTCTAGCTAAATTTTTAAAAATTTTTGTAGAGAAGTAGTCTCACTGCGTTGCCCAGGCTGATCTCAAACTTCTGGGCTAAGTGATCTTCCCATATCAGCCTCCCAAAGTGCTGAAATTACAGGTGTGAACCACCATGCCTGGCATCTACACAGTTTCTTCATTGGTAAAAGACATAACTAACCTTTTCCGCCCAGGGTAACTTAGACAAAATGAGAGTTTCCTAGCAAATTGCAAATGTTCGGAAGTCATTCTGAGACAGTACATTTAACTCTTTCTTTTTTTTTTTTTTT
>NW_016107338.1:3473387-3475586 GCF_001604975.1 Cebus imitator
TAGAGACGGGGTTTCACCATGTTGACCAGGATGGTCTCGATCTCTTGACCTCGTGATCCACCCGCCTCGGCCTCCCAAAGTGCTGGGATTACAGACTTGAGCCACCGCGCCCGGCCACATTTAACTCTTTAACAGATATTTATAGAACAATAAATATCACTGCAATGATATTTACTGCAGTGTTCCAGGCGGTGTTCTAGACTAGCAGTCCCCAGCCTTTTTGGCACTGGGACCAGTTTTGTGGAACACAATTTTTCCATGGTGGGATGGTTTTAAGATGAAACTGTTCCACCTTAGAACATCAGGCATTAGATAAATTCTCATAAGGAACACGCAACTTAGATCCCTTGCATGCACAGTTCACAAATGCTACTGCTAATCTGATAGGAGGCAGAGCTCAAAGAGTAATGCTCCCTCCCCTGCTGCTTAATTCCTGCTGTGTGGCCCAGTTCTAACAGGCCATTGACCCATAATGGTCCATAGCTGGGAGGGGGTTGGGGACCCCTGTTCTAGACAGTAAATAACAATTAATAGAAACCTCTTATGGAAGTTATTATTAGATAAAAAAAACTACTTGTAGTTTTTACTCAAATTTTCATAGAGACCTTACCAAATTCTGCCTTTTTATTTATTTATTGAGACAGTGGAGTCTCTGTTGCCCAGGCTGGACTACAGTGGCTCAGTCTTGGCTCACTGCAACCTCCACCTCCCAGGTTCAGGTGATTCTCCTGCCTCAGCCTCCCCAGTGGCTGGGATTATAGGCACCCATCACCACACCTGGCTAATTTTTTGTATTTTTAGTAGAGACAGGTTTCGCATGTTAGCCAGGCTGACTCCTGAGCTCAAGTGATCCACCCACCTCAGCCTCCCAAAGTGCTGGGATTACAGGCACGAGCCACTTCTTCTGGCTAATCCTGAAAATTTCTTTTCTTTTCTTTTTTAGAGACGGGGTTTCTCCGTGTTGGTTAGGCTGGTCTTGAACTCCTGACCTCGGGTGACCCACCCGCCTCGGCCTCCCAAAATGCTTGGGATTGCAGGTGTGAGCCACTGCTCCTGGCCTGAAAGTTTCTTGTAGGCACAAGAATCAGGTAAGAGTAGACACAGAAGAGATGCAGAGATAGTACAGAGTTTTGTTTTTTTGTGGGGGAGGGTTTTACGGAAGAATGACATGATAACCTTCATCCAGCATCCCTTAACATTAACATCTTATATAACCGTGGTATGATTATCAAAAATAAGAAATTAACACTATAGGCTTTATTCCAATTTTTCCAGTAATATCCTTTTTGTATTCTAGGATCCAATTCAAGGTAATACCACATTGCATTTCATCATCGTCTCTTTACTCTCCTTCATTCTGTGAGATGTCTTTCTTGACCTTAACACTTTTTTCTTTTTTTAGAGATAGGATCTCACTCTGTTCCCCAGGGTGGAGTGCAGTGGCACAGTCATTGTTCACTTCAGCTTCCCAAGTAGCTGGAACTACAGGTGCACACCACACCCAGCTAATTTTTTTTTATTTTTTGTAGAGATGGGGCATATCGCTAAGTTGCCCTGGCTGGTCTCAAACTACTGGCCTCAAGCGAACCTCTCACCTCGGCCTCCCAAAGCACTGGGATTACAGGTGTGAGCCACTGCATCCAGCCAACACTTTGGAAGGGTACTGTTTCTCCTTTTCTCCAAAATCACCATGACTTCTTTTTTCTTGACTTTGCTGGTTAGAAGTAAGTTACCAAGGCTAGCTCACACTCAAGAAGAGGAAGATTAAGTTACACTTCCTGGAAGGAGGTGTATCAAAATAATTCATAGTTATGCGGGGCGCAGTGGTCCATGCCTGTAATCCCAGCACTTTGGGAGACTGAGGCAGGCGGATCACGAGATCAGCAGATTGAGACCATCCTGGCCAACATAGTAAAACCCCGTCTCTACTAAAATAAAAAAAAAAAAAAAAAAAAAGCATAGTTATATAAAACCACCAGTTCATTGGTCAAAACCAATATTTAATAAATTAAAGAGCAGGTACTTTGAGGCTATGCAGATACCCTGTTTCTCCTTTTAAAGTTTCATCAGCTAGGCCTGGCATGGTGGCTCATGCCTGTAATCCCAGCACTTTGGGAGGCCAAGGCAGGCAGATCATCTGAGGTTGGGAGTTTGAGACCAGCCTGGCCAACATGGAGAAACCCTGTCTCTAATAAAAAT
>NW_016107338.1:3477131-3478293 GCF_001604975.1 Cebus imitator
TGTTACCCAGGCTGGAGTGCAATGGCGCGATCTCGGCTCACCGCAACCTCCACCTCCTGGGTTCAGGCAATTCTCCTGCCTTAGCCTCCTGAGTAGCTGGGATTACAGGCACATGCCACCATGCCCAGCTGAATTTTTGTAGTTTTAGTAGAGATGGGGTTTCACCGTGTTGACCAGGATGGTCTTGATCTCACGACCTCGTGATCCACCCACCTCGGCCTCCCAAAGTGCTGGGATTACAGGCGTGAGCCACCGCGCCTGGCCTCTTTCTCTTTTTTTTTTAAGTTGGAGGCTTGCTCTGTCACCCAGGTTGGAGTGCAGTGGTGCGATCTCAGTTCATTGCAACCTCTGCCTCCTGGGTTCTTGCAGTTTTCCTGCCTCAGCCTTCTGAGTAGCTGGGACTACAGGTGCACACCGCCACACCCAGCTAATTTTTTGTATTTTAGTAGAGATGGGGTTTCACTGTGTTGCCCAGGCTGGTCTCGAACTCCTGAGCTCAGGCAATCCACACGCCTCGGTCTCCCGAAGTGCTGGGATTATAGGCGTGAGCCACCGCGCCCAGCTGACTTTTTCTTTCTTTTGAGATGGAGTTTTGCTCTTGTTGCCTAGGCTGGAGTGCAATGATGCAATCTCATCTCACCACAACCTCTGCCTCCCTGGTTCAAGCGATTCTCCTGCCTCAGCCTCCAGAGTAGCTGGGATTACGTGCTGCACCACCACACCCGGCTAATTTTTTGTATTTTTCGTAGAGACGGGGTTTCACCATGTTCATGAGGCTAGTCTCAAACTCCTGACCTTGTGATCTGCCTGCCTTGGCCTCCCAAAGTCCAGGGATTAGAGGCATGAGCCACTGTGCCCGGCCCATTAGACCTTTTTATGTAAATATTTCATAGGTGATACTGTGTAATTCATATTATATATATACAGTGTCTCATTGGTCATTGCCCGCCTGTAACATAATTTAAAATTTGATCACTGAGTCATAGTGGTATAGCCAAAGCTCTCATTTTTAAGGTAAGGTTTTCCCTTTGCAACTAATTAAGTAATCTATGTGATAACTTTAATACCTTGTGACTATTTCCACATCAATTTTTCACCTAATACTTTAAGCATAAAGATATTTGCCTGAATCAGTTATTTCTTTTTTTTTTTTTTTTTTTTT
>NW_016107338.1:3481158-3483050 GCF_001604975.1 Cebus imitator
ACAGGCTTGAGCCACCGCGCCCGGCCTATTTGAGTGTTTTTTTAAAGCTTATCTTCCTAAGGTAAGCCTGGAAACTTAAAAACAAGCAATAGTTTTTCTTCAGGGTTGTTAAAAAAAAAAGCAAGAGGTTTAATTTGCAAAACCATGACTAAAACAAATATGCACATACTATCTTCCCCTTCACTAACAGGGTGTAATATATTTTCTTTTTTCTTTCTTGAGACATAGGCTTGCTCTGTTGCCCAGGCTAGAGTGCAGTGGCATGACCTTAGCTCACTCAGCCTCTGCCACCTGGGTTCAAATGATTCTCCTGCCTCAGCCTCCCTAGTAGCTGGGATTACAGATGTGCACCACCACGCCCAGCTCATTTTTGTGTTTTTAGTAAAGACGGGTTTTGCCATGTTTGCCAGGCTGGTCTCGTACTCCTGGCCTCAGGTGACCTGCCTGCCTTGGCTTCCCAAAGTGCTGGGATTACAGACATTAGCCACCATGCCCAGCTAATATATTTTCAAATAACATTTTATATCTATTTTCAAAGAGATTTTTAAGTGTTGGCAAACTTGTAAAAGTTATTCCCAAATATATACTTGAAGGCAAAGATCTGCCTGTTTCTCAAATTTAATTTTTAATAACAGTTGTAGAAACTGATGCAGAATAAGCAAATTTAAAATGGTAAATCTAGGGCTGGGCACAACGGCTCATGCCTGTAATCTTTAACATTACACTTTGGGAGGCCGAGGTGGGCAGATCACTTGAGCCCAGGAGTTGGAGACCAGCTCAGCAACATAATGAAACCCATTCTCTACAGAAAGTACAAAAGTATTAGCCAGATGTGGTGGCACACACCTGTGATCCCAGCTACTTGGGCAACTGAGGCGGAAGAATCCCTTATGCCCAGGAGGCAAAGGTTGTAGTGAGCCAAGATTGCACCACTACACTCCAGTCTCAGCAACCCAGCCAGACTGTGTCTCAAAAAAAAGTAAATTGGGCTGGGTGTGGTGATTTCTGTAGTCTGTTACTCAGGAGGTTTACTTGAAGCCAGGAATTTGAGAGCAGCCTGAGCAATATAACCAGACTGTTTCTCTTAAAAAAAAAAAAAAAAAAAAAGAACGGGTGTGGTGGCTCACACCTGTAATCCCAGCACTTTGGGAGGCTGAGTTGGGTAGATCACGAGTACAGGAGTTCGAGGCCAGCTTTGCCAAGATGGTGAAACCCCGTCTTTACTAAAAATACAAAAATTTCAAGTTGAACTAAGAAGAAACACACAAAATACAAAACTTAGCCGGGCATGATGGTGGGTGCCTTTAATCCCAGCTACTCCAGAGGCTGAGGCAGGAGAATCGCTTGAACCCAGGAGGCAGAGGTTGCAGTAAGCCAACATCACGCCATTGCGCTCTACCCGGGCAACAGAGTTTTAAAAAAAAAGAAGGAGGCTGGGCGCAGCGGCTCACGCCCATAATCCCAGCACTTTGGGAGGCCGAGGAGGGTGGATCACCTGAGGTCAGGAGTTTAAGACCAGACTGACCAATATGGAGAAACCCGCCTCTAGTAAAAATGCAAAATTAGCCACATGGTGACGCATGTCTGTAATCCCAGCTACTCGGAAGGCTGAGGCAGGAGAATCGCTTGAACCCAGGAGGTGGAGGTTGTAGTGAGCCAAGATTGTGCCATTGCACTCCAGCCTGGGCATCAAGAGTGAAACTTCCATCTCAAAAAAAAAAGGTAAATTGATTTTCTTTGTGTTTCAGATACGTCGGTAACCTTTCCAGGGATGTGACAGAAGCTTTAATTCTGCAACTCTTTAGCCAGATTGGACCTTGTAAAAACTGCAAAATGATTATGGATGTAAGGGTATTTTACTTAGTTAACTTTATTCTTTTTTTTTTTTTTTT
>NW_016107338.1:3486185-3496831 GCF_001604975.1 Cebus imitator
TCTTTTGAGATGGAATGTTGCTCTGTCACCCAGGCCGGAGTGCAATGGTGCCATCTCAGCTCACTGCAACCTCCACTTCCTGGGTTCAAGCAGTTCTTCCATGATAGTTGGGATTACAGGCACCTGCCATCATGCCCAACTAATTTTTGTATTTTTGTAAAGACAAGGTTTCATTATGATGGCCAGGTTGGTCTTGAACTCCTGACCTCAGGTGATCCACCTGCCTTGGCCTCCCAAAGTGCTGATATTACAGGCATGAGCCACCGACCTATGTTAGTATTATGGTAAATACTAAAATATTTGCTGAATTACTCAATGTTTGGATGCTAATGGAAAAGAATCAAAGAAAAAAATAATGTTGGTACTTTTAGGTAAAAAAGGTTAATTGAATGTTAACAGACATAGAAAGATTAAGATTTGTCAACATTATTTATTTGCCTAAATGTAGTTCAGAAGATAAGTATTGAAACTGGACCAGAGCTGGCATCTCCTTTAGTGTTTCATCTTAAATAGATAACTTCCTCTATGTTTATAGATGCAAATGTGATTTTGGGCTTTATTTTTATGAAGTATAAATGTAGAAAATTTTTTTTAGGAAGTCAAAGTGAATTGGGCAACAACCCCCAGCAGTCAAAAGAAAGATACAAGCAGTAAGTATATTTTATGCTTTTTGAACATTTGTTTTTATTATACCCAGTAGTTTTATTGTAAAGCCCATAAACATCGTACATGTTTGCAGTAATGTTTTGATCGTTATCCTAAGATATGATTGAATGTGTTTGTGTTAATAAATTTAAGAACAAATCTAATCTTTGTCATCAGGTAGTACCGTTGTCAGCACACAGCGTTCACAAGGTAATTGTATCTTCTTAAACATAAAATGAAATCTCTTGAAAGGGTATTCACTAACCACCTGAAGTTTTTTTGTATGATATTTGGGGGAGGGGGGGCGGGAGGAGATAGTATTTCTATTTGTCTCTCTAGCAATATTTTTCTCACTTCTTCTCAGTGTTGACCAAGTATAGCTTGTCCACTACTTTGGTGCTAGTTCAAGCTTTCTGACCCCTTTGGTAGCAGCTGATGCCTTAGAACTACTTTCACAACTAAGGGGCAAGATACCCGGCTTTCTTGAGGTCACCGTCTGGGCTTCATACTCAGATCTTCCAAATGCTTGAATTGCTCCTCAAATTTTGTTTCCCAAAGAGCAATCCAAAATGTTGTTTAAGGCCTGTCAAATATGGGTAACTTTTCTTTCCAAATATGCTTTGTCAAATTTATGTGTGTGTCCATTTTAAAGTGTTGGTCCAACAATTTTGCATTTTTAAAGTGTTTCTTTTTTTGATAATTGTCTTTTTTAAAAACTCAGATATGGGATGGTTATTTCTCTCCAATGCTTTTTTAATGGTTCTGATATAAAGTGAAGGGATTACTGTTTTCATTCTGTTGCCTTCAGTCTTAGTTCACTTGCACATGGATTCACATAAACTGAATGGTGTAATGTCTGGGCAACCAAAACTGTTGGCTTTTGAGAAAACTGTCAAATACTTTAACATCAAACTGTTGCAATGCAAGGTATTTCTTTGATTGTTCTTCACAAAATATGGTTAAACCAAGTATATATCATGTAGCTAGCTTCAGTAAATTGTGTTAACTGAGGCAAATCTAGTCTACATAATTCCCAGTACCACTATTTTAATTTGTAAAGCCTTAATATAGTGGTAAACTGAATAAAAGTAAATAATTATTATTAGAATGGTAACTAAGGCATTAAATTTTTTGCAGAACTGAAACTTGTATATTATTAATTTATTTTCTTAGACCAGTATAATAATTGACTGTAAATAGAAATATAAATGTCACTTCCTGTTAGATGTATCACAGCCTTTTCAGGAGAATTTTTCCTATATTGTTACCTTGACTCGTTTAAAGTTGATAGGATTTGTATAGATATAGGATAGTGTTTTGTTTATACTTTATCGTAAGTCATAATCATTTTAAGAATACTTTATTGGATAGATTTTAGTACTTTTTAAATTCTAAAGTTCTGTTTTTCTTTTCACTTCCCCTTCCTTCCCCTTATAAGATCATTTCCATGTCTTTGTTGGTGATCTCAGTCCAGAAATTACAACTGAAGATATAAAAGCTGCTTTTGCACCATTTGGAAGAATATCGTAAGTAACAGAAGATAAATAAAATCTTTTTAATTAGAAACAATTATATGTAGACATAACTTGAAAATAATTTTAGTATGAATTTTTTATATTAATTTATAATGTATTACATTGTTTAGAGGTCATTCAAGAAGTTAACAGCAAAAGATTGTTTTCCCACTGATGAATAAACCTCTGGTTTTCAATTACCTTAAAATCCTTTTTCAGTTAGCATAGCTTTTAAGAGACAGATTTGCCATTGTACATTTTATAGTTTCTTATATAGGTGTCAAGCTAGCTTGGTGATAATCTTTAGTTAAAACTGTGCTGTGACTAAGGAATTTAGATCCATTGCGCACGTCTATGATACCATGCATTTTGTGTTAATATATTTTAACAAAAAGAAACTTTAACAATTCAACCTAAAAAGCAGTTAATAAATGTTATTTCCTAAGTATTTGCACCCTTTTAAAAAAACTGCTAACAATAATAGTGCCTTATAGTATTTTATGAAGCACTGCCTTGCTTGCACTTGTTATTAATCATACATTTTAGGCCCTGATGAATAAATACCTTACTTGATACAGTTATTAATCATACATTTTAGGCCCTTATGAATAAATACCTTACTTGATATAGTATTCATCATAGAAGAACTTTAAAATTTTGAAAAGCATGCCATATTAGAGTAAGAATAAGTTGTTTATGGTACTTTCTGTGGAGTAATTATTTAGTTTAGAAAACTTCTTCAGGATTTCCGGTTGCTCTATTATTTTTCCACCTAAAAGAGTACTAAAAAGGCAATGCTAACGGTGGTTTGGTTTGAACAGACCAACAGCAGAGATGAGATGAGGAGACTGGGAAGTAAATGCCAGTAGTGTTGGTGATGAATTTGGGGGAGTTTTCATTTGAAGAGTTATAGTTTGTTGATGAGTGGGTGACAATGCATGTGACCAAGGAATGGCCAGCTTTAAAGGCAGTCACAGAATTAGGGCTTATCAATGGACTTTCAGATGACATTTTTCTTTGTGAGACCTGATTAGGAAAATAAGTACAGCTTTTCTTTCTGATTGTTCCTCTTAATAATGTCTTAGAGTTTCAATAATAATTGGCTTGCTTTCAAATATCTAGACTTAGACAGTCTTATCCTTTGGCCTCTCAAGAGCTCTAAATCTCTGTGCAAATATTTGTGTTTTCATTTTGGTGTGGAAAATCTTTGTAAATTTCATCCTATTGTCAGAATAGTCACAGGACCATAAAAAGATAAAGAAGCCTGATCTAGATCTTTGCTGCTGCTTCTCCGGAGAATGTTTTCAGAGAGAAATAAATATGAGTTGAACATTTTTCAAGGTTAACATTTCCTTAACCTTTAAGAAGAAAAAACTTTCTAACATTGTGAACAGATTAAGTAGCTTTTTAATTAAATGCTTTGATTTCAATTGAGGTAGCTTTTTTGAAAACCTGGGAATTTTAGTTTGGGATTAGGCAAAGATTGTTTAACAGTTGGTGTGTTTAAGTTAAGTGACCTTCAAATTTTAGCAGTTTCATGATTTACAAATCATGGTCATAATTTATTTTTCTTAAATATGTTTTTGTATCATATTTTTAGTCTAGATTTTCTTATGGTCCCATGATTATTGATGTAGACTTTTTTTTTCTTGGTGAGACCTTTAAGTTTTAGGATTTTCAATTGAGATAATGTATAGTTTGAGTTTTAGGCTATACAAGGAGTTAGCTTTCCTACATTTAAAGGAATCATTTGGCAGTCAGCATATTTTCCTGATTTTTTATTGTTAAAGGAGATAAGTTGATAACTGTATGTTGAAGGGTTCCCATGATAGATAATCTCTAAAAAGTGCAGATATCAGTGCTTGATTTATAGATGTGTAATAAACAGTGGTCTGTAAAAGCATTTAGTATAAAAAACATGGTAGTTTCCCTTATATACAGCTTGTGAACTCTTCCTGTTCCTTGAGTTTAGGGTAGACTAATATTTTACGGTGTAGAAGAGAGTCAGCTACCAAATTAAATGCATGTGTACCATACAAATAATTTATTAAGTATTTTTGCATATTAAGAATTGACTTACATTAGTTTTCCCTTTTCACCACCACATCTTTGTCATTTTGACCCTGAACACTTAATAAATCATTCAAATTGATCTAAAATATGCTTATGTCTACTTTAATAGAAAATTACATTGCATGGCTTTCAGACTTGGGTTTTTGTTATAAAAGTGCCTGTTTTGTTCATGTGTCCTAAGAGAGCAAGCATTATGACATACCTGACTAACTTAAAAGCAGATTGCCTGTGAAGCACAATTTGAGTCCAATTTTTTGAGGTATGGAGTTTTAGCTATCATGGCTGGGTTTTTACTCAATCTCAAATAATAGGGCTCTGGTTATTTTGCAGAGTGTCTCTGAAGAATGGACAGAATTGCCCTGGCTAACTACAAGCTACGGTTCACAGTGGATAAATGTTGGCGTGCTTTTTTACTTTCTGACTTTTTAAAATTTTGCTTTTATATCTTGTAGTTCCAATCAATTTTATATGAATGCTATTATAAAATTCAGTGTAAAATCTTTTCTTGTATAGTTTAAAACTTGTGTTTGTCTAGTATTTTTCTTCAATGATTTAACATTTCTAAAAATGTCAACTTCTCAAATTTTACTCTAGTCGAAAAGGGGGGTATAAGTTGATCTGAAAAAATGAAATAATTTAATTAGTTTAGGGAATGTACAACTTTTTTATGCTTTTGGTTTCCGGTTTTCTATTTTTTTTTTAATTATAAGGTAGAATATAATGCCAAATAAATTATAAATTGCATGGTTAAAGAAAGCCATTCATCTAATATCCTGTGAACTTTATAAATGTTTAAGTAGTTCATGTGAGTAGCTGCTTTCACCATGCTTAATATTTAAAAGTTTAAAAATTTTTTTGGAGAGGCAATTTCTGTACAATGTACATATGCATATATACTTAAGAAGTTACTGATTTGCATGTCTATAAAATTAAGCCTCATTTCCTAATACATGATAAATTTTGTAGAATAAAAGGTGAATTTGCATTAAAGGTTCACTTTAATGAAGGTGAAACATGATAATCAGTTGTGTGTGAAATTCTCATTTTATATCCAGAGGACAGTTTGCAAACCTAAACTTCTGATTGTTTCTGATTTCAGAGATGCCCGAGTGGTAAAAGACATGGCAACAGGAAAGTCTAAGGGATATGGCTTTGTCTCCTTTTTCAACAAATGGGTGAGCTCAGTCAGAAGTGCATGTACAATGCTTAAACAGTAAAGAATGGAAACACTCAGTTTTAATTATTAATCTTTCTTTCATCTGCTGTTTATTTTACTGATAATTAAAATAAATCCTCACTAGAAGGTATCTCCTTCTGTTTTGTCTATTTAACATTTATTAACACCTGCTGATTCATGCAGAGTACTCATGTTTTCAGAATATAAGAAGTAAAGTTGTTTAAATTATCAGCCAAAGGAAGATGTTGAAAATCTCATTTATGGACTTAATTCATTATCTCCCTTGTTTATATTCCCATGGTAATTTAAAAGTAGCTAATAAAATACTGTGATGAGGCCAGGCACAGTGGCTCATGCCTGTAATCCCAGCACTCTGGGAGCCCAAGGCGGGTGGATCACCTGAGGTCAGGAGTTTGAGACCAGCCTGGCCAATATGGTAAAACCTGTCTCTACTAAAAATACAAAAATTTGGGGTGCCTGTAGGCCCAGCTACTAGGGAGGCTGAGGCAGGAGAATTGCTTGAACCCGGGAGGCAGAGGTTGCAGTGAGTTGAAATCATGCCACAGCACAGCCTGGGCAACAGAGTGAGACCCTAACTCAAAAAAAATAATTAAAATACTGTGATGGGTAGGAACTTTTTAAAAAATTAAATATTAGCTGGGCATGTATAATCTCAGCACTTGGGGAGGCTGAGAAGTTTTGAGATAAGCCCTGCCAATGTAGTGAGACCCTTTGTCTACAAAATTTATGTTTATTTTTTATTTTATTTTTTTTTCGGAAATTCCAAAAATTTGGCTGTGCCCAGTGGCTCACACCCGTAATCCTGTAATCCCAGCACATTGGGAGGCCAGAGTAGGTGGATTACTTGAGGTCAGGAGTTCAAGACCAGCCTGGACAACATGGCAAAACTCCATCTCTACAAAAAATTAGTTGGGCTTGGTGACGCATGCCTGTAGTCCCAGTTACTTGTGGGGCTGAGGTCCGAGGATCACTTAAACCCAGGAGGTCAAAGCTGCAGTGAGCCGTGATCAAACCACTGCACTCCAGCCTGGGTGAAAAAGTGAGACCCTGTCTTAAGGAAAAAAAAAAAAAAAGTTGAAAATGATAAAGTATATTGAGAGGTGAAATACAAGCTCAATCATGTACATGTCCCATCTACCAATTAAAAGATTATTATTTTCCTGTGAGATGAGAAAATAAAAATTATAACAGTTTAGTTGCTTCTGAAAACTTTACTATTAATCACAGTATATAGTATTTTAGAAAGATAGAAAAATACCTTGTACAGCGGATTGATAGCCATGATTAAGTTGAGTTCCTTATTTGAGTTCCTCATAGGTTTTTAGAATGTTTTAGTGCAACTTAGGGAAATAAGTTGGGGGTTTGGTGGGCTGGGATCTAATTTTTCATATTTTTGAAATTATGAGCTATAGGGTTCTGCTGTATAAAAATCACTATTGAATCTGTGTTTAGTATGAACTAGAGTGAAATAGCAAAGGTTGTCTATTGATACCTATGTCCAGCCTCTGGAGTTAGCCAGAGATATATGCAAATTCTGACAACCACTATGAAACAGTTGCTAACTTTGAGTAAATAATATAATCTATAAATTTCAACTTCTGTAGAATTTGTGGTATGTGTTTGGCTCTGTTATGCTGTGCTACCGCCTTGATTGTAGTTACCCACCAGCCTTCCTATGTTCTACATGCTAGGAAAACCACAATTCTGATTGAACTTAGCTTCTCTGCCTACCCCAAAATAACTGAATGTTTTTGGAAAAAAACTGAGTCCAAGTGGTTTTACTTCTAATTTAATAGTCACACATTGTAGATGAGTACAGAGTACTATCTAGGCAATCATGTGTTTGTCTGATACATTTGATTTCCCATTCTTTGTGATGACTATTTTATTCCTCACTGCTCCATCTCTTCAGTTATCCTCCCTTCTTCCTCCATCATTACCCTAAGCTAACACCTTTATCTCATGATTCACTGATAAAAAACAAGACTACCATACAAGAATTTCCTCATCTTTAAACCACCAAACTTACATAAAATTCATCCACTTTCCCATTATTCCTTCTATTATAGTACAGGAAAGGTCCTTCCTGTCAAAGGCCAAATCACTTATGATTGTGTCCCTACCTTTCTTGTCTTTTCAAGGACTTCGAGCCTGTGCTGTCACTGCCTCATTTTAACAGCAGCTTTATTGAGTTATTATTCAAGTACACAGTGTGGTTGGCCACAGTGGCTCACACCTGTAATCCTTGCACTTTGGGAGACTAAGGTAGGCAGATAACTTCAGCCCAGGAGTTTGAGAGCAGCCTGGGCAAAATGGCAAAACCCTTTCTCTACAAAAAAAATACAAAAATTAGCCAGGTATGGTGGCTCACACCTTTAGTCCCAGTTACTTGAGAGACTAAGGTGGGGAAATCACCTGAGCCCAGGGAGTTGAGGTTCCAGTGAGCTGAGACTGCACCACTGCACTCCAGCCTGGGTGACAGAGTGAGATCCTGTCTCAAAATTAAATAAATAAATAAAGTGTACAATTCATTGGTTTTTAGGTAATTCATAGAATTGTGCAACTATCACCAAAATCAATTTTAGAATATTTAATAAATAAAGTGTACAATTCAGTGGTTTTACAGAACTGTGCAACTATCACCAAAATCAATTTTAGAATATTTTTACCATCCCAAAAAGAAGCTACATAACTCATTAGCAGTCACTATCTTTTTCTTTAATGCCCCTCTTGCCAGCCCTGAGCAACTGTCAATGTACTGACTAGATTTCCCTGTACTCAACATTTCCTATAAATGGAATCACATAATATATACTGTTCTTTTTATTACAATCCTGTGTCATCACTCTATTCCTTCTCCACTGGATGATTCTCATCAACCAGACAACACCTAGTATTTCTCTTTTTTATTATTATTATTTTATGAATTTTGTTGAACCCGAGCAGTAATAGATTTTTTTTTTTTTTTTTTGAGACAGTGTCTCACTCTGTCACTCAGGCTGGAGTGCAGAGGTGTGATCACAGCTCACCGAAGCCTCAGAACTCCTGGGCTCAAGCCATCCTCCTGCCTCAGCCTCCAGAGTAGCTGGGACCACAGGTGTACGCCACCATGCCCACATTATTATTATTATTTTTTTTTTAAAAAGGCCAGTCGCAGTGCTCACACTGATAATCCCAACACTTTGGGAGACTGAGGCAGGTGGATCACAAGGTCAGGAGTTTGAGACCAGCCTGACCAACATGGTGAAACGCTGTCTGTACCAAAAAGACAAAAATTAGCCAGGCATGGTGGTGCACACCTGTAATCCCAGCTACTCAGGAGGATGAAGCAGGAGAATCCCTTGAACCTGAGAGGCAGAAAACAAAACAAAAAAAATTTTTTTTTGTAGGAACAATCTCAGTTTGTTGCCCAGGCCAGTCTTGAATTCCTGGCTTCCACCAGTCCCCGTGGCCTTGGCCTACAAAAGTGCTGGGGTTATAGGCACAAGCCACCGTCCCTGGCCATCTAGTACCTCTTAATCAAAACCACTCTTTTTTTTTGAAATGAAGTCTCACTCTTGTTGCCGAGGCTGGAGTGCAATTACATGATCTCGGCTCACTGCAACCTCTGCTCCCAGGTTCAAGCAATTCTCCTGCCTCAACCTCCCAAGTAGCTGGTATTACAGGGATATGCCACCATACCCAGCTAATTTTTTGTATTTTTAGTAGAGACAGGGTCTGTCCATGTTGGTCAAGCTAGTCTTGAACTCCCGACTTCAGGTGATCTGCCCACCTTGGCCTCTCAAAGTGCTGGGATTACAAGTGTGAGCCAACACACCTGACCTCAACCACTCTTTATTCTTACATCTCTTCCCTACCTGTATCCCCATTTCTCTGTTATAATTCTCAAGAGTTGTTTCACTTTATTTCCCATTCATAACCGCCAACATAGACATATACATTATATGGTTTTTTCCTACTTTTATGAATGAATAGTTTTATTTTTTTCTTGAGGAGCTGTATCAAAGTATCATAAACTAGATGGCTTAGGGGAACAAAAATTTATTTTCTCAAAGTTTTGGAGGTGTGAAATTCAAAATCAAGGTGTCAGCATGTTCATGCTCTCTTGAAGGCTCTGGAAGAATCCTTTGTTGCTTCTAAGCTTTTGATGGTTACTGGTAATCCTTGCCATTCCTTGTCTTGTAGCTGTATAACTCCAATCTCTGCCTTCATCTTCACATGTAACTACCTTCTCTCTTTATATATCCATGTAATCTTTTTTTTTTTTTTTTTTGAGAGAGAGAGAAAGGGTCTCACTCTGCAGCCTCGACCTCCCAGGCTTAGGTGATTTTCCCTTCTCAGCCTCCCAAGTAGGTGATACTACAGGTGTGCACCACCATGCCTAACTGATTTTCATATTTTTTGTAGAGACAGGGTTTTGCCCTGTTGGCCAGGCTGGTCTCTAACTCCTGGGCTCAAGTGATCCACCTGCCTCAGCCTCCCAAAGTGCTGGAATTATAAGCGTGAGCCACCGCGCCCAGTCTAATCTTTGCCTCTTACAAGGACTTGAGTCATTGGATTTGGGACCCACCTTAATCCAATATAACTTCATCTTAATTACTTCTGCAAAGACCCTGTTTCCAAATAAGGCCACATTCACAGATACCAGCGTGTAGGACTTATCATTTTGAGGGACACAATTCAACACGTAACATTAGTTAAGCATCTCATGGAGTTCTGACTGGTTAGTGTTGATAATATTTGTTTCTTTTTAAGTGTGCATTTCTGGCTGGGCTCAGTGGCTCACGCCTGTAATCCTAGCACTTTGGGAGGCCAAGGTAGATGGATCACTTGAGGTCAGGAGTTTGAAACCAACCTGGCCAACATGGTGAAACCTCATCTCTACTAAAAATACAAAAGATTAGCCAGGTATGGTAGTGGATGCCTGTAATCCCAACTACTTGGGAGGCTGAGAGAGGAGAATCACTTGAACCCAGGAGGCGGAGGTTGCAGTGAGCCGAGGTCACGCCATTGCACTCCTGCCTGGGCAACAGTGTGAGACTTCATCTCAGAAAAAAAGAATGTGTAATGTGTGTTTCCTGCCAGGCACAGTAGCTCATGCCTGTAATAACAGAGCTTTGAGAGGCCAAGGCAGGAGGATTGCTTGAGTCCAGGAGTTAGAGACCAGCCTGGGCAACATAATGGAGACCCTGTCTCCATTTAAAAAAAAAAAAAAA
>NW_016107338.1:3497752-3503548 GCF_001604975.1 Cebus imitator
GTAGAGACGGGGTTTCACCGTGTTGACCAGGATGGTCTCGATCTCTTGACCTCGTGATCCACCCGCCTCGGCCTCCCAAAGTGCTGGGATTACAGGCGTGAGCCACCGCGCCCGGCTTCAAGGTCACCTCTTAACGTCTTTTCTTGGCTCCCTTGACCGTACTCTTGTGGGTTTCTTCATTCATCACTGGCTGCTCCTCCTTAGTCACCTTAGCTAGTGATTATTCCTTTACCCATGTTTCAATTTTTGCTGTTTTCAGGGCTCTGTCCTAGGCCCTTTCTCTAGTCTGCATGAATTTTGTATCTCCAGTCTGTTTCTCTGTTCCACACTTATTAACAAAGTCTTCATTTATATGTCTTCAAACTTTTCAAAGTATCTTTATCCCCTTACTACCCATTACCCTAAGCCATTTTCCTCTTAGCACTAAGAGTGGCCTTCTTAAAACATAGATTATGACGATTCCTTGCTTAAACTCTTTCAGTTTCATTCTCTGACATTCTTTTTTGCTCACTAGGTTCCATTGAAGCTAGTTTTCCCTCACCTGCTTCTTTTAGATGCATACTAAACTCTTCTGTGCTTTAACACACTTTGGAATACCTTTCTCTCCACTGGGGCTTTCTTCCCCATTGTTTAAACTTGGCTAGCTCCTGCTGCTTTCAGGCTCAGTTTAAAAGTTATTTCAAAAAGACCTTCTTTATTCATCCAGTCTATAGTAGATC
The DNA here is from genome assembly GCF_001604975.1 of Cebus imitator. Taxonomy (NCBI): domain Eukaryota; kingdom Metazoa; phylum Chordata; class Mammalia; order Primates; family Cebidae; genus Cebus; species Cebus imitator. The sequence continues at coordinate 3,498,472 of NW_016107338.1, forward strand.
CTTGTGCCTACATTCTCTATCTCAGCCTTTTGTTTCTGTCATAGCTCTTACAACAATTTGTAATTGGTTTATTTGTTCCCTACAAAAGAATGTAAGAGATCATGTATACCTGTTTACCATTGTATCCCTAGCTCTCCCTTAACCTCGTGCCTGGAACATAACTACAATATTTATTTGTTGGATAAATGAGAAACCAAATGTTGTTGTTAACAGGCTTATTTGTTTAAGATTTTCCTCTATACTAGTCTGAGTTGTATGAAGTTTATGATATGTACCTCGTTACGGCTTTTGGGCTCAGGACTTTTTCAGATGATTAATATTCTCAAAGTTTAATATTCAAATAAAAGAAAAATAATTAAAAAGCACCATTGGGCTGGGCATGATGGCTCACGCCTATACTCCTAGCATTTTGGGAGGCTGAGTTGGGCAGATCACTTGAGGTCAGAAGTTCAAGAAGCCTGGCCAACATGACAAAACCCCATCTCTACTAAAAATACAAAAATTATCCAGGTATGGTGGTGGGTGCCTGTAATCCCACCTCTTCAGGAGACTGTCAGGAGAATCGCTCAAACTTGGTTGGCAAAGGTTGCAGTGAGCCAAGATTACACCACTGCACTCCAGCCTGGGCGACACAGCAAGACTCTGTCTCAAAAAATAAATAAATAAAATAAAATAAATTTAAAAATTAAAAGCACCATTGCATTTTAGGAAACCTATGATATTTTTTGTAAAGCATTTTCTTTTTTTTTTTTTTTTTTTTTTTTGAGATGGAGTCTTGCTCTGTCGCTAAGCTGGAGTGCAGTGGCATGATGTAGGCTCACTGCAACCTCCATTTCCTGGGTTCAAGTGATTCCCCTGCCTCAGCCTCCTGAGTAGCTGGGACTACAGGCATGCATCACCACACCCGGCTAATTTTTTGTATTTTAGTAAGATGGGGTTTCACCATGGCCAGGATGGTCTCAATCTTCTGACCTCGTAATCTGTCCACCTCGGCCAAAGAGTTTAAGGTAACAATGTAAGTGTCCAAATTGCTGGGATTACAGGCATGAGCCACTGCACCCGGCCTCGCAAGGCATTTTCACTTAAAATGTTTGTGAAAAGCACCAAGTTTTCTCTACTGCTAAAAGTTGTTTAACATCAACTAATAGTGACTTCTTTATTGTTTCTAATGTTGTGCGGAACAGGATGCTGAAAACGCCATTCAACAGATGGGTGGCCAGTGGCTTGGTGGAAGACAAATCAGAACTAACTGGGCAACCCGAAAGCCTCCCGCTCCAAAGAGTACATATGAGTGTAGGTGTATTGGAGAAGAAAAGGAAATGTGGAATTTTGGAGAAAAATACAATAGATTTTAAATGTTAGAGCTGTTCCCGGAGACTTATTGCAGAAATAGATGAGAAGCAAATCAAGACTACTGTTCAAAAATGTACTTAGTTTTCATTTTTGTAATTATAAATAATATTATTTCTAATGTCAAGTCTCCTATTAAGTAGAAAATACTGGGTAATTTTTTAGACATTTGTTGGGGAGGTTTAATCCTGGACTGAAATATAATGTGTATAATATGAGCATTTTGATCAAGGTTAATGTTACCTTTACAGTAGTGTAGTGAATGCTGCTTTTCTCTTTCTGCACATTTTATTTAATGAATTAAAGACATAAACCTTTTCTCTCACCAGCAAATACCAAACAGCTATCATATGATGAGGTTGTAAATCAGTCTAGTCCAAGCAACTGTACTGTGTACTGTGGAGGTGTTACTTCTGGGCTAACAGGTATGGGAGTCTTCCCTGTGTGGCATTAATATTTAAAGTGCAAAGCTTAATGTTTGTAGGATTTATTTATAACTTAGTGTGATTTGTTTTTGTTTTTTGTCTAACAGAACAACTAATGCGTCAGACTTTTTCACCATTTGGACAAATAATGGAAATTCGAGTCTTTCCAGATAAAGGATATTCATTTGTTCGGTAAGGATGGTTTTTTAAAAAAACCTTTTCCTTGGTAATATAACTGGAAAATCAGAAAAGAAATAAAAATTAAAAACTTGTTCCTTCAAAATATTTTTTGAAGACTTACATTGTTTTCTTAAAAATTTACATTGGTTAAAGATAAGGAAATTTCGGCCGGATGCAGTGAATCACACCTGTATTCCCAGTACTTTGTTAGGCCAAGGCGGGTGGATCACCTGAGGTCATGAGTTTCAGACCAGCCTGGCCAACATAGTGAAACCACCCCGTGTCTACTAAAACAAAAATTTGCTAGGTGTGGCAGCACATGCTTGTAATCCCAGCTACTCAGGAGGCTGAGGCAGGAGTCACTGGAACCCAGGAGGTGGAGGTTGTTGCAGTGAGCCAAGATCACAACCACTGTACTCCAGTGTGGGCAACAGAGCCAGAGTCCGTTGCACAAAAGAAAAAAGAAATCGCAATTTCTCTAGCATCTAACATATTTGCCACTGTGATTTTTTTTTTTTTTTGAAACAGGGTCTTGCTCTGTCGCCCAGGTTGGAGTGCAGTGGCATGATCTCAGCTCACTGCTACCTCTACCTTCTGGGTTCAAGCAATTCTCCTGCTTCAGCCTCTTGAGTAGCTGGGATTACAGATGCACACCACCATGCCCAACTAATCTTTGTATTTTTAGTAGAGACAGGTTTCACCATGTTGGTCAGGATGGTCTCGATCTCTTGACCTCGTGAACAGCCTACCTCCCAAAGTGCTGGGATTACAGGCGTGAGCCACTGCGCCCGGCCACCTCTGTGATTTTATAGCTCCCTCCTAACACAAGGCCAGCAAATACACATTCTCTGTTAATACAAGTTTTCCCAGAACTACAAGATCTTTGAAAAAAAATAGCAAAGAAAATGTGCCATGTTATTGATTGTTTTATGCAAACTGTTTTACCTCAGACTCACCCTGATTTTTAAAATAGGTTTTATTCCTAAATATTTAAAAAAAATTTGTATTGGTGATTCTTAATATTGTTTTCAATAGGTTCAATTCCCATGAAAGTGCAGCACATGCAATTGTTTCTGTTAATGGTACTACCATTGAAGGTCATGTTGTGAAATGCTATTGGGGCAAAGAAACCCTTGATATGATAAATCCCGTGCAACAGGTGAGAGGGTTCTTAACTTGGAGAGATAATTGTTGGACTAATAATAATATTTTAAAGTGAAGATTGTTGATAATCCTTATTAATAAATTTCTAGCTAAAATGACAGTACATAAGGGCTGTTCCTACATGTATTATAGTTCCAGAATGGTGTTTCATGGATTGCAGTGGTGACATGATGAATGTGACCGCCTCAATTGACTCATGCTCACACAGTGGAATTTAAAATGCTCCGAGAAACCTAAAAGGGTATTAAATCTTTTTTTAATACTTAGTAGATTTATTCACATACTATTTGGAGAACTCACAAGCATGCTTGACTCAACTGAAACGAAAATAAAGCTGTAAATATAGTTATGGCCTTGGCATTTTTCTTCCAGATTTTGCTGCCTTATTTTTTTTTTCCAGGCAGCTTTAGTAACTCAAACTTGATTCCAGAAAGATTTCTATGAGGAAATTGTAAATGGAGCACAGAGATGGGAGTAAGCAAATCCTAAACTATATACGTTTCTTAAGTAAGCTGAATATAGAAATAAGTAATCATATCTTCTCTATCTAAAGGAAACAGTTATGTGGATAGTATGCCAAACACTTAAACATTTTATTAAGTTTAATATTTATTACTAGGGTATCAACTGATGCCTTCCAAAATTTATGCCATTCAGAGTATCACATAGAGTTACAGCAGTCTAACCTCACTTTTTAATTTTTTTTTTAGCAGTCAACTTTTGTTTATCCTGTCATTTTAATTATAAGGATAGCCCTGTCTGTTTTGGTTAAGAATTTGTGGTATTAACATATTAGGATTGTATATATACAGTTAACTTCAAATAATACTAAATTTTACTTAATAGCAGAGTCAAATTGGATATCCACAACCTTATGGCCAGTGGGGCCAGTGGTATGGAAATGCACAGCAAATTGGCCAGTATATGCCTAATGGTTGGCAAGTTCCTGCATATGGAATGTATGGCCAGGCATGGAACCAGCAAGGATTTAAGTAAGCATATCTGACCTCTTCCTTTACTAACCTTTGAAAATGTCTAAAGAAATTTTAGTTAGGAAGAAATTTTAAGAATTAGTGAGTAATAGGGCCCCTTGTGTAAAGCATAACTATAGCCTTGAAAGGACTTATTTTTTAGTAAGAAAATAAGAGCTTAATAGTTGTTAAGCTTTTCACATGACTAATGGTCACTGAGCCATTCTTATATACACTGACTTTGATGCTAGTTGTTGTATTCATTATGCTTTTTTCTGTACGAAGGGTTTATTCATGTTTTGTTTTGTTTTGTTTTGTTTGAGACAGAGTCTCACACTGTCACCCAAGGATGGAGTACAGTGGTGCAATCTTGGCTCACTGCAACCTTCCCCTCCTGGGTTCAAGCAATTCTCCTGTCTTAGCCTCCCGAGTAGATGAGATTACAGGCATGCACCACCATGCCTAGCTGATTTTTGTATTCTTAGTAGAGATGGGGTTTCGCCAAGTTAGCCAGGCTGGCCTCAAACTCCTGACCTCAGGTGATCCACCCACCTCAACCTCCCAGTGTGCTGGGATAACAGGCATGAGCCACTGCACCTAGCCTCATGTATTATTATACTACAAGCTTCCTTATACACCCTGAATTACACTATTTTACTTACATTTCTGAAAAACACACTGGAAATAAAAATACTTAGGCTGTTAAAAAAGAATTTTGTAGGCTGGGTGTTGTGGTTCACACCTGTAATCCCAGCATTTTGGGAGGTTAAAGCTGGCAGATCACTTGAGGCCAGAAGTTCGACACCAGCCTAGCCAACATGGCAAAATCCCACTACTGCTAAAAATACAAAAATTAGCCAGGTGTAGTGCTGCACAGCAGTAGACCCAGCTACTTGGGAGGCTGAGGCAGGAGAATCACTTGAACCTGGGAGGCGGAGGTTGCAGTGAGCCAAGACCATGCCACTGCACTACAGCTTGTGCAACAGA
>NW_016107338.1:3504683-3506499 GCF_001604975.1 Cebus imitator
AAAGTTAGCCGGGCATGGTGACACATGCCTATAATCCCAGCTCCTTGGGAGGCTGAGGCAGGACTATCGCTTGAACCCAGGAGGTGGAGGTTGCAGTGAGCTGAGATTTTGCCATTGCACTCTAGCCTAGGCAACAAGAGTGAAACTCTGTCTCCAAAAAAAAAAAAAAAAAATTAGCTGGGCATGGTGGCATGCACCTGTAATCCCAGCTATTCAGGAGGCTGAGACAAGAGAATTGCTTGAACCTGGGAGGCGAAGGTTGCAATGAGTCTAGCCTGGGGGGCAGAGACTCTGTCTCCAAAAAAGCTTTAAAAAAGGAAAAAACTGTAGTAAAAGCTTTCATTTTCTCTGGCATAAGTTATTCTATTTGGGTTTTTAAAAAAGTATGTTTCCCATTTCCCGTATTTGTTCCTGTCAATACTTGCTTTTAATCAATGGATTTCCTCTCCCCTCTGCTTCTTTCACATTCTCCACCAGTCAGACACAGTCTTCTGCACCGTGGATGGGACCAAATTATGGAGTGCAACCGCCTCAAGGGCAAAATGGCAGCATGTTGCCTAATCAGCCTTCCGGGTATCAAGTGGCAGGGTATGAAACCCAGTGAAAAAGGACTCCAGAATCTAAAGCCAGTGGCTTGAGGCTACAGGGAGTGTAGTAAAGCCGTTGTTTACTTAAAGATTTATCAAATCAGTCAGTGCAAATGTCAGATACAATGTATTTATTTAAAAGATTCATTTTTAATCATGAAATTCCTTATCATCCACATTGTTTTAAAAAGAAACAAGATGCTGGATGTCTGCCAATTTTTGCCTTCATTACCTTTTTTGATAAAGTTTCTCAGATCCTTGTTTCAAACACAAATGCAGGGATTGCTGCCACTTTTTAAATATTAAGAGGCAGAAAATTGCACAATATTGAACTTTTTTCCACTAAAGTAGTGTGCAGTTCTAGTTTGCATTCCTGATATGATTTAAAACATGTAATATAAAGACGCTAAAAAAAAAAAAAAAAAAAACCCAAAACTGTGCAGAGTCTAGAAGTTCTTTGTAATCTTCAGCTTATGCACAATTCTGTTTTAGGTTTTAAAAAAAAAAAAAAAAAAAAGGCATTGTTTGAGCTGTCCCATCTCCACTGTTATACTTTTGGGGTTTTTTAATATAAATTATTAGTTTACATCATTTTTGTATCTACATCTTTTTCACAAATTTGTCTTGCCTTATTAAAGTTCTGTAAAGTATACTTAAATGAGAAAATGATGTTCATTTAGATTGAAAACTTTTCTCAGATGGATTGATAATTGCATTCATCTTGTGTTTTATATAAGAAGGTGCCTCAAGAATTCTCTGTTGGATTTGTTTAAAAGGATTTTTATCTTCTGTGATAAACTTTGCTGTGTACCAGGAACTATAAAAACAAAAACTTGTTACTAAAGAAAATATCTGAAATGTGATAAGTTCTTATGCCATGTTAATTTCATGTGTCAACTTCAACATTTACATGTATTATTTCATTATGTAAAATGTTTTAGCAATTTAATATTTTGCACAGTTAGCAAACTTTGTATGTCATTTCCTTCAAGGCATTATGCAGAGTTGACATGAGATTTATAAGGTTTTAAGTTGTTTGCATGTGAAAATCAAATACATACTTTGGTAGTCTTTGAATACAAAGTCATCTGCTCTTGTTTTTCAAGAATTTTGAGATACAGGCCGGGCGCGGTGGCTCAAGCCTGTAATCCCAGCACTTTGGGAGGCCGAGGCGGGTGGATCACAAGGTCAAGAGATCGAGACCATCCTGGTCAACATGGTGAAACCCC
>NW_016107338.1:3506628-3514493 GCF_001604975.1 Cebus imitator
AAAACTCCGTCTAAAAAAAAAAAAAAAAAAAAAGAATTTTGAGATACAAAGTAGTATGCAAAGGAATATATTAATTTGCCATTATCTAGGTAGATTTACTCAAAAAGAGTGAATCAACTTAATATGTACAAATGATAGCTGTGAAACTGTCTTTGTGTCAGGCGTGGGGTTCATTGTGACCTCCAATTTTGTCTGAAGGACCAGCTGGGCAAAGTGTTTTTTAAATGTTCAGAGGCCAAAAGATAAACAAAACAAAACCTTAAAATCCTACCTCCTTAAACAGCCTTCAAAGAAGAGAATCCTCAGTGCAATCATTATTTTGATTCTTTTGGTACCTGTTTTCCTTGAGTTTCCAATTTTATTATTTTGGGGTGCTCCAAGCAGTAAGAGGTTTAATCTTTGATGGCATTGTTCTAGTTTTGAAATTTCTAGCATATTTCAGAGTCTCTTAGAAGACTTGTGTGGGAAGTTTCATTTTGTTTTCACTGAAGGTCACAAACCTCCTTCTTCTTTGACTCAGAGAGGAAAGGTGCCAGTATACACATTTGAATAGTTGATAGTTTTCAAGACCTTCAAAGAGCTTCCAGCATTTTACCTAGAAACAGAAAAGGCCTGCAAAATCTTAAGTTTCCTGGCCTGCATTTCCCAGGTAGGGGCAAATGACTCTAAGCTGGTCTCTAGGCCAATACCCTAGTAAACCAGAGCCCAGGAAAGACATTTCGAGTGTTTTATTCTCTGGAGCTCAATTCTATGCAGTTGTGCTATTTCATTAAGTCACTGTGTATTTTTAAGTGTTGATACATCAAAAGTCGCTTTATGGAAGATGAGTAAATTTTTTAAATACTTGGAAATTTTATTTCCTTGTTAATATCTGCAGATCAGGGCATGTAACCAAAAGCAGCTTAAATGAAATATTAAAAAATGAAATATCAGGAAGCTATTTTTAGATTTCTTCTGGCATATGTTTCTATTTTAGGACCCTCATTTTTCTCTTATTAAAAAAAAATTATTTCCTGTACATCTCATGGACTGCAGGGTAAATTATTTGGGCATAAATAAGTTAAACGAAAGTATAGTTTTCTTTCATTGACCGTCTCCACTAATAACAGTTTTTATTCGGCGGTATATTTGGTTATTGCACAAATCTTAAAAATGTACATCAAGTACTTTTTGAGGGGAAAGTGGTATCAGTACTCATGAAAAGGTTACTACTGAACAGATTCACATTTTAGGAACACCTATCTTTAGTTTAAATCTTACTCTTAGTTTTCAGTCTAAAAATCATACCAGTATTAGTATCAGGTAAGGAAATTAAAGTTTTTTAAATGGTTTCATTCTCTGCAATATGCAAATTCAGATTTTATTTTCTGGTACTGTAAAGAACCTGAAGTGATTCACACTTAATGGGTATTAATCCAGTATTCTTTACCCTGACTGTTTGGATATTAAAGTTCCTTTATGTTTTCTATAACCTGTGGGATCTTCTTGCAGTGATTATTGTGTGAGATTTTTTTTCTTTTTGGTCTAGCCATGTTGTTACATTCACTCAGGTATTTGTTAATTTTTCAGAATCTTATTTTGGAATCAGTGGTTTACATTGGGTTACTGTTTAACACCAAATAGAATTGGCATTCTGCAGATTTAATTAATTATGAAACCAGGGTCTCATTTTCCTTGCTGATACTTGTTGAAAATGTGAATCACATTCTAGTCTTTATTTTCTTCGTGTTTGTCCCTGTGCTTCCTCATCTTCCTTTTGTTTATGTGTTGCAGTTTTGTTCCGTTTGAGAAGGCAGTTGTTAAGAACTAGATTGCATGTACAAAGACAGGTTTACTAAGTACTCTGCAATGCTCCTGAGGCTACAGTTGAATTAGAAAAACAAAATGTACTTACAGGAATAAGAAAGCAAATCTTTCAAATGAGAGTGATGATTTCTTTTCTTTCTTTTTTTTTTTTTTTTTTTGAGACGGACTGTCTGTTGCTCAGGCTGGAGTGCAGTGGCACTAGGCACTATATTGGTTCACTGCCACCTCTGCCTCCTGGGCTCAAGCGATTCTCCTGCCTCAGCCTCCCGAGTAGCTGAGACTACAGGCACACAACATCACACCTGGCTAATTTTTGTAATTTTAGTAGAGACAGGATTTCACTTGGCTGGTCTCAAACCCCCGACCTCAGGTGATCCACCTGCCTCCATCTCCCAAAGTGCTAGGATTACAGGCATGAGCCACTGCACCCAGCCTGAGAGTGATGATTTCTTTAAAAAAAAAAAAAAGAAAGAAAAAAGCTGGCCCCACCCCCACCCCCACCCTGCTCCCAGGCTGGGTCCACTTAAAAAAAAAAATTATTTTTTCTTTCTTAAATGTTCTTTATTTCACGAAATCTTCAGTCTTAAGCATGAGCAGGAGTAAACCCAGAAGGAACTCAATTCATTCTTCCTGGATTTTCATTGTGTATTATTAAATCACAAAAATGATAGTCCCCAATCATTTCTTTATAGGAGGTTATTACATTTTATTATAGTCACTGCATTTTGACTGTTGTGTTAGAATTTGAAGAATGTACATCCAAATTGATGATTTTAATTTAAGAGCCTTAATAAAATGTGTGAGTGTATCTCAATTGAATAGGGTTTTCTCCCTTCATTTGGAGACCTTAATTCATATTCATATTAACCTACAGGTGTCAGTGGTCAATGGTAGCAGGTTTTTTTTTGTTGTTTGTTTGTTTTTAATGAGACGGAGTTTCTCTCTCTGTCACCTAGGCTGGAATGCAGTGGAACAATCTCAGCTCACTGCTGCCTCCACCTCCTGGGTTCAAGTGATTCTCCTTCCTCAGCCTCCCTAGTAGCTGGGACTATAGGTATGCGCCACTACACCCAGCTAATTTTTGTATTTTTTTAGTAGAAGACGGGGTTTTGCCATGTTGCCCACGCTGGTCTGGTCTCTACTCCTGACCTCAAGTGATCCACCTGCCTCAGCCTCCCAAAGTGCTGGGATTACAGATGTGAGCCCCTCACCCAGCTGAATTTTTGTGTTTATAGTAAAGATAGAATTTCCCCATGTTGGCTAGGCTGGTCTCCCGACCTCAGGTGAACCTGCCTCAGCCTCCCAAAGTGCTGAGACTGCAGAAGAGAGCCACTAGGCCCAGCCAATGGTAGCATTTCTTGAGTGTCTTGCAGTTAGAAATTTTTGCTCACTCAAATGGCTATTTGCAGCACTAGCTTCAGAGAGGAGATTTTGCGAAGATTCACCAGTAATTAATTACACTGTGGCTCCTAAAGCTGAAGGGTAAGGTTACTGAGATAGTAAATGCAACTTTAAAAAGGAAAAAGAAAACTTTACTAGGTGATACTGTTCAGAAAATAGAGATTAAGTACAACTTTGTATACTGGATAAATGAGATCCTTAGCTATTTATTCTTGTTCAGCTCTAGAATGTCAACAGCCAGACTTATGCCCACCAGGCAGGATGTTGGAGGATCCTTCTGTGGAAAAACTAAGTGACTCCTGAGAGACGGCAGTTACATTTGCGAGCACCCACCAAAAAAGCCAACTGGCCACCAATCCCTCTACAGCGAGTCAATAAGGCCTGCTTATGTACACAAATCTTGTAGATAGGTTTTTAGTGCTTCATTTTTATATGGGATGGGAAAATACCACTAGAAATTTGAGGAAAACTTTGATTGTGAAAGGTAGCTCTAAACAAAAAGTAACTCAATTAGAAAATTCCCAGGAACTGGAGTATCCCCAGATAAGATGCTGTATTCAAGAAATTTTGATGGTTGGCCGCAGTGGCTCACACCTGTAATCCCAGCACTCTTGGAGGCCAAGGCAGGTGAATCACAAGATCAAAAGGTTGAGAGCATCCTGGCCAACATGGTGAAAACCCATCTCTACTAAAAATACAAAAATTAGCTGGGCGTGGTGGTACGCACCTCTAGTCCCAACTACTTGGGAGGCTGAGGTAGGAGAATGGCTTGAATCTGGGAGGCAGAGGTTGCAGTGAGCTGAGATCGCGCCACTGCACTGCAGCCTGGTGTCAGAGTGAGATTCCGTCTCAGAAGAAGTTATGGGCTGGGTGCGGTAGCTCACGCCTGTAATTCCAGCACTTTGGAAGGCTGAGGTGAGCAGATCACAAGATCAGATGTTCAAGACCAGCCTGGCCAACATGGTGAAATCCCATCCCTACTAAAAACAAAAAAATTAGCTGGGCGTAGTGGCATGTGCCTGTAATCCCAGCTAGTCAGGAGGCTGAGGCAGGAGAATCACTTGAACCCAGGAGGCAGAGGTTGCAGTGAGTTGAGATCGCGCCACTGTACTCCAGCCTGGGCAACAGAGCAAGACTCTGTCTCAAAAAAAAAAAAAAATTACGGCCAGGTGCAGTGGCTTACACCTGTAATCCCAGCACTTTGGGAGGCCAAAGCAGGCAGATACCTGAGATTAGAGTTTGAAACCAGCCTGGCCAACACGGTAAAACCCCATCTCTACTAAAAATACAAAATTAGCCAGGCAGGTTGGTACATGCCTGTAATCCCAGCTGCTCAGGAGGCTAAAGCAGGATAATCACCTGAACCCAGGAGGCGGAGGTTACAGTGAGCCAAGATCGCATCACTGCACTCCAGCTTGGGCAGCAAGAGCAAAATTCTGTCTCAAAAACACACAAAAATACAAAATTAGCCAGGTATGGCAGTGCAACCCTGTAATCCCAGCTACTTGAGAGGCTGAGGCAGAAGAATCGCTTGAACCCAGGAAGCAGTGGTTGCAGTGAGCTGAGATGGGGCCATTGCACCTCCAACCTGGGCAACAGAGGGAGACTCTGTCTCAAAAAACAAACCAACAAATGAAAAGAAATTAGAAGGCCAAATACAGCGACTCAGGCCTACAATCCCCAACATTTTGGGAGGCCAAGGTGGGAGGATTGTTTGAGCCCAGGAGTTTGAAACCAGCCTGGGCAACATAGCAAGACCTAATGTCTACAAAAAATAAAATTACACCTTTAATTCCAGCATTTTGGGAGGCTGAAGCAGGTGGATCACCTGAGGTCAGGAGTTCAAAACCAGCCTGGTCAACATGGCAAAACCCCATCTCTACTAAAAATACAAAAATTATCGGAGCATGGTGGCACGTTCCTATAATCCTAGCTACTCAGAGGCTGAGGCACAAAAATCATTTAAACTTGGTAGACTGAGGGTGCTGAGAGCAGAGATCATCCCAGTGCACTCTAGCCTGAGCAACAGAATGAGACTCTGTCTCAAAAAAAATAAGTAAATAAATAAAATAGGGCAGGGCATGATGGCTCACTTCTATCATCTCAGCACTTTGGGAGGCCAAGTCAGGTGGATCACCCACCTGAGGCAAGGAGTCCAAGACCAGTCTGGCCAACATAGGGAAAGCCCATCTCTACTAAAAATGCAAAAATTAGCCAAGCACGGAGACACACCTGTAATCCCAGCACTTTGGGAGGCCAAGATGGTGGATCACAAGGTCAGGAGTTCCAGACCAGCTTGGCCAACATGGTGAAACCCCATCTCTACTAAAAATACAAAAATTAGCCGGGCATGGTGGCAGGCACCTGTAGTCCCAGCTACTCGGAAGGCTGAAGCACAGAATATAGCTTGAACCCAGGAGGCGGAGGTTGCAGTGAACCAAGATTGTGCCACTGCACTCTAGCCTGGGCAACAGAGCAGGACTGTTTCCAAACAAAAAAAGGAAAAATTAGCCAGGTGTGGTGGCGTATGCCTGTAATCCCAGCTACTTGGGAGGCTGAGGCATGAGAATCACTTGAACCCAGGAGACGGAGGTTTCAGTGAGCCAAGGTAGTGCTACCGTGCTCCTGCCTGGGTGATAGAGCAAGACCCTGTCTCAAAAAAAAAAAAAAAAAAAAAAAAAAAGAGCAGGATAGTAGTAAAATATCAGGAAAAAATGTAAAATATGAATTAATTCAGTGAAAACACCAGAAGACAAGGAACTGTTTTAGAGCATAAATCAAAAGTGAAGGGAGAAAATAAAGCTGGCTCAAAAAATACAGGAGGCTTAATAAGCAACCAACAGGAATCTCAGGAAAAGAAGTGAGAAAATAGAGTGGGTAGAATTTATTTTATTTTATTTTTATTTGTTTATTTTTTAGATGGAGTCTTGCACTGTCATCCAGGCTGTAATGCAGTAGTGCAATCTTGGCTCACTGCAATCTCCACCTCCTGGGTTCAAGCAATTCTCCTGCCTCAGCCTCCTGAGTAGCTGGGACTGTAGGTGTGCACCACCATGCCCAGCTAATTTTTTTTTTTTTTTTTTTTTGTATTTTTAGTAGAGATGAGGTTTCACCATGTTGGCCAGGACGGTCTTGGCCTCCTGACCTTGTGATCCACCCACCTCGGCCTCCCAAAGTGCTGGGATTACAGGTGTGAGCCACTATACCCAGCTAGAATTTATTTTATTTTTTTGAGACAGAGTCTCACTCTCACTTTGTTGCCCAGGCCGAAGCGCAGTGGTGCAATCTTGGCTCACTGCAACCTCGTCCTCTTGGGTTCAAGCAATTCTCCTGCCTCAGCCTCCTGAGCAGTTGGGACTACAGGTGCCTGCCACCACACCCAGCTAATTTTTGTATTTTTCATAGAGACCAGTTTTCACCATGTTGGCCAAGCTGGTCTTGAACTCCCGACCTCAGGTGATTTGCCTGCCTTGGCCTCCCAAAGTTCCAGGATTACAGGCGTGAGTCACCGTTATTGGCCTATAGTTTATTTTAAAATATAAGAAAATTTCCCTGATGAAATGATGAGCTTCAGGTTGAAAAATGGCTATTATTGAGTTAGCACAATAGTAAAAAGATCCATATGAAGCTATACCACCATTCAATTTTAGGACACCAGACAATATTCTAAAAGTTACCAAATGGAAAAGGATTGAAAGTAATATTAGCCTTCATCTTCCTTCATGGATTAAAAAAAAAAAAAAGAAAGAAAAAAGTAGTATTAGCCTTAGATTCTCAACAGCAGCCAGGTGCAGTGGCTCAGGCCTGTAACTCCTATACTTTAGGAGGCCAAGGCAGGAGGATAGCTTGAGGCTAGGAGTTCAAGACCACCCTGGGTCATTATGTAATGAGGCCCTATCTCTACAGAAACAAAAGATGAGCTGGGCGAGGTGGCTAGCACACGTAGTTCCAGACACTCAGAAGGTGGGACAATCACCCAGGAGTTTGAGGTTGCAGTGAGCTATCGTGCTGCTGCATCCCAGCCTGGGTGACAGAGATCCTGTCTCCAGGAAAAGAAAAAGTTCAGTGTGTCTGGAAATGGGATCCAACATAGTGAGATAAAGGGAAGTTCAGGGACGACAGCTGTGACTCAACTGGGCATCCAGTGTAGATTGATGGCCAAAGGGCTAGACCTGATTATCTGACAGGCTGGACTGGGCAAATAATTGGCTAGTAAGGCATCTTGCAGTGCTATAGAAGATGTGAGAAGACAAATGATATAATTGGGCTGGGCATGGTGGCTCACACTGGTAATCCTAACGCTTTGGGAGGCCAAGGCCAGCAGATCACCTGAGGTCAGGTCAGGTCAGAAGTTTGAGACCAGCCTGGCCAATACGGCAAAACTCCATCTCTACTAAAAATATAAAAATTAGCCAGATGTGGTGGTGGGTGTCCGTAATCCCATCTACTTGGGAAGCTGAGACAGGAGAATCACTAGAACCCAGGAGGCAGAGGGTACAGTGAGCCAAGATCATACCATTGCAATCCAGCCTGGGCAACACAGTGAGACTGCATCTCAAAAAATAATAATAATTAAAAATTAAAACGTGGCAGGGCACAGTGGCTCATGCCTGTAATACCAGCACTTTGGGAGGCTGAGGTGGGTGGATCACCTGAGG
>NW_016107338.1:3515738-3520747 GCF_001604975.1 Cebus imitator
AGGATGGTCTCGATCTCTTGACCTCGTGATCCACCCGCCTCGGCCTCCCAAAGTGCTGGGATTACAGGCTTGAGCCACCGCGCCCGGCCCCTGAACAGGTGATTATTATTAACAAACAGGTGTTCTGTGTTTTCTCATAGAACAAAAATAAAGGCAGGCAGCCGGTGCCTGTTTATCACTGATCAAAGACAAGCTACAAAGGATTTTCCACAAGGGAGCCATGGGGGCAGGGTCACGTATCCCACACTTAAAGAACTAGTTTAACTTGTGTTAAACTAGTTATTATATACACATACTGTTAACTACTTTAGAACACCCTGAGCAGTTTTCTGCTTGGGGAGCCAGCTCAGTTTTCCTTGCCGTTGCTCTCAGCAAACAATATAGTCCATCATACACTCAGCAACCTACCACTAATATTCCTGCTATGCTGCCCATGATTATCAGGGCCCAGCGTAAGCCAGAGCCCACAGACACCACCATCTCCACAGGGGATTGTCAGTAAGGCTCTCAACTGCCTTAATCTCCTGTGAGATCCTTTGCAAGGCTGCTGTTATGTTTTATCAATTGCCCAGAATAAAGGTATAATATTGTGTCCCTATGAGGGCACAGGTGCCACCTTGGGCAGCCATTACTATATCTAAGGCCATTCAGTTTTGCAGCACCATCTTTTTAGTTTGACCTCATTGGTTAACAGAAGGAGGGAGACTCAGGTGTAATTTAGGGCCCAAGCTGTGTGCTCTGTAAGCGCTGTAGCCTGTGTTTCCTCAGTGATGACACCCACTCCAGGGTAGTCATAAGGAAGGGGTAGAGCCACCAAGGGGCCTGGCGTACTGGCAAAAACCAGGAACACAGCACCTCCCAGTTGTGTGGGCATCTAGGCAATGTGGGAAGCACAGTGGCAGGCATAGAAGGCCATGCCCAGGTACAGCAGTCAGTTGAGCTCGCTGTCATATTCTGCCATCCCGTGTCTTCACAGGCCCATAAACTCCCAGGGGGCACAAAGTCCATCAAGGCTTGGTCTTGATGATACTACCTAGTTCAACAAGTTTTTCTACCAAAAGACTTGGTTGCCTGCCATAGTCTGCACAAATATCACACATGTCACCAAAGGTGTGGTGACGTGTGATATTTGTGCAGACTATGGCGGGCAACCACTCCATAGCGATGCCACCCCAATGTTGCTCTACACATTGTGATGCCTCTGGTGGTGGCAGCCTGTGTTCTCCCACTAACCAGCACCATTCATCATAGACACTATAGATTAGCCAGGGGGCAGACATGCCCCTATTCAAAGATTGCCATGTTGTATTCCAGGTGTCGCCCATAGGAACCCAAGTCTCTAGCCAGGTCCAGTTCTCCATAGAAGCTGGGTATATATGCCAGGGCAAGCCATCCGTAGCTGTTGCTGGAAGGGCGGTGCCAGTCTGACAATTGGAAATATGAGTCACATCAGCATAGGTGCGGACCCATTCCACAATGCTGTTGGAGCATGTCAACCTACGGTCGAAACGGCAAAGCAGGCACAGGTACTAATGGGTAAATCATGCCCCTCAGGTAAAATACAGTCCAAACATTCATCTCTGGATAGCAGTGTAGCCGTCAGCAGCTTCTGCCCTGGATGATGGTACCACACCTTTTTAGCTCCTCATGGTTCCTCTGGGTCCTGTAGCCATGCCAAAGTTACTGGGAAGCTCATAATAGGCCACACAGACTGTATATATGTTCCCCCGGAGGAGGGTTCGTTCCCTCCTTGGCTGTTCCCCTACAAGCAGTCAATCATTGAGGCCATACATTAAATACCAAAGAAGTGACATGTAAGTCATACTCTAGGCCTTCCCCCTGGGGGCTATGATGGCCAACCACCTGCAATAGGGGCGGAGGGGGTTGGAAGGTCTGTGGTCAAAGCCAGGTTTTTTGCTCCCCTGCCTTTAGAGGAATTGGGACAAGCAACCACAGATTACCATTCATTCCAATACCTGGTCGGAGGAGGTCATCCTTGATGTGTATCTGTAACTGAATGGGGGTGGCGGCCCGGTGCAGCAGGGCCTCCACCAGGGCTGCACCGCCTTTTCGTGGCCACTCATTTAAGGTCTGGAGAACCACATCCAGCCATGAACTCCAGCTCCGAAAAGAGAGGGAAGTAACATGCAAGCATAATCCTCTTTTTAACAGTCCACTATATCGTTTAATCATGCCAGCAGCCTGTGGGTTATACAGAACATGAAACCCCCATTTTATGTCCATCTCCATGCCCACAGTTGTATTTGCTGCCCAGTGAAAAGTGTTCCCCTATCACTTTCAATGGCCAAGGGGCGGCCGTATAGAGGACACGAGTGTTGCAGGGCCCACATGGTATGTTGTTGGTTGACCCCCCCCCACAAGGGTAGACAAACAACAGACCAGTGCTGTATTTACAGCCGCCAGTGCATGCGTATATCCCTGCAATTTTTGCAGTGGCCCAATGTAATCTAATTTTTTATTTTAATTTTTTTGAGATGGAGTCTCAGTCTGTCGCCCAGGCTGGAGTGCAGTAGCATGATCTTGGCTCACTGCAACCTCTGCCTCCTAGGTTCAAGCTATTCTCATGCCTCAGCCTTCCAAGTAGCTGGAATTACAGACATGCACTACCACATCTGGCCAATTTTTTGTATTTTTAGTAGAGACAGGGTTTCACCATGTTGCCCAGGCTGGACTCAAACTCTTGAGCTCAAATGATCCACCTGCCCCGGCCTCCCAAATTGCTGGGATTACAGGCATGAGCCACTGCACCCGACCTAGCAGCCCAGTGTAATCTGTCTGCCATCTGGTCAAGGGCATGTGCCCTATCATCATCACTCATTGCATGACATTGAGCAGCTGCCTCTGTCTGGGGTATGCCCGTGTGTACACGGGGCACTTACAACAAGCCTCTCAAATATCCCCCATGGGCAAGGACAGACCCCAGTGCCTATTGACCTGCTGCATTAGTTTACCCCCCACATGGCCCAATTTCCAGCTGCATGGCCCAATTTCCATCGTAGCCATCAGGCCAAATCTGGTGTAGGTGCTGACTTCAACCATTGGACCCTGGCCAAGGCAATTGCCTCGTTACTGCCAGGGCAGCCAAAGGCACATGACCTGACACATGATAAAGAGTTACATTATTTTTTTTTCCAAATTAATAGGTCTTTTATTGCATCATTTAAATATCACAAGTAGGTCTTAGCTATGATAGGCATCTTGTTTCTTTAGCTGGACAACTCTAAGATCTTACTCATCAGTCTGCTGAACAGTTCCTTTTTCAGAGACATAGATGCCATCCAAAAATTTCCAGATATCCTTGTTTTTAACTGTTGTAGCTTGCTGAATCAAAGCCGCTGAATTTGAAACAAGCTCAATGTCATTTCCTTCAAGGATTAATTCATCTTTCTGGGCTTGAGATACTGAACAGGCAACACCTGGTCTCATTCCAACCCTGCGGATGTATTTTTCTCCCAAGAAATTTCGGATTTCAGCAAGAGACCCATTCTTCTGGATAACGATGCTGATGGGGAAGTGAGCATACACAGACCTCATCTTGTAACGGAAGCCCAGCCTAACACCCTTGATCATGTTCTATACACGACTACAAATAGTCCGAACCGTAGCCAGTTCCTTTCTGTTACCCCACCATTTGTCAACCCAGAGCCTCTTTTTTTTCTTTCCAAGAAGACTGAGTTCTACATTGATGTGATTGAAGTCCCTCCGCAGGGTTCCTCAGGGGCCCTTCACGTTAACTGTGCATCCGTTCAGAGTAATGTCGACAATTTCTGAAATGTCGACAGTCTGATTGCTGAGAATGGTCTTCATTCTCGCAGTAAATTCGGCAAAGAAGGAACGTCTTTCCTCATCACGTACTTGTATTAAAGAGTTACATTCTTTTGTTGGCCCAATTTTTAGAGGTCTTGCCACATTTAGAGGTCAGTGGCCAACTAACCAATTCTGTGACTTCCAGGTAGTTAACCACAATATTAGGCCTGAATAAACTGCCCAGCTATTGGTCCAGATTACCATAGGTGCCTCCTCCTTGGTGATCACCATCCACACTGCCCGGAGCTTAGCCCATTGGCTACTTTGTCCACACCTCGTGTCAAACGATATGGTATCAGTACTAGGCTGGACTGCAACAGCCGTCCAGGCAGCAGTGGCACCCCGGCTAGACCCATCCATATACCATGCCCCATCAGGAATCGGGGGACGCCCTTCCTTAAGTGGTGATAGCTTGGAGTCCAGGGGTGCCTCAGGCCAATCCATGGCCTTATCTTGCATGAGGACTACAGGTCCCAGGACTTCCTGTAATTCTGCTGCTAGGGGGCTTGTACTCAGGCTACTCCGCTGTTCTTTTTTTTTTTTTTTTTTTTTTTTTTTTTGTGACTATGTTTCACCTTGTTGGTCAGGCTGGTCTTGAACTTCTAACCTCAGGTGATCTGCCTACCTTGGCCTCCAAAGTGCTTGGATTACAGGCCTGAGCCACCATGCCCTGCCCTCCGTTGTTCTAAGTAGACACCCCGCTTTGCCAAAGTGGATGTCTGTACCATCCCAGTCCAGGGGGTTTTTACATATGAATGTATCCACTCCACTGTGGATTAGCTGTCTGCACACTAGGTGTAGCCCGTATTGTCACACTCTTACAAGCCTGAAGGGCAGTATATGCAGCAGCTAATTGTGTTGTATTTGACCGAGTGTAGAAAGTTATCACAAGACAAAAGTATGCCAGATTGCAGGGTCATTTATTATGCCGGCGACCACAGAGGACTCACGTCTCTCCAACCTGTGGCGGCAACAGGAGGGTGCCACGATTTTTTATACCCAAAAAACCACATTGGGAGTGGGGGGTGAGGGGCGGGGATGGGGATGAAAAGGCTTCAGACATTCCGAGGGCTAGTGGATTCTGTAAATTACCTCCTGGGCAGAGATGAGGGTGGGGGTCTCCCAACATTCCAAGGGCCAAGGGGACTTTTGTCATTCCGTTTGTTACTTAAGTGGTTTAC
>NW_016107338.1:3522782-3524780 GCF_001604975.1 Cebus imitator
ATTAGCCAGGTTTACTGCATAATGGTACTATCTCAATTCCATCATCAAGCAGTCCATCAAATCCATGATAGATGGGACAGATGCACGTAAAGGGGGTGTTATTTAGTTTTTGATAGTCCATTGTCATCCACCTCATAGGGGGTCCCTGGGCCTACCCTTGGGGCCCAAGTGGCTGTTCATGCTCTATTTTTTGGCAGACCATGGGGCGAGCCTGCAGTGGGGGTTCTTACTCATCGGTATCAGATCTAGTGGGAGTCTCTGGCTGGGAAGGTGGGCTCAAGCCAGCACAGCAGTTCCCAATTCTCGTTCCAAGCTGTGTATTTGGGCCTCCAGGTGCTCGGCTAGCACCTGGAGGCTCCTTACCTGTGCTGCGTCTCACAGGGACTGGGCATGCACTTCCCATACCACAATCAAAAATGCCCATCTAACTCTGGTGGCAAAGGCACACTCCTTCGTCATGCTGTGCGGTTCCAGGTGCTTCAGCACCTGCTTCATGCTCATGGAGGACTTGTCCACTGCCACCTGTGTTTCTACCAGGGCCTATCTGAGCAGCACGGCTGCCACCAGGTTGGGGCCACATGTGTCAACCTGGGATCATCAGATGTTGACTCACTCACCTCAGAAACCTGCCAGCTATACCAATTGTCAGGTTCCAACCCAAGCTGGGGTCCCCGGGTAGCTGGTGGATAGCTGGTTGGTAGTTGAAAGAACACTCGGGAGAGGGGGGCTGTAGGCAGGTGGGACATGGCTTTATTATGTGCCCCTTCTCACAGTGTCAGTGATACATTTATGCACCTCACAGACAATAATGGATCAGAGCCAGGTGATGAACCCACCCATAACATGGTTATGTAACTGTGATTATATAATGCCCAGGATTGTGCTCCTGTGCTCCAATCCCGCTGTGTCATGCTGCACTGGATGTTTACCTAGGCCTGCTCTTGACTGCCATGCAGCCATTTTCCTTACATATATATACAGAATGGAATACTGTGCAGCCATAAAAAAAGAATGAAATCATGTCCTTTGCAGCAACATGGATGAAGCTGGAGGTCATTATCCTAAATGAATTATTAACATAGGAACAGAAAACCAAATACTGCATCTTCTCACTTATAAGTGGGAGTGAAGCATTGGGTACTCATGGAAATAATGATGGCAACAATAGAAACTGAGACCTACTGGGGGGAAGGTTGAACACCTAACCTTGGGTACTAGGCTCAGTACCTGGGTGATGGCATCATTCTTACCACAAACCTCAGCACTATGCAATATACCCAGGTAACAAAGCTGCACGTGTACCCCTAATCAAAAATAAAGTTAAAAAAAAAAAGAGAAAACTTGATTTTGTGAGTTGTGTCTTACACTCAGTTTTGGACTGAGTGTTGTTGTTTTAGAGACAGTGTCCCTATAAAAGGCCCAAGGTGGTTTCAAGCTCCTGGGCTCAAGCAATCCTGCCTCCTCATCCTTGCAACGTGTTGGCATTACAGATGTGAGCCACCATGCCGGCCAAGTTGTTTTTTGTATGAGACAATTTGGTAAGGGACCAAAAGATGAAAATACAGAAATACATAGCATAAAATTTGTGTAACAGATGAAGCTTCTAGTACTGATGATGGCAGCTCAAGAAATGGACTTTGATTTGGAAGGAACAGAGTGGTCCACAACTTTCCTTCCTATGCTTGCAGGAAACTGCTACTTGAAAAAGATAAAACATCTTGGCCGGGCGAGGTGGTTCACGCCTGGAATACCAGCGCTTTGGGAGGCTGAGGCCGGTAGATCACGAGGTCAAAAGATCCAGACCATCCTGGCCAACGTGGTGCAACCCCGTCTCTACTAAAAAGACAAAAATTAGCTGGGCATGGTAGCACACATCTGTAGTCCCAGCTACTTGGGAGGCTGAGGCATAAATATCTCTTGAATCCGAGAGGCGGAAGTTACAGTGAGCTGAGACTATGCCACTGTACTCCTGTCTGGCAACAGAGCGAAACTCGGTCT
>NW_016107338.1:3526517-3528571 GCF_001604975.1 Cebus imitator
TTTTTTTGAGACATAGCCTTGCTCTGTCTCCCAGGCTGGAGTGCAATGGCACAATCTGGGCTCACTGCAACCTCTACCTCCAGGGTTCAAGCGATTCTTCTGCCTCAGCCTCCCTAGTAAATGGGATTACAGGTGCACACCACCATGCCTGGCTAATTTTTGTATTTTTAGTAGAAACGGAGTTTCACCATGTTGGCCACACTGGTCTCGAACTCCTAATCTCAAGTGATCCACTCACCTCAGCTTCCCAAAGTGCTGGGATTACGGGCAATAGCCACTGGGCCTGGCCTGGTGACTATTTCTTCAATGCCATAATATCCAGTACATGGTAAATAATAAATGCTTAATACCTGTTTAATTAATCAATTAATGAATCAGTTAGTTAAATTGTTATTTCAAAAAATCTAGTTTTGACCAAATAATTTTCCACCTTGTGTGGCTAGTACTACCAGCTGGAGTACTGAGAGTAAGGTAATAAAAACCTGGCATTGGCTGGGCGTGGTGGCTCACGCCTGTAATCTCAGCACTTTGTGAGGCCAAGGCAGGTGGATCACCTGAGGTCAGGAGTTCAAGACCAGCCTGGCCAAAATGGTGAAACACCATCTCTACAAAAATTCCCTGGAAATGATGGTGGGTGCCTGTAATCCCAGCTACTCAGGAGGCTGAGGCAGGAGAATCACCTGAACCTAGGAGGTGGAGGTTGCAGTGAGCCAAGATCATGCCACTGCACTCCAGCCTGGGCGACAGAGTGAGACTTTGTCCCCACCTCCCCCCCCAAAAAAGCTGGCATTGGAGGACCAAATCAGGGCCAAGTTCTTTGAGCCATATGATATAATTTAAACTTTTTTTATCCTGAAGACTCTAGGGAGCCACTGATTCAATTTGTATTTAGTCAAGATGTGTTCCGGGTTGCAGACTTGATGAGCAGTTAGATGGATGGTGGATCATTAGTTACTTGGATGTGAGAAGGAAGAGAAGCATGTTTGTGAGAGTGAGTAAGGGTAGTTGCTATTATAGTGAGAGAGCAGGAAATGAGAGCTAATGAGTCTTATCTTTTTTTTTTTTTTCTTTTGAGGCAGAGTCTCACTCTGTCGCCCAGGCTGGAGTGCAGTGATGTGATCTCAGCTCACTTAAGCCTCCAACTCCTGGGTTCAAGCGATTCTCGTGCCTCAGCCTCCTGAGTGGCTGGGATTACAGGCATGTGCCACCACACCCAGTTAACTTTTGTAGTTTTGGTAGAGACAGGGTTTCACCATGTTGGCCAGGATAGTCTTGAACTCCTGACCTCAGGTGATCCGCCTGCCTTGGCCTCCAAAGTGCTGGGATTACAAATGTGAGTCGAGAGAGATCCAAGATGGCTGATCACTAGCAGCTCAGGATTGACGCTCCCAGTGAAAGCGCAGAGAACGAGAGGACGCCACACTTTCAGACGAATTTTTGTTGCTCAAGCACCAGGAAATTCCCAGCGGAGGAGTCCCACGGGTTGCCAGCGCGACTCTTGTGGCCAGCAAGGCAGTTTTGCCGCTGCCTTGGTGCGGTGGTTCTTGGTGCAGAGTCAGAAAAGCACCATCAATCTTAATGCCGCTGTTTTGGCCGGCGCAGTGCGTTGCTCAGATTTTAGCGCTGGGAATCAACAAGTTGGACGTCCATTCAGAAACCCAACTATAAAGACGGTAATTATAAAGACCACAGATGGATAAATCTATAACGAAGGGAAGAAAACAGCCTAAAAAGGCTGAGACCACCCAAAATCAGAACGCCTCTCCCTCTACAGGGGATCACAGTTCCTCATCAGCAACAGAACAAGGCCTGATGGAGAAAGACTGTGTTCCATTAGCAGAAGCAGACTTTAAAAGGTGGATGATAAGAAACTTCTGGGAATTAAAAGAACTTGTTCTAACCCAATGCAAAGAAACTAAGAACTTTGAAAAAAGGTTTGATGAAATGTTAACAGGAATACACAATTTAGAGAGGAATATAAGTGAATTAATGGAGCTGAAAAACACAACACGAGAACTTCGCGAACTATGCACAAGTTTTAACAGCCGAATCGA
>NW_016107338.1:3531596-3532573 GCF_001604975.1 Cebus imitator
AAAAAAAAAAAAAAAAGAAAGAAAGAAAGAAAGAAAGAAAAAAAACGTGTCACCTCGCCTGACCTCATCTTTCAATGTGAGAGGTTGGATGTGGGAGACACAAGTAGAAATATCTAGTAGGTAATGATATGGAATTTAGGGGGGTGATCCAGGCTGGATATAGAAATGGGCGTCGTCTGTGTTTAGATGTTAGTTCGAGGCCTGGAGTAGACATCACCAAGTGAGATGAGGACTGAGGACAAAACTCAGGATCATCAGTGTTCAAGGAGGCAGAGGCAGGCCGGGTACAGTGGCTCATGCCAGTAATCCCAGCACTTTGGAGGGCTGAGGTGGGTGGATCGCTTGAGCCCAGGAGTTCAAGACCAGCCTGGGCAACCATAGCAAGATCTCATCTCTACAAAAAATTTTAAAAAATTAGCCAGGCATGGTGGCATGCACCTGTGGTTCCAGCTACTCGAGAGGCTGATGTAGGAGGTTCACTTGAGTGCAGGAGGTTGAGACTGCAGTGAGCTGTGATCATGCCTCTGCACTCCAGCCTGGGCAACAGAACAAGACCCTGTCTCAAGAAAAAAATACAAAACAAAAACACAGAATTCATGTGTTTTTGTGCATGTCTATACTGTTTCTCTAGAATACTTAGAAACTGAATGTGTTGGCTGGGCGCGGTGGCTCACGCCTGTAATCCCAGCACTGTGGGAGGCCGAGGCAGGTGGATCACAAGGTCAAGAAATCAAGACCATCCTGGCCAACATGGTGAAACCCCGTCTCTACTAAAAAATACAAAAATTTGCTGGGCGTGGTGGCATGTGCCTGTAGTCCCTGCTACTAGGGAGGCTGAGGCAGGAGAATCACTTGAACCCAGGAGGTGGAGTTTGCAGTGAGCCAAGATTGCACCACTACACTCCAGCCTGGTGCCTGGCCACAGAGCAAGACTGTTGCAAAAAAAAAAAAAAAAAAGAGTGATTCCTAAGGCAAAT
>NW_016107338.1:3533099-3538197 GCF_001604975.1 Cebus imitator
AAAAAAAAAAAAAACCCCGCTATATACCAGCTGGGCATGGTGGCTCACTCCTGTAATCTCAAAAACCCAGCTATATACCAGCTGGGCATGGTGGCTCACTCCTGTAATCTCAGCACTTTGGGAGGCTGAGGCAGATGGATCACTTGAGGTCAGAAGTTTGAGACTAGCCTGGCCAACATGAGGTTGCAACGAGCCAAGGTTGACCAACTGCACTCCAGCCTGACCCACAGAGCGAGACTCTGTCTCAAAAAAAAAAAAAAAAAAAAAGGCTGTATACCATTTTACACTCTAATCTCGCTTTTATTTTTTGCCAGTCTGATGAATGTAAAATGATATTTTCAGTTGTATTTCCCTGATTACAAGTAAAGTTAGTCATTTTTCATAATTGGCCATTTGTATTTATTTCTGTGATGTGTCTTCACATCCTTAGTTTATTTCTTCATTAGATTGTTTCACGGTTTTTGTTTTTTATCAATTAGTAGAAATTCCTTATATAGTTTGGATATGCACACATCCTCTCTGGAAGAATGTGTCCTCCATCCAGGTCACTCAGGATCACCTCAGATTAAAATAATTAGTTATGAGTTCACAAAAAAAAATTATCAAACATGGCCAAGTGCGGTGGCTCATGCCAGTAATCCCAGCACTCTGGGAGGTGGGCAAATTACTTAAAGTCAGGAGTTTGAGACCAGCCTGGCCAACATGGTGAAACCCCATCTCTACTAAAAATACAAAAGTTAGCTGGGCGTGGTGGCAGGCGCCTGTAATCCCAGCTACTTGGGAGGCTGAGGCAGGAGAATCAGTTGAACCCAGGAGGTTGAGGTTGCAGTGAGCTGAGATCAAAAAAACAAAAAACAAAAACCAAAAAAACAGAAATCACAAAATTAGATGGTGGAAAAAATTCCAAATAAATTGGTCAATACACTATATGTAAATGGACTAATCTAATAAATTAAATTATCTGATGGAATTTACTTTTTTCTGTTTTGAGACAGAATCTCACTCTGTTGCCCAGGCTGGAGTGCAGTGGTGTGATCATGGGCTGTCTACAGCCTGGCGTTCCAGGTCTCAAGCCATCCTTCTGCCTCAGACTTCCAGGTAACTAGGACTACAGGTGCACACCACCATGCCTGGCTGATGTTTTCATTTTTATTTTATTTATTTATTTATTTTTTAAGAGACGAGGTTTTACCATCTTGACCAGGCTGGTCTTAAACTCCTGACCTCGTGATCCACCTGTCTTGGCCTCCCAAATTGCTGGGATTACAGGCGTGAGCCACTGCACCCAGCTGTAATGTTATTTATTTATTTATTTATTTGAGACAGAGTCTCACACTGTCACCTGGGCTGGAGTGCCATGGTGTGATCTCGGCTCACTGCAACCTCTGCCTCCCAGGTTCACACGATTCTCCTGCCTCAGCTTCCCTAGTAGCTGGGATTACAGGCGCACACCACCAAACACCTGGCTAATTTTTTATATTTTTAGTAGAAACGGATGTCACTATGTTGGCCTGACTGGTCTCAACTTCTGACCACATGGTCCACCTGCCTGGGCCTCCCAAAGTGCTGGCATTATAGGTGTGAGCCACTGTGCCGGCCTAATGTTTTTATAAAGACAAGGTTTCACTATGTTGCCCAGGCTGGTCTTAAACACCTGGGCTCAAGTGATTCTCTGCCTAGGCCCAAGGTGCTGGGATTATAGGTGTGAGCCACCACACTCAGTCTGATTGGATTTTAAAAATCTAGATAGATGTGCTGCTGCTGCTTTTAAGTAACCTGTCTAAAACAAAAGTACACGGAAAAATATATGCCAGGGAACCTTAAATAAAGCTGATATGGCCAAATTAATATCAAACAAAACACACACCTATTATCAAACACACATGAAAAATGGTTCGTTTGTTTTTTTTTTTTTTTTGCTTTTTTCTTTTTAGACAGAGTCTCCCTGTCGCCCAGGCTGGAGTGCAGTGGTGTGATCTCAGCTCGCTGCAACCTCTGCTTCCCAGGTTCAAGTGATTCTCCTGCCTCAGCCTCCCAAGTAGCTGGGACTATAGGCACGCGCCACCACGCCTGGCTAATATTTGTATTTTTAGTAGCGATAGATTTTCACCATGTTGGCCAGGCTGGTCTCAAAAATTAAAAAAAAAAAAAAGGAAAAAGGCCAGGCGCAGTTGCTTATGCCTATAATTACACCCACCAAGCACTGTGTGAGGCCAAGGCGGGCGGATCATGTGAGGTCAGGAGTTCAGAGACCAGCCTGGCCAACGTGGTGAAACTCTGTCTCTACCAAAAATACAAAAATTAGTCGAGTGATGGCATGTGCCTGTAATCCCAGCTACTTGGGAGGCTGAGGTGGGAGAATCGCTTGAACTCAGGAGGCGGAGTTTGCAGATCGTGTCACTGCACTCCAGCCTGGGCAACACAGCAAGACTCCCTCTCAGATCTTCTATTATTTATTTATTTATTTATTTATTTTAAAGACGGGGTTTCACCATGTTGGCCAGGATGTTCTCGATCTCTTGACCTCGTGATCTGCCCGCCTCGGCCTACCAAAGTGCTGGGATTACAGGCTTGAGCCACCAAGCCCAGCCCAACTCCCTCTCAAAAAAAAAAAAAAAAAAGGAAAAAAGAAAATGCCTTTGGTCAGGTGTAGTGGCTCGCACCTGTAATCCCAGCACTTTGGGAGGCCGAGGTGGATGAATCACTTAAGGTTGAGAGCTCAAGACCAGCCTGGCCACACAGTGAAACCCTATCTCTACTAAAAATACAAAAATTTGCCAAGCGTGGTGGCGCACACTTGTAATCCCAGCTACTTGGGAGGCTGAGGCAAGAGAATCGCCTGAACCTGGGAGGCAGAGGTTGTAGTGAGCTGAGATTGCATGACTTCACTCCAGCCTGGGTGAGGGAGTGATACTCTGTCTCAAAAAATAAAAAATAATAAAATAAAAAAATCCACAAAGGGCTGGTTGAGGTGGCTCACACCTGTAATGCCAGCCCTTTGGGAAGCTGAGGTAGGCAGATCACCTGAGGTCAGGAGTTTGAGACTAGCCTGGCCAACGTGACGAAACCCTATCTATCTCTACTAAAAGATACAAAAATTAGCCGGGCGTGGTGGCGGGCGCCTGTAGTCCCAGCTACTCGGGAGGCTGAGGCAAGAGAATCGCTTGAATGCAGGAGGTGGAGGTTGCCGAACTGCATCACTGTACTCCAGCCTGGGTGATAGAGCAAGACTCCATCTCCAAAAAAAAAAAAAAAGAACAAAGGAAATGCCTTTAAATGTTTAAATGTTAGGAGCTATCATTCCTTAATTAACAAAGCAAAGTTTCTAAGAGACCCCAGAAAGGTAGCATATCATATTTTCTGACTATAAAGAAATTAGTTTAGAAATCACTAACAAAGGCTGGCCACAGTAGCTCACACCTATAATCCCATGGCATTGGGAAGCTGAGGCAGGAAGATCGCTTGAGGCTAGGAGTTTAAGATTAGCCTGGGCAGCATGCATAGTAAGACTCCCATCTCTACAAAAATTTTTTCTAAATTAATTGGACATGGTGGTACTCCCCTGTAGTCCCAGCTACTCCAAAGGCTGAGGTGGGAGGATCCCTTGAGTCCAAGAGTGAGCTGGGATTGCACCACTGCACTTCAGCTTAGATGACAGAATGAGACCCTATCTCTAAAAAAATAAAAACTTTATTTTGTTTTTATCACAGTTAGTGATAAAAGAAATCACTTACAAAAATTTGTGGAAATTTCAAACACTTATGTAAATAACTTATGGATCAAAGAAACTACCATAATGAAAAATTTTAATTTAATATTTATTTATTTATTTATGTATTTGAGATGGAGCCTCACTCTGTCGCCCAGGCTGGAGTTCAGTGGCGCAATCTTGATTCACTGCAGCCTCCGCCTACCGGGTTAAAGCAATTCTGCCTCAGCCTCCCAAGTAGCTGGGATTACAGGCATGTACCACCATGCCCAGCTAATTTTTGTATTTTTAGTAGAGACAGGGTTTCACCATGTTGGCAGGGCTAGTCTCAAACTCCTGGCCTCAAGTGATCTGCCTGTCTTGGCCTCCCAAAGTGCTGGGATTACAAGTGTGAGCCACCGCACCTGGATGAAAAAATTTAAATAATATCTGTACAAAAAAATACAAAAATTAGCAGGGCATGGTGGCACATGCCTATAATCCCAGCTACTTGGGTGGCTGAGGTATGAGAATCGCTTGAACCAGGGAAGCAGAGGTTGCAGTGAGCTGAGATTGCACCACTGCACTCTAGTCGGGGCAATTCATTCTAAAAACAATAATAATAATATATAACCTTAAATGTTTATATTAAAAAACAGGGGCTAAAACTTAATGTGTTACATTTCCTGTAAGAAGTTAGATAAAGAGGGGTCTCATGGGATAACTTGCTCTTGGGAAGAAGCGCTGTGGTGTCAGACTGCAGGATTAGCCCATCCATCCTCAACAGCAACTTGGCCAATTTAGGGGCCAAGTGCCTCCAGATGCTGGACTCTGGGCTAATTATCTGCACCTGGATATAAAGGATGGGCATTTTGTTCCCAACATCACCTTTAGTCACAGTGTGGTAGAAAGCCGTTGAAAGCAGCTAGGCCAAGATGCTTTCTTTGACATGCACATGATGGTGTCCAAGCCACAACAGTGGGTAAAGCCAATAGCTGTAGCAGGAGCCAATCAGTACACCTTTTATTTTGAGGCTACTGAGAACCCAGGGGCTTTGATTAAAGACATTTGGGATAACGCGATGAATGTTGACCTTGTCATCAAACGGGGAACCTCAGTTGGGTATTTGGCACCATGGGCTAATCATATCGATTATGGCCTTGGTTATGACAGTGGAACAAGGGTTTGGAGGGCAGAAATTTACAGAAGATATGATGCCAAAGAATAGTCGAGGACTCAGTTCCCGTCTTTGGATACAGAGGTCAATGGTGGAGTAGATCCTGACACTGTCCATAAAGGTGCAGAGGCAGGAGTGAACACGATTGTGTCTGTCACGGCCCTTAATGAGGAGTGAAGACCCCAACCTGTTAAGAAATGTTTGCTCAGAAGCTGCTCAGAAACACTCCCTCC
>NW_016107338.1:3539032-3542734 GCF_001604975.1 Cebus imitator
AGCTTCACATCAGTGACAAGTACATTTTTAAAAAATTAAAAATAAAAATTTTAAATGTAAGCAAAAGTGACTCTGGCTATTTCTGGCCAGAGGCCCTAAAAGCCAGTGGGTCTTTGACACACAGATGACAATAAGTGTTACACAGAGAAGGCATTCCACCAGCCTGGGCCCTGAGTGAGCAAGACAACAACAAAGGACAGATCCCAGCTGATCTAAGGATGCTTACCCTAAACAATGATGTGTGTTGTTTTAAGCCACAAAGATCTGGGGGTCAGTCATCAATGCCAGTGCCTAAGAAATATGTCTTGACTAGTGTAGGCTTTCCATGGAATTCTTTGTAGTAATTGACCAGAATGAGGAATAGTTACAAGTAATGACTTAGAACTATGATAATGGATGGGGTTTGGTGGCTCATGCCTAAAATCATAGGACTTCGGGAGGCTGAGGCAGGACGGTCCTTAAGCCCAGGAGTTCCAGTTCAGCCTGGGCAACATACTGAGACTTATTCTCTACTAAAAATATAAATATGCAGGCGAAGTGACTCACACCTGTAATCTCAGCACTTTGGGAGGCGGGTGGATCACCTGAGATCAAGAGTTTGAGACCAGCCTGGCCAACATAGCAAAACCTTGTGTTTACTAAAAATATAAAAAAATTAGCCAGGCATAGTGGCGGGTGCCTGTAATCCCAGCTATTCGGGGGGCTGAGTCACAGAATTGCTTGAACCCAGGAGGTGAAGGTTGCGCTACTGCACTCCAGCCTCAGCGACAGAGAGAGGCCCTGGAGAGACAGAGAGAAAGAGAGAGATAGAGACAGAGAGAGATGGGAGATAGAGAGAGAGAAAAGCTTTGCCTAAGGACTTGAAATCAGTAGAAAGGAATGCTTAAGTTATAAGGGCAGGGCCTGTTTATCATGTGATGCTATACCTGAGTCAGGCTGGAAAGCAAGCCACAAGATACAGGGTTAATTTAAAAAAACTCATTTAAAAAAACTCCTTTAAAGAGATGGTATGGTTTCAAGGGTGTGGCTTAACTCTTGCCTTGCATGGCCCTTGGTCTTGTTTATTATTTGGTATTCTACTGCCACAGAGAGTGTTCTGCCATTCTTATAATCTCTATTTTAACATTAATGCTGGTCAGTTATGCCTAAACTCCAAAAGAGCAGGTATAAGAAGGCATGTCCGACTTCCCCTTCCACCCAGGAGAATTCAGTTTAATGTGCCCTTGGCCAAGGAGTGAGGGTTCATTCAGTCACTGTGGGGCTTCAGATTTTATTTTTAGTTCACATAATAAATGGGAAGAGGCAAGGCATGGTGGGTCACATCTGTAATTTCAGCACTTTGGGAGGCTGAGGCAGGTGGATCATCTGAGGTCAGGAGTTTGAGACCAGCCTGGCTAATATGGTGAAACCCTGTCTCTACTAAAAACACAAAAATTAGCTGAGTGTGGTGGCATACACCTGTAATCCCAGCTACCCTGGAGGCTGAGGCAGGCTAATTGCTGGAACCCCTGGGGGCAGGGGCAGAGACTGCAGTGAGTTGAGATTGTGCCACTGCACTACAGCCTGGGCGACAGAGCAAGACTCCCTCTCAATAAATAAATAAATAAATGGGAAGAAAACCGAAAAGTCTTCTCGAAAAATTGTGCCCTCTCCCTCTCTTTCCAGTTTAAGAAGTATTACAAACCTTAGTTCTGGAACGTTCCATTTCTCTTATAAATAGTTGACTAAGGTTTCCCAATAGTAAAGCAACCTGCTACCAATAGTAAGTAGCCAGACTAGGGCCAGGAGAGCAGAGAATCTCATTCCAGCGTTTTCCAACACACACAGGCCTCACCATGAACAACACATCGCTCTCGGGAGCTATCTTCAATCATGAACGAAGAGCATTTAGATTTATTCTGTGTGATTCCAAGGACCAGAACTAGGATATACAGGAAGCTGATTTCATCTCATTTTAAGGGAAAACGTTCAAATGTAGTTAAGGGAGAAAAAGTTTACTTGTTATAAACATACATGTGATAGTAAGAGATGAATACTCAGATGGGCAAGAACCTCCAAACAAAAACTAAATTTACAGCTGACATCTGCTAATAATGTAGAAAATCTCAGGCGATTTTTTTTTTTTAATTTAACTTTTTGTAAGGACAGAGTCTCGTTACCGGGCTGGTCTCGAACTCCTAGCCTCAAGCAATCCTTCCGCCTTGGCCTCCCAAAGTGTTGGGATTACAAGCGTGAACCACTACGTCCAGCTACTCAGGCCATTTTTGCATCAATTACCAGCGAAAGTCTATTCAGAAATAGGATTCTCTCAGGCCAGAAGGAGTCAAGACCAGCCTTGGCGCTGTGTTAGCAGTATGATCGATCGGCCAGAAGCACTCCAGCCTCAAGGCAGAGCCTGAGCTTTACCCCCGTTAGGTCAGCGCAGGTTCTACCACCGCATTCCCCGCGAGTTTCAGCGGGCTCCTGAAGGAGAAAACTACAACTCCCACAAGACAACGCGAGCTCGGGGGGAAGGGGGGCGGCCACTTGCTGCGCGTGGGCGGCTGTAACCAATAACGATTGTCGTTACAGCGAACAGTTTGGCCCCGTTTGTAAAAGGCCGCGGCAGGCGAAGAGAGAAGAGGTGAGGGCGGTCGTCAGTGAAGGGCCCCGCGGCCCGCCGGGGGGCGCAGGGCAGGTAAGGGGGTCGTGTTGAGCGAGGACCCCGGCGGCGGTGGGACAGGGGTGTAGAGCTGGGGATCCCAGCGCAGAGTGTGTCCAAGGAGTAGCTGCTGGCGAGGTGATGCTTCTGCTTGGGCCTACTTGGGACCGGAAGTGAGCGCTCGCGCGGGGAGGATGCCGGGAAGCAGGTCCCAAGGGATGTGTGTGTCTCAGCAGGTCCGTCCCGGAAGCCGGCCGGGATGTGAGCGTTCCAGGGGTCGGGAGGCCGCTCCGTGACTGCGGGGCTCCGGCGACCTTCCTCCGCTGTTCCGAGGCCGTTCAGGGCTGATGTACCCCAGCCTCCCACTTGTGGTTTTGCAAGCCACCCGGCAGACTGCAAACTTGTTTATGAGTTACCTGCTGTCACACTTCCGTCAAATCTGAGTAACAGTTTCCTCATCTCTAAGATGGGTAACAGTATCTACACCACAGGATCGTGTGGACAGTACACGAGTAGATGCTTAGAAAGGGTTTAACACACAGTGTACTCAGCTGCTTTTATTATTTATCCGTGATGATCATTCGTTCTCTTCCCCTAACTGTGCCTCACAAGCGTGAAACAGCATCCACCAAACATTTAGGTCTGGGTAATGCTTGGAAGGAAACCCACCGCGGGTTGAGACTTCCAACACCAGTCCCTTGACACTTTCCCGCCGAGGGGGCTGACTGGCTGATTTGTAAACTTGCCGAGAAGGGACTACCCAGGAGATCTTTCAGGTTTCAAATACAAGTTCTTTACAAGTTGTGTTAATTGTATTGCTTTCCATATAGAGTTTTTTTTTTTTTTTTTTTTTTTTTTTTTTTTTTTTATTTTTTTTTTTTTTTTTTTTGAGTCGGATTTTCGCTCTTGTTACCCAGGCTGGAGTGCAATGGCGCAATCTCGGCTCACCGCAACCTCCGCCTCCTGGGTTCAGGCAATTCTCCTGCCTCAGCCTCCTGAGTCGCTGGGATTACAGGCACGCGCCACCATGCCCAGCTAATTTTTTGTATTTTTAGTAGAGA
>NW_016107338.1:3542987-3552281 GCF_001604975.1 Cebus imitator
TGGTCTCGATCTCTTGACCTCGTGATCCACCCGCCTCGGCCTCCCAAAGTGCTGGGATTACAGGCGTGAGCCACCGCGCCCGGCCTCCATATAGAGTTTCTAGGAGGTAACACTAGTACATGTTTTAAAATTAAAATACTGGTGGAGCTCGGTAGCTCACGCCTATAATCCTAGCACTTTGGGAGACCGAGGCGAGCGGATCACGAGGTCAAGAGATCGAAACCATCCTGGCCAACATGGCGAAACCCCATCTTTACTAAAAATACAAAAATTAGCAGGGTGTTGTGGCATGTACCTGTAGTCCCAGCTACTCGGGAGGCTGAAGCAGGAGAATCACTTGAACCCGGGAGGCGGAGGTTGCAGTGAGCCGAGATGGCGCCACTGCACTCCAGCGTGGGTGACAGAAGAGTAAGACTCCGTCTCAACCATATCAAAAAAAAAAAAAAAGAAAGAAAAGAAAAAAGAAGACCTGGCACGGTAGCTCACCAGGTGAGTTTGTAATCCCAGCCTGTAATCCCAGCATTTTCGGAGGCCGAGGCGGGTGGATCACCTCAGGTCAGGATTTCGAGACCAGCCTGGCCAATATGGCGAAACCCCGTCTCTAC
Organism: Cebus imitator; assembly: GCF_001604975.1. Lineage (NCBI taxonomy): Eukaryota > Metazoa > Chordata > Mammalia > Primates > Cebidae > Cebus > Cebus imitator. The sequence goes on from NW_016107338.1 coordinate 3,543,593, forward strand.
TGTAAGTACAAAATTAGCCGGGTGTGGTGGTGCATTCCTGTAATCCCAGCTACTCGGAAGGCTGAAGCAGGAGAATCACTTGAACCCGGGAGGCGGAGGTTTGGGTGAGCTGAGATCAAGCCATTGCACTCCAGCCTGGGCAACAAGAGTGAAACTCAGTCTCACAAAAACAGACAAAAACACCAAAAAGCAAAAATTAGCTGGGCATGGTGGCACGCAACCAGCAGTCCCAGCTACACAGGAGGCTGCGGCAGGAGAATCGCTTGAACCCGGGAGGTGGAGGTTGCAGTGAGCTGAGATCATGCCACTGCACTCCAGCCTGGGCGACAGAGGTGTGTGTCAGGGGGAAATAAAGAAAAAAAAAGATAGGAATTCCTATGTTGATGCTAAAACTACAGCACTAATAGCTGGCAAACCACCTCCTCACTTCATGACAGAAAAGTGTTGTTTTTTTTTTCTGTTTTTGCTTTTGTTGTTGTTTGTTTGCTGTTTCTTTTGTTTTGAGACTGAGTCTCACTCTGTTGCCCAGGCTGCAGTGCAATGACACCATCTGGCCCATTGCAACTTCTGCCTCCCTCGTTCAAGCAGTTCTCCTGTCTCAGCCTCCCAAGTAACTGGGACTACAGGCGCAGGCCACCATGCCCAGGCTAATTTTTGTATTTTTAGTAGAGATGGGGTTTCACCATATTTGTCAGGCTGGTCTCAGCCTCCCAAAGTGCTGGGATTACAGGCATGAGCCACTGTACCTGGCTGACAGAAAGGTTTTTTCCCACATTGATGATATGTTAAATCATCATCAGCAACATAATTTTAAAATTAATTTTTTCTAAGCTACTTCATATATATAAATTGTATATATATATGTGTGTGTATATATGTGTATGTCTATATAAATATATTTCATATAGTCATTTTGCAAATGAAAAAAATCCTGAAGCTCAAAAGTTAAAGCACTTGGTCACAGAGATAATTCATGGTAAAAGGCAAACTGAATCCTTCATCTTTTGATTTTGGAACAATGTTCTAAGAATCCACATGAGACTGAATGAGAATACCTACTAAAGAAGTTGATTGAGCTGGGAAGGAATGCTGTGTGAACAGGGTAATGACTCTACATCAGTGGTTTTTAACTGGGGCAATTTTGCCTCCAGAGGACATTTGGCATTATCTGGAGACTTTTTTAAAAAAATATATATACCTAGGGATGGGGTTTGCTACTGGGATCTAGTGGGTAGAAACCAGGGATACTATTAAACATTCTGCAATGCATAGGATAGCCCCCACAACAAAGAATTATCCAGTCCTAAATGTCAGTAGTACCAAGGTGGAGAAACGCTGCCATGCATTTTATTTCACAAAGCACTTACTTTCTTTTAAAAAAAATTTTTTTTTGAGACACAGTGTTACTCTGTTACCCAGGCTGGAGTGCAGTGGTACTTTCTTGGCTCACTGCAACCTCTGCCTCCTGGGTTCAAGCAATCCTTATGCCTCAGCCTCCTGAGTAGCTGGGGTTACAGGCATGCACCACCGTGCCTGCCTAATTTTTGTATTTTTAGTAGACACAGGGTTTTATCATGTTGGCCAGGCTGGTCTCGAACTCCTGGCCTCAAGTGATCCTCCCACCTCGGCCTCCCAAAGTGCTGGCAATTACAGGTGTGAGCCACTGTGCCTGGTCTTCTTTTTAAAACTTTTTTTTTTGAGACGGAGTTTCACTCTTATCGCCCAGGCTGGAGTGCAATGGGGCAATCTTGGCTCATTGCAACCTCTGCCTCCCAGGTTCAAGTGATTCTCCTGTCTTAGCCTCCAGAGTAGCTGAGATTACAAGCATGTACCACCACACCCAGCTATTTTTTTTTCTTTTTTTCTTTTTTTTTTTCGAAGGCAAAGTCTCACTTTGATGCCTAGGCTGGAGTGCAATGGTGCAATATTGGCTCACTGCAACCTCCGCGTCCCAGGTTCAAGCAATTCTCCTGCCTCAGCCTCCCGAGTAGCTGGGACTACAGGCACGGGACACTGCTCCTAGCTAATTTTTGTATTTTTAGTAGAGATAGGGCTTCACTATATTGGCCAGGATGGTCTTGATCTGTTGACCTCATGATCTGCCCGCCTCTGCCTCCCAAAGCGCTGGGATTACAGGCATGAGCCACCAGGCTGCCTTTTTTTCTTTTTTAGTAGAGACGGGGTTTTACCATGTTGGCCAGGCTGGTCTTGAACTCCTGACCTCAGGTGATCCACCCGCCTCGGCCTCCCAAAGTTCTGGGATTACAGGCCTGAGCCACCGAGCCCAGCCTAAAACATTTTTTAAAAAGAATAGACCACTTGGCAAGGTAGGTCTCACCTGTTATCCCAGCACTTTGGGAGGCTGATGCAGGAGGATTGCTTGAGCCCAGGAGTTCAAAGTCAGTCTGGGCAATATAGTGAGACCCCATCTCTACAAAAAATTAAAAATTAGCTGAGTGTAGTGCTGCATACCTGTGGTCCCAGCGACTTGAGAGGCTGAGGCAGGAGGATTGCTTGACCCTGGGAGGTCAAGGCTGCAGTGAGCCATGATCTGCACTCCATCTTTGGCAACAGAGTGAGAATCTGTCTCAAAAAAAAAAGGAAAAAAAGGGCCGGGCACAGCATCTTTGGCAGCCATGAGACTCTGTCTCAAAAAAAAAAAAAAAAGAATAGGGCCAGGCATGGTGGCTCATGCCTGTAATCTCTGCACTTTGGGAGACTGAGGCGGGCAGATCACTGGAGGTCAGGAGTTCAAAACCAGTCTGGCTAACATGGTGAAACCCCACCTCTACTAAAAATACAAGAATTAGCCAGAGAATCGCTTGAGCCTGGAAAGCAGAGGTTGCAGTGAGTCAAGATCACTCCATTGCACTCTATCCTGGGTGACAGAACAAGACTGTCTCAAAAAAAATTTTTTTTCTGCCAGGTGCGGTGGCTCACACCTGTAATCCCAGCACTTTGGGAGGCTGAGGCGGGTGGATCACAAGGTCAGGAGATCGACACCATCTTGGCCAACAACATGGTGAAACCCCGTCTCTACTAAAAATACAAAAAAATTAGCTGGGCATGGTGATACATGCCTGTAGTCCCTGTTACTTGGGAGGCTGAGGCAGGAGAATTGCTTGAACCCAGGAGGTAGAGATTGCAGTGAGCCAAGATGGCACCACTGCACTACAGCCTGGGTGACAGTGGGAGACTCCGTCTCAAAAAAAATTTTTTTTTTCTCGCTACATCTTCTGTAGTCCTCTGATGAACAAATTTGAAAGTACAAATAAGAATAGTTTTAAGATGTGCACCTTTTCATTGGTGCTATGAACTAGTACCTGCAATACTTACTGAGTAAATGAAGCTTTGTGAGGCTGGGCACAGTGGCTCATACCTCTAATCCCAGCACTTTAAGAGGCCAAGGCAAGAGGATTGCTTGAGGCCAGGAGTTCGAGACCAGTTCCTGGGCAACAAAGTAAGACCATTGTCTCTACCAAAAAAATTTTTCAAAATTAGCCAGGCATGGCAGCCTGTACCTATAGTCTCAGCTACTTGGGAGACTGAGGCAGGAAGACCACTTGAGCCCAGGAGGTTGAGTCTGAGTGAACCAGGATTGCACCACTTCACTCCCACCTGGGTAACAGAGCGGAGAAAAGCATAAAGCATAAAGTAATATAAAAATGTAATGTAATACAAAACAAAGAAAAAAAATGTAATGTGTTACTATTAGGAAGGATGAGTGTTTGACCAATTATATAACATGGTTCTAGGTGTGTTGTTTATTTATTTATATTATTTTGCTTTTTAAAGAGATGGTGTCTGCCAGGTGCAGTGGCTCACACCTGTAATAAGCGAGTGGATCACAAGGTCAGGAGATCAAGACCATCCTGGCTAACATGGTGAAACCTCGTCTCTACTAAAAATACAACAAAGTAGCTGGGCGTGGTAGCACACACCTGTAGTCCCAGCTACTTGGGAGGCTGAAGCAGAAGAATCGCTTGAATCTGGGAGGCGGAGGTTGCGGGAGCTGAGATGACGCCACTGTATTCTAGCCTAGGCGACAGAGCAACCCTCTGTCTCAGAAAGAAAAAAAAAGAGCTGGGGTCCTGCTCTGTCGCCAAGGCTGGGATACAGTGACATAATCTTCATCCTTGCTCTGTGCCATTCTGAGTTTCAGGTAGAACTCAAGTGATCCTTCCACCTCTGCCTCCAAAGTAGCTGGGACTACAGGTGCATACCACCATGTCCAACTAATGTTTCATATTTTTTTTTCATTTTCTTTTTCTTTTTGAGAGGAATCTCGCTCTGTCGCCAGGCTGGAGTGCAGTGGCACAATGTCAGCTCACTGCAACCTCCGCCTCCCGGGTTCAAGCAGTTCTCCTGCCTCAGCCTCCCAAGTAGCTGGCACTACAGGTGCACACCACCATGCCCAGCTTTTTTGTATTTTTAGTAGAGATGGGGTTTCACCATGTTGGCCAGGATGTTCTCCATCTCCTGACCTCATGATCCACCTGCCTCAGCTTCCCAAAGTGCTGGGATTACAGGCGTGAGCCACCGCGCCCTGCCAATTTTTTAATAGAATTGAGGTCTCATGGACAGGTGCAGTGGCTCACGCCTGTAATCCCAGCACTTTGGGAGGCTGAGGCAGGTGGATCATGAGGTCAGGAGATGGAGAACATCCTGGCCAACATGGTGAAGCCCTGTCTCTGCTAAAAATACAAAAATTAGCTGGGCATGGTGGCCGGTGCCTGTAGTCCCAGCTACTAGAGAGGCTGAGGCAGGAGAATCACTTGAACTATCGCATGAACTCAGGAGGCAGAGGTTGCAGTCAGCCAAGATCGCGCCACTGCACTCCAGCCTGGTGACAGAGTGAGACTCCATGTCAATTAAAAAAAAAAAAAAAAGAAAAGAAATGAGGTCTCATTGTGTTGTCTGCGCTGGTCTTAAAATCCTGGGCTCAAGTGATCTTCCACCTCAGCCTCCCAAATCTCTGGGATTAAGTAGTGCGCCACCACGCCAGGCCTCTAAAGTGTTCTTGACAACCCCCTTTATAATGACATTAGCACCTTTTTACCTTCTTGTGGTTGGAAGTACAAAACACTTAACCATTTCCAAAATAATTTCTGTCAAATATTTCTCAAGTAATTGTGAAAGACTTTGATTTCTGTTCTGTTTGATTTCTAAGAAAGAATCATTCTGTCTTTGTATAACTTCGATATTTTTTCTTGTTTTACTTACAGACTGTCAAGATCTCCACTTAGGGCAGTGGGAATCTTATTTGCGGAACACTGGGCAGAAGCTTTGCCATTGGCTGGTGAAGAAGGAGGAGGCAGAATGCCTGCATTGTTACACCATACAGTTCAAACTTCAGAAGATTTTGGGTTCAGCAGTTATCATTAGTCTGCAGATGATGATGTTTTCACCTGATCATTAGAAACTAATGAAACACCTTTTAAGTCTTATGAATTCAGGTTACACTGTTTTCCAGATGCCTTGGCAGCTGGTACAGGTAGGATTGGGCTGGGCTTTGTGGGGAATGATGAAAGGGAAAAAACTCATGTTTCATGTTTCCTAGTTCTTGCTGAAGTTAAACATCTGGGCATGTAAAGATTAGGTTAACTAACCTCTGTTATTATATAGAATAGAGTTAAACCTGGAGAAATGCTTTGATTATTACATTAGGATTTTTAAAACTAGATATGAAAGGCAGTTCCCTCCACTTTTGTTTGTGGGTTTAAATTTATGTTGTTTTGTGGTACATAAAAATAGTGGATAGTGCTGGGTGCAGTGGCTTATGCCTGTAATCCCAGCACTTTGGAAGGCTAAGGCGAGCAGATCACCTGAGGTCGGGAGTTCAAGACCAGCCTGATCAACATGGAGAAACCCCGTCTCTACTAAAAATATAAAATTAGCAGGGCGTGGTGGCGCATGCCTGTAATCCCAGCTACTTGGGAGGCTGAGGTAGGAGCCTCACTTGAACCCGGGAGGTGGAGGTTGCAATGAGCTGAGATTACACCATTGCACTCCTGCCTGGGCAACAAGTGCGAAACTCTGTCTCAAAAAAAAAAAAAATAGTGGATAGCTTTTTTATATTTTGCTTTCTTTACTAAATATTGTAAGTGATATTAACTTTGTGTGTGTGAGGGTATACTCATGCTGTTGGGCGTATTGTCTTTTGTAGGGCCTGTGAAAAATGGAACCAAACTCCCTGAGGACTAAAGTCCCAGCTTTCTTATCTGATTTGGGGAAGGCCACATTGAGGGGAATCAGAAAGTGTCCCCGATGTGGTACATACAATGGAACCCGGGGACTGAGCTGTAAGAACAAGACATGTGGAACCATATTCCGCTATGGTGCACGCAAGCAGCCTAGTGTTGAAGCTGTCAAAATCATTACGGGCTCTGACCTTCAGGTCTACTCAGTGCGGCAAAGAGACCGGGGCCCTGATTACCGATGCTTTGTGGAGCTTGGGGTTTCAGAGACAACAATCCAGACGGTGGATGGGACGATCATCACTCAGCTGAGCTCTGGACGGTGTTATGTCCCCTCATGCCTGAAAGCTGCCACTCAAGGTGTTGTGGAAAACCAGTGCCAGCACATCAAGCTGGCGGTGAACTGCCAGGCAGAGGCCACCCCTCTGACCCTGAAGAGCTCGGTCCTGAATGCAATGCAGGCCTCCCCGGAAACCAAACAGACCATCTGGCAGTTGGCCACGGAACCTACAGGTCCTCTGGTGCAGAGAATTACTAAAAACATCTTGGTGGTGAAATGCAAGGCAAGCCAGAAGCACAGTTTGGGGTATTTACATACATCTTTTATGCAGAAAATCAGTGCCAAAAGTTTGCCCGAGCGCCGCTTCTTCTGCTCCTGCCAGACTCTGAAATCACACAAGTCAAATGCTTCCAAGGACGAGGCAGCCCAGAGATGCATTCATTTCTTTGCTTGCATCTGTGCCTTTGCCAGTGACGAGACATTGGCTCAGGAATTCTCAGACTTCCTAAATTTTGATTCCAGCGGTAGGTGGTATGGTTGACATGGTCATTCTGTTTTTCTTAAATGGCAATGAAAAGTTCCACTGATGCATTTGGAGATTGTCTTAGCAACCTTCAGAAGCAGTTGCTAGATAATTCAAATGAAAAGTATTCCTTCTAGGCTGAGCGTGGTAACTCACACCTATAATCCCAGCACTTTGGAAGGCTGAGGCAGGTGGATCACCTGAGGTCAGGAGTTCAAGACCAGCCTGGCCAACATGGTGAAACCCTGTCTCTATTAAAAATATATAAATTAGCCAGGTGTGGTGGCAAGTACCTGTAATCTTAGCTACTCAGGAGGCTGAGGTAGGAGAATTGCTAGAACCTGGGAGGCAGAGGTGGCAGTGAACCAAGATCGCACCATCGCACTCCAGCCAGGGCTGACAACAGCGAGACTCCATCTAAAAAAAAATAAAAGTGTTCCTTCTTTTTTTTTTTGAGACAGGGTCTCACTTTGTTGCCCAGGCTGGAGTGCAGTGGCATGATCACAGCTCACAACAGCCTCCCAGGCTCGAGATCCTTCCACCTCTGTTCTCCCAAATAGCTGGGACTACAGGCATGTGCCACCATACCTGGCTAATTTTTTAATCTTTTGCAGAGGTGGGGGGTCTCACTTTGTTGCCCAGGCTGGTCTTGAACTCCTGGGCTGAAGCAGTTGTCCTGCTTCAACCTCCCAAAGTGCTAGGATTACAGGTGTGAGCCACCGAACTTGGTTACATTCCTTCTTTCAGTCCCAGTTAGCACACTTGCATAAAGGTTGGTTGGTTGAAATTAATGATCAAGAGACTTGGCCATTTTTAAGTGAGACAACCTGGTCATGTTAGCTTCACTTTGCTCTGTTTACTCTTCCACAGATGCCCTGTGTTAATAAAAACAATGAATAACAAGAAAAATTTTTTTGGAGACAGAATCTTGCTCCATTGCCCAGGCTGGAGTGCAGTGGTGCAACCTCAGCTCACTGCAACCTCCACCTCCCCGGTTCAAGGAATCCTCATGCCTCAGCCTCCCAAGTAGCTGGGATTACAGGCACTTTCCACCTTGCCTGACTAATTTTTGTATTTTTACAAAATTACTAATTTTTGTATTCACCATGTTGGCCAGGTTGGTCTCTTGAACTCTTGGCCTCAGGTAATCCACCTGTCTTGGCCTCCCAAGGTGCTGGGATTACAGGCATGAGCCACCACACCTGGCCTAAAGGCACTTATTTATTTATTTATTTATTTATTTATTCAAATAAAGAATTTTAGGCTGGAGTGCAATGTCGCAATCTTGACTCATTGCAATCTCCATCTCCTGGGTTCAAGCGAGTCTCCTGCCTCAGCCTCCTGAGTAGCTGGGACTACAGGTGTGTGCCACCATGCCTGGCTAATTTTTGTATTTTTAGTAAAGATGGGGTTTCGCCATGTTGGCCAGGCTGGTCTCAAACTCCTGACCTCACGTGATCCACCTGCCTCAGCCTCCCAAAGTGTTGGGATTATAGGCGTGAGCCACCACGCCCGGTCCAAGGAACTTATTTTATTTCATTTTTTTTTGAGACGGAGTTTCGCTCTTGATACCCAGGCTGGAGTGCAATGGCGCGATCTCGGCTCACCGCAACCTCCGCCTCCTGGGTTCAGGCAATTCTCCTGCCTCAGCCTCCTGAGTAGCTGGGATTACAGGCACGCGCCACCATG
>NW_016107338.1:3552536-3555590 GCF_001604975.1 Cebus imitator
TTGAGAAAGGGTCTAGCTTTGTCACCCCAGGCTGGCATGCAGAGACGTAATCACAGCTCACTATAGCCTTGACCCTCCTGGGCTCAAGTGATTCTCCCACTTCAGCCTCTCAAGTAGCTGGGACCACAGGCATGCAAATTTTTTTATTTTTTGTAGAGATAGGGTCTGCCTATGTTGCCCAGACTGGGATGATTCATTTGGGGAATTTTAAAAAGTAAATTAATTTTTTTGCTAGATAGGGGCCGATAATCATACTTACCCCTGGATAGGATTAATGATTCAGAAATCTTCTATTTTTTAGGTCTTAAAGAGATTATTGTGCCCCAGTTAGGTTGCCATTCAGAATCAACAGTATCAGCTTGTGAGTCGACTGCCTCTAAGTCAAAGAAGAGGAGAAAGGATGAAGTATCTGGTGAGAGTCTGGTTGGTTGGTTTGGTAGTATTGTTTTTAGAGATTGTTTTACTGTGTTTTATGTCTTTAACTGAACCTCGCAATTACAAGAAAATATATTTTATTTTATTTTTGTTTGTTTAATTTTTTTACATGAAAAATGGAAGCACTGTGGTTTGTAATTATTTTATTTTTATTAATATAAAGAGACAGGGGTCTTACTGTGTTGCCCGGGCTGGTCTCGAACTCCAGGCCTTAAGGGCTTCTCCCACCTTGGCCTCTCCCACCTTGGCCTCACAGAGTGCTGGAATTATTGGTGTGAGCTACCATGCCCAGCCAGGAAATACTATGTTTTTGTTCTTATGAGTTTTTTTCCCTGAGAAAAGTTTTACTCTTCATTGACAATTTTTTTTCAAGTTAAGCTAAAAGCTTGATCCCTTGGCCAAAAATAAGATCCAATCAAATTCTACTTCTACTGTATATGTTTGTACATCTCTTAAACAGATTAATCTTATACCTTAAGCTGCCTTAGGATAGTGTTATGAAGTTTTCATCTACAGAGTGTTTAAAAAACTTTTGTGGCAATGGTTATATGCCGCACACTAATTTAGGAATATAGTTTATTGTCTTCATTTTCAGTATGTGGAGAAACACACACATACACATACCCACACACACATTTTTTTTTTTTTTTTTGAGATGGAGTCTTGCGCTGTCACCAGGGCTGGAGTGTAGTGGCATGATCTCGGCTCACTGTAGCCTCTGCCTCCCAGGTTCAAGCAATTGTCCTGCCTCAGCCTCCTGAGTAGCTGGGATTACAGGCATATGCCACTACACCCGGCTAGTTTTGTATTTTTAGTAGAGATGGGATTTCTCCATGTTGGTCAGGCTGGTCTCAAACTCCTGACCTCAGGTGATCAGCCTGCCTGAGCCTCCTGAAGTGCTGGGATTACAGTCGTGAACCACCATACCTGGCCAATTTTTATATTTTCTTTTGTGAGAATCTTGGTGAGACAGAAAGGTCACAGCCCCATCAGGCAATGTCCAGCCAGAGAATTCCCCCTTTCTGTGCCACAAGACCCAACATTTTTTTTTTTTGGTATTTTTAGTAGAGACAGGGTTTCACCATATTGGTCAGGCTGGTCTCAAACTCCTAACCTCAGGTGATCCACCCACTTGGGCTTCCCAAAGTGCTGGGATTACAAGCATAAGCCACCGCACCTGGCCAGTTATTTATTTATTTATTTAGAGATGGAATCTCGCTCTATTGCCCAGGCTGGTGTGCACTGGTGCAATCTTGGCTCACTGTAACCTCTGCTGCCCGGGTTCAAGTAATGCTCCTGCCTCAGCCTCTTAAGTAGCTGGTATTACAGGTGCCCACCACCAGGCCCAGCTAATTTTTGTATTTTCAGTAGAGACGGGGTTTCGTCATGTTGGCCAGGCTGGTCTTGAACTCCTGACCTCAGGTAATCTGCCTGCCTCGGCCTCCCAAAGTCCTGTGATTACAGGCCTGAGCCACCACGCCCAGTCCTGAAATTACAGGCATGAGCCACCCTGCCCAGGCAGGCCACATTTTAAAATTCAAATGCTTAATTCTAGTATCAGTTAAGGACTCAGATAAATCAATATGAAAATGGTGAAGTACCCTATTAGGTAAGCATCAACAGACCTAGAGTCTTAACAAAATTAAAATATTACTTGGTCCACACATATGGACCAAACTCCAAACTCACTAGTAAACAGAGAAATGCAAACATTTTAGAAATGTAAAGTTAAAACAAGATACCTTTGCTACCAAATTAACAAAATTTTGTTTTTGTTTTTGTTTTTTTTTTAAGACGGAGTCTTGCTCTTGTTACCCAGGCTGGAGTGCAATGGCAAGATCTTGGCTTACCAAAACCTCCACCTCCTGGGTTCAAGCGATTCTCCTGCCTCCTCCTGAGTAGCTGGGATTACAGGCATGTGCCACCATGCCTGGCGAATTTTGTATATTATTTAGTAGAGACAGGGTTTCTCCATGTTGGTCAGGCCGGTCTTGAACTCCCGACCTCAGGTGATCCACTCACTTCAGCCTCCCAGAGTTCTGGGATTACAGGTATGAGCCACCACACCTGGCTTTTTTTGTTTTTTTTAAGAGTTGAGTTCTCACTCTCTTGCCCAAGCTGGAGTGCAGGGACATGATCATGGTTCACTGCAGCCTGGACCTTCTAGGTTCAGTAGATCCTCATGCCTCAGCCTCCCACGGTGCTGGGACTAAAGGCACAAGCCACTATGCCTGGCTAATTGTCTGGTTTGTTTTTTGTAGAGACAGGGTCTCACTATGTTGACCAGGCTGGTCACAAACCCCTGACCTCAAATGATTGCTCTGCCTCAGCCTCCCAAAGTGTTGGAATTACAGATGTGAGCCACCATGCCCAGCTGGCAAAGTTTTTTTTAAAATGATGAGACCAGGCCGGGCGCGGTGGCTCAAGCCTGTAATCCCAGCACTTTGGGAGGCCGAGGCGGGTGGATCACGAGGTCAAGAGATCGAGGCCATCCTGGTCAACATGTTGAAACCCCGTCTCTACTAAAAATACAAAAAATTAGCTGGGCATGGTGGTGCATGCCTGTAATCCCAGCTACTCAGGAGGCTGAGGCAGGAGAATTGCCTGAACCCAGGAGGC
>NW_016107338.1:3555618-3561706 GCF_001604975.1 Cebus imitator
AAAAAAAAAAAAAAAAAAAAAAAAAAAAAAAAAAAAAAAAAAAAAAAAAAAAAAAAATAAAATAAAATGATGAGACCATGGGCAAAAGTAAAATTTAGGCTCTCTGGCTTGGCTAGTGTAGTGTGCTATAATCATTGGTACATAGCTTGCAGTATCTCTTAAGATTCTTATTTTTTTTAAGACAGGGTTTCACCGTGTTGGTCAGGCTGATCTTGAACTCCCGACCTCAGGTGATCTGTCCGCCTTGTTCTCCAAAGCGCTTGGATTTCAGGCGTGAGCCACCACACCCAGACAAGATTCTTATAATGGTCCTACCTATAGGGAATACTGCTAGGGATGGATCAGGTGGTCATGCACAAGAGTTTTGGTACTGGGAAGTTGAAGAAATATGGAGAAACAAAGTGACATGGTTATTTGTGCATTTTAGAGAGGCAATTCTGGCAGGAATATGGAATAGAAATTGTTGTTAAATGTTTACTTATTAGTCTTTCCCAGGAAAACTTGAGATTCTGAAAAAATTTTTTTTTTTACCCTTTGACTCAGTAGTCCTAGTAGTCCTACTTTTTTTTGGAAATGGAGTCTTGCTCTGGATTGTGAATGCATGATCTTGGCTCACTGCAACCTCCGGGATTCAAGCGGTTATCCTACCTTAGCCTTCCGAGTAGCTGGGATTACAGGTGCCTGCCATCATGCTTGGCTAATTTTTGTATTTTATTTTATTTTTTGAGATGGAGTTTCGCTCTCGTCGCCCAGGCTGGAGTGTGATGGCATGATCTTGGCTCACTGGAACCTCTGCCTCCCAGGTTCAAGTGATTCTCCTGCTTCGGTCTCTCAAGTAGCTGGGATTACAGATGCCCTCTACACACCCAGCTAATTTTTATATTTTTAGTAGAGATGGGGTTTCACCATGTTGTCCAGGCTGGTCTTGAACTCTTGACTTCAGGTGATCCACCTGTCTGTGCCTCCCAAAGTGCTGAGATTACAGGCATGAGCCACCACATCTGGCCCCACTTCTAAATAATCTTTTTTAAGGAAATAATTATTGAGATAGGAAAAACATTTTGTCTAGAGATGTTTATTTTATGAGTATTTTGAATATTAAAAAATTAGAAACAACTAAGGGCTAACCACTGGGGATAGTTAAATGAACCATGGTAAAGCCACTTTACCATAGAATATCAGGCAGGCATAAAAATGATTATAGTCTGGGCCGGGCGTGGTGGCTTATACCTGTAATCCCAGCTACTCAGGAGGTTGAGGTAGGAGAATCGCTTGAACCCAGGAGGCGGAGGTTGTGGTGAGCTGAGATTGTACCACTGCACTCCAGCCTGGGCAACAAGAGCGAAACTCCATCTCAAAAAAAAAAAAAAAAAAAAAAGATTATAGTCTAGGTGCAGCGGTGCATGCCTGTAGTCCCAGTTACTCAGAGAGCTAAGGTGGGAGGATCACTTGAGCGTGGGAGCTCAAGGATCTAGTATACTATGATTGGGGCTGCAAATATCCACTGCATTCCACCCTGGACAACATAGCAAGACCTCATCTCTAAAAAGTAAAAATTAAAAGTAAATGATAATAAAGAATTTGGGGGCCAGGTGCGATGGCTCATGCCTGTAAGCCCAGCACTTTGGAAGGCTGAGGCGGGTGGATCATGAAAAAAAAAAAAATTGGGGGGAAAATATTCAGATCACTTGGGTTGCCAGATAAAGTATAGAATACTCAGTTAAACTTGAATTTCAGTTAACGAATAATTTTTAGTATAAGTGTCTCCATGCAATATTTGTGATATACTGATACTAAGAAATTATTTGTTGTTTATCTGAAATTTAAAAGAATATCTTTTTTTTTGCTAAATTTGGCAACTCTGGTAAAATCACAACTACTTAAAAATCACAAAACCAGCAACACATTCACAGAGAAGAAAATGGAAGACAGCTCACTAGAAAATTCCCTGTGATTGTCTGAGAGGTGGGAGCAATGGGTGAATTTTTTTCTTCCTTTCATTTCTGTTTATTCCCCCAATTTCATATAGAGCATAAGAAAGCTAACATTTTATGTGTAAAGGCTAATGCTAACTCCTTCTAGAAATTGTGAAGCTAACCTAGAAATTAGCAAAGACTGTTGATATGTTTTAGACTTTAAAAATTAACATCAAATCAATTTATATTTAGCAGATAGACTGTTAACTCTGTAATGATTTGTGGTTTAGGTGCACAGATGAACAGTTCACTACTGCCTCAAGATGCAGTGAGCAGTAATCTAAGGAAAAGTGGCCTGAAAAAGCCTGTGGTTGCTTCCTCATTAAAAAGGCAGGGTAAGTTTCCCCTCCCTAGAATAGGCCATGGTGGTGGAAAATCACCCTAAAGAAGCCAGAAGCAGTATAATCAAAAGAAATGTTGCACATTGTCACCCAAAGAGTGCCAACATAAACACTAACAGAAGAAGCACTGAGGCTGAGGTCTTTCCTGTCCCACCAGTTTCAAATCACACTCAAATCTAATTTATGCTGGAGGTGATTATCTCTAGTAAACTAATGCAGGAACAGAAAACAAAATACAGCATGTTTTCACTTATAAGTGGGAGCTAAATGATGAGAACACATGGACACACAGAGGGGAACAACACACACCGGGGCCTATTGGAGGGTGAAATGTGGGAGGAGGGAGGAAAGGTGGAAGTGGGTGAGAGGATCAGGAAAAATAACTAATGAATACTAGGTTTAATCACCTGAGTGATGAGGCTGGGTGCTGTGGCACATGCCTGTAATTCCAGCACTGTGGGAGGCCAAAGCAGGCAGATTACTTGAGGCTAGGAGTTCAAGGTAAAGATGTTGAAACCCTGTCTCTACTAAAAATACAAAAAATTAGCCAGATGTGGTGGCAGGCGCTATAATCCCAGCCACTCAGGAGGCTGAGGCAGGAGAATTGCTTGAACCTGGGAGGCGGAGGTTGCAGTGAGTCAAGATCTCACGATTGTACCCCAGCCTGGGCAATAAGAGTGAGACTCAGTCTCAAAAAAAAAAAAAAAAAAAAAAAAAAAAAAAAAAAAAAAAAAAAAAAAAAAAAAAAAAAAAAAAAAAAAAGAAGTTGGGAGGGTTGTAACAGCAGCAATAAAAGAGTAGCACAGGGAGTCTTGTGACGAAACTGTTTTGTGTCTTGACTGTGATGGTGGCCATACAAGTTTATACATGCCCTAACATTGCATGGAACTATATGCATTGCATACCACACACAAGTACATAAAGCTGGTGAGATGTGAATAAGGTTACTAGATTGTAGCCATGTCATTTTCCTGACTGTGATGTACTATAGTTTTACAAAATGTTACTCTTGGGTGAATCTGGACAAAGCATATATAAGCCTTATATTTCTTACAACTGCATGTAAATGTACAATTATCTCAAAAAGTTATTTATTTATTTATTTATTTATTTTCTGGAGATGGAGTCTAGCTCTGTCATCCAGGCTAGAGTACAATGGCGTGATCTTGGCTCACTGCAGCCTCCACCTCCCAGGTTTAAGGTATTCTTCTGTTTCAGCCTCCCAAGTAGCTGGGATTACAGGCACCTGCCACCACGCCCGGCTAATTTTTGTATTTTTAGTAGAGACCACCATGTTGATCAGGCTGGTCTTGAGCTCCTGACCCCAAGGGATCTGCTCACCTCGGCCTCCCAAAGTGCTGAGATTATAGGTGTGAGCCACCATGCCCAGCCTAAATTATGTCTTTAAACAAAAAAAAAATTCTGACATGTTTAGCAGCAGGTGTCTTGCAGGATTTGTTCATCTTATTGCTTATTACTCATGTGCAATTGCTATAGAGATTCAAAGTTGAAGGAAAAAATGTACTTATGGCCAGGCATGGCGACTCATACCTATAATCCCAGCACTTTGGGAAGCTGAGGCAGGCAGATCATTTGTGGTCAGGAGTTTGAGACCAGCCTGGCCAATATGGCAAAACCCCATCTCTACCAAAAAGTGTAAAAAAGTTAGCCAAGTGTGGTGGTGTGGGCCTGTAATCCCAGCTACTTGGGAGACTAAGGCAGGAGATTCATTTGAACCCAGGAGGTGAAGGTTGCATTGAGCTGAGATCGTGTCACTGCATGCCAGCCTGGGCTCCGTCTCAAAAAAAATAACTTATGCATTCTAGGCATAAGTGTTTAAGGAACATCACGAAGTAAGCAGATCAACAATATCACATAGATTTTTTAAATTATTTATTATTATTATTATTTGGGATAGAGTCTTATTCTGTCACCCAGGCTGGAGGGCAGTCGCACGATCTCGGCTCACTGCAACCTCCGCCTCCCGGGTTCAAGCAATTCTCGTACCTCAGCCTCCTGAGTAGGTGGGATCACAAGTGTTTGCCACCATGCCCTTCTAATTTTTGTATTTTTAGTAGAGATGGGGTTTTGCTATGTTGGCCAGGCTGCTCTCAAACTCCTGGCCTCAAGTAATCCGCTCACCTTGGCCTCCCAAAGTGTTGGGATTACACACCTTAGCCACTGTGCCTGGCCAATTTTTAATAATTTTTTGTCACTTCCTTTGGTGCAAAGAAAAAGGAAGATAGCTTCCATCTGAACTATCACTGTATGCTTTTACCTCTGATAATTTTAGTTTCAAATGAGTAGTAGTTGATGCGTTCTCTCTCTACAAAAGGTGATACTGTACTTCAGACATATGAAGATATTTTGTTGTTAGTGGCATTTTTTTGTTGTTTTTTTCTTTGACACAAGGTCTCGCTCTGTCATTCACTGCAGCCTTAACCTCCTGGGCTTAAGCTGTCCTTCCACCTTAGCCTCCCAGGCACATGCCACCACACTTGGTTATTTGTATTTTTAGTAGAGATGGAGTTTCATCACGTTGCCCAAAATGATCTCAAACTCTTGGGCTCAAGCAATCCATCGGGCTCAAGAGATCCACCCACCTCGGCCTCCCAAAGTGCTAGGATTACAGGTGTGAGCCACTGCACCTGGACTAAAGGTATTTTAGGAGAAGAAATAGAATGATAGATCTGTGAAGGCTCTTGAATTTGGAGATCATCCAGATGCATATCTTCATCTTAGAAGAGGGGAAGTTGAGACATGGACTCTGGTCACTCAGTGGGGGTCCTAAGTCCCATAGACATTTTTTTTGAGACAGAGTCACACTCTGTCACTCAGGCTGGAGTGCAGCGGCACAATCTCAGCTCACTGCAACCTCCACTTCCTGGGCTCAAGCAATTCTCCTGCCTCAGTCTCCCGAGTAGCTGGGATTACAGGCACGCACCACCATGACCAGCAATTTTTGAGTTTTTAGTAGACATGGGGTTTCACCACGTTGGCCAGGCTGGTCTTGAACTCCTGACGTCAAGTGTTCCACCCAGCTCAGCCTCCCAAAGTGCTGGGATTCAGGTGTAAGCCACTGTGCCCGGCCTCTCATAGCCTTTTGACTCTAACTCTAAACTCTGGCTCCATTAAATTCCATCACTCATTACTGTACTTTCCAGTTATTTACTCTAGGGCTGCAAGATTTAACTCTTTTGCTTATATTTAAAAGTGAATTGATTCATTTTACGTTTCTGAATACAAGGTTTTAGGTTTTAAGTCTAAAGGTATCAGAGCAACCCACAGTGAATACATCACTCAGTCTTACCTGTTTGTGCTCAACCTTGGCATGAAACAATATGGTCATTATTGAGAGGGTCTGGGGCATATGGATACATAGTCATCATGAATAGAACTAACTTATAAATCTCAAAAAGCCGTTATTATGTATTTATTTATTTATTTATTTTTACTTGAGATGGGGTCTCACTCTGTCACCTAGGTTGGAGTGCAGTGTCATGATCTCGGCTTACTACACCCTCTGCCTCCTAGGCTCAAGCAATCCTCCCACCTCAGCCTCCTGAGTAGCTGGGGCGACAAGCATACACCACCATGCCTGGCTAATTTTTTGTATTTTTGGTGGAGACAGGGTTTTGTCATGTTACCCATGCTGTTCTCAAACTTCTGAGCTCAAGTGATCCTCCTGCCTCAGTCTCCCAAAGAGTTGGAATTATAGGCATTGCTTATCATTTCTTATTTTCTTTCTTTTCTTTTTTTTTTTTTTTTTTT
>NW_016107338.1:3562245-3571539 GCF_001604975.1 Cebus imitator
TTTATTTGCTTTCTTTGAAGTTCAGCTTTTTTCCTGAACAAACTTATTAACTCTTCTCCTAGCACTTCAGGAGGCTGAGGTAGGTGGATTGCTTGTACCCAGGAGTTCGAAGCCAGCCTGGGCAACATGACAAAGCCCTGTCAATAAACAAAAAAACAGGCTGGGCATGGTGGCTCATGCCTGTAATCCCTGCACTTTGGGAGGCCGAGGTGGGTGGATCACCTGAGGTCAGGAGTTTGAGACCAGCCTGGCCAACATGGTGAAACTCCATCTCTACTGAAAATACAAAAAATTAGCCAGGTGTTGTGGTGGGCACCATCCCAGCTACTCAGGAGGCTGAGGCAAGAGAATGGCTAGAACCTGGGAGGCGGAGGTAGCAGTAAGCCAAGATTGTACCACTTTACTTCCGCCTGGGCAACAAGAGCAAACATCCATCTCAAAATAAAAAATTAAAAGAAAACAAAAAACTTCTTAGCTTTTTAAAACTTCAATTAGCTGTTTATTTTGTAAGAAAAGTTACTAAAGAAGTGTGTGTGTGTGTGTGTGTGTGTGTGTGTGTGTGTGTGTGTGTGTGTGTTGTGTTTTTTTCCTAGCCTGTGGTCAGCTGTTAGATGAGGCACAAGTGACTTTATCCTTCCAAGACTGGCTGGCCAGCGTCACAGAACGCATCCATCAAACCATGCACTATCAGTTTGATGGTAAGTATTGGCCACCTAACTGGGCTTTTGCTGAAAGTGGAGAAATTAAAATAATTGTACTGCCGGGCACGGTGGCTCACGCCTGTAATCCTAGCACTTTGGGAGGCCAAGGTGGGTGGATCACCTGAGGTCAGGAGTTCAAGACCAGCCTGGCCATCATGGTGAAACCCCGTCTTTAAAAAAAAAAAAGATAATAGTGCTGTAATTCTACTCGGATAGCAAAAGTAATTAGACTTCAGTCCAGAGAGCACTAGGCCACAAGAAAGTAGAAATCTAGGCTGGGTGCGGTGGCTCACACCTGTAATCTCAGCATTTTGGGAAGCCGAGGCGGGTAGCTCACCTGAGGTCAGGAGTTCAAGACCAGCCTAGCCAACATGGTGAAACCATGTCTCTACTAAAAAAAAATACAAAAATTAGCTGGACATGGTGGCGCACCTGTAGTCCCAGCTACTCAGGAGGAGGCTGAGGTAGAAGAATCACTTGAACCCAGGAGGCGGAGGTTGCAATAAGCCGAGATTGCACCATTGCACTCCAGCCTAGGTGACAGAGCAAGACTGTCTCAAAAAAAAAAAGAGTACATGAACATGCTGAGGAAGAGTGGAGAAGACAGGCCAGATTTGGGTGTGATTTATTATAGTCTCATGGAACATCAGCTGTTTCAGATCTAGCCGGTCCCTGCTTGTTGCCTTAAAAGTATTCTTATGCCATATGTGCCAGCTCATGCCCGTTATCTCAGCACTTTGGGAGGCAAGGCGGGCAGATCATTTGAGCCCTGGAGTTCAAGACCAGTCTGGGCAACATGGGAGGATACCCCATCTCTACAAAAAACTTTAAAAATTAGCCAGATGGCTGGGTGCAGTGTCTCACACCTATAATCCCAGCACTTTGGGAGGCCGAGGTGGGCGGATCACGAGGTCAGAAGACCAGCCTGGCCAACATGGTGAAACCCCATCTCTACTAAAGATACAAAAATTAGCTGAGCGTAGTGGTGCGTACCTGTAATCCCAGCTACTCAGGAGGCTGAGGCAGGAGACTTGCTTGAACCTGGGATGCAGATGTTGTGGTGAGCCGAGATCATGCCATTGCACTTCAGCTTGGGCAACAAGAGCAAAACTCTGTCTCAAAAAAAAAAAAATTAGCCAGGTGCCAGCCGGGTATGGGGGCTCACACCTGTAATCCTAACACTTTGGGAGACCAAGGTGGGCAGATTGTTTGAGCCCAGGAGTTCGAGATCAGCCTGGGCAGCAAAGTGAGACCTCCATCTCTAGGAAAAATACAAAAATTAATCGTGTGTGGTGGTGCACACCTGTAGTCCCAGCTACTTGGGAGGCTGAGGTGGGAGGATCACTGGAGCCCAGGAAGTGGAGGTTGCAGTGAGCCGAGATTGCACCACTGCACTCCAGCCTGGGCGAAAGAATGAGACCCTGTCTCAAAAAAAAAAAGAAATTAGCCAAGTATGGTGGCATATGTTGTAGTTCAAGCTACTGGAGAGGCAGAGTCAGGAAGATCACTTGAGCCTGGGAGGTCAAAGCTGCAGTGAGCCATGATCCTGCCACTGCACTCCAGCCTGGGCAGCAGAGCGAGACCCTGTCTAAAAAAGAGTAAAGGCATCCTTGCTTGTGCATAATAGTTTTCCAGGCTTTGTCCAGTGATGAGGAGCTCGCTGCTCTTTGAGGCAGCTCCTAACACTGTTACACAGTGATAGTTATGAGGAAGGTCTTCCTCATGCTAAGCCAAAATGTTTGAGTTTTATACTTCTAGTTTTGCACTCTATCTACGTGGACTGGTTTCTTCCTATTTCCAGTCCCTGCCACTACACATACAAACCCACTGCCCCACAGTTCTTCTTTATTTTTTTCTTTTCTTTTCTTTTTTGTTGTTGAGATGGAGTTTCGCTCTTATTGCCCAGGCTGGAGTGCAGTGACGCAATGATTGGCTCACCGCAACGTCCACCTCCCAGGTTCAAGCGATTCTCTTGCCTCAGCCTCCCTGGTAGCTGAGATTATAGGCATGTGCCACCACACCCATCTAATTTTTGTATTTTTAGTAGAGACAAGGTTTCACCATGTTAGTCAGGCTGGTCTTGAACGCCTGACCTTGTGATCTGCCCTCCTCGGCCTCCCAAAGTGCTGGGATTACAGGTGTGATCCACTGCGCCTGGCCCAGAAATTACTTTTTGCAAAAATAACAAAATAAGCTAAGGAGGGTTGTAATGAAAAAGCCTATCTATGGTTTCTAGGCCGGGCGCAGTGGCTCATGCCTGTAATGCCAGCACTTTGGGAGGCCGGGGCGGGCAGATCACCTGAGATCAGTTCAAAACCAGCCTGGCCAACATGGTGAAACCCCATCTCTACTAAGAATACAAAAATTAGCTGTGCATGGTGGTGGGTGCCTGTAATCGCAGCTGCTAGGGAGTAGAGGCAGGAGAATGGCTTAAACCTGGGAGGTGGAGGTTGCAGCAAGCCAAGATTGTGCCATTGCACTCCAGCATGGACAACAGGGTAAGACTCTTCAAAAAAAAGAAGAAAGAAAAAGTAAAAAGACTATGGTTTCTTTTTCTTTTAAAATTGTATATATTTATTGTTTGAAATAATATAATTGCCTATTAACTCACCTCCCAAGCAGAAAGTAGAATTTTTGTTTTATTTTGTTTTGAAATGCAGTTTCACTCTTGTCACCCAGGCTGGAGTGCAGTGGTGTGATCTCGGCTCACTGCACCTCCGCCTCCTGGGTTCAAGTGATTCTCCTGCCTCAGCCTCCCAAATAGCTGGGACTACAGGCGCCTGCCACCAAGCCTGGCTAATTTTTGTATTTTTAGTAGAGATGGGTTTTCACCATGTTGGCCAGGTGGTCTCAAATGCTTGACTTCGTGATCCACCTGCCTCGGCCTCCCATGGTGCTGGGATTATAGGCATGAGCCACTGCACCCAACCCAGAAATTACTTTTTGGAAAAATAACAAAATAAGCTAAGGAGGGTTATAATGAAAAAGACTATGGTTTCTTTTTATTTTTTTTTAATTTTATATATTTATTATTTGAAGTAATATAATACCTATTAACTTATCTCCCAAGCAGAAAATAGAATGTTTTGTTTCGTTTTGAAATGGAGTTTTGCTCTTGTCACCCAGGCTGGAGTGTAGTGGTGTGATCTCGGCTCACTGCAACCTCCACCTCCCGGGTTCAAGCAATTCTCTTGCTTCAGCCTCCTGAGTAGCTGGGATTACAGGCACCTGCCACCACGCCTGGCCAATTTTTTGTAATATTAGTAGAAATGGGATTTTGCCATGTTGGCCAGGCTGGTCTTGAACTCCTGACCTCAGGTGATCCACCTGCCTTTGCCTCCCAAAGTTCTGGGATTACAACCATAAGCCACCGCACCCAGCCCAGAAGACAGAATATTGATAATACTATAAGCTCTACACTTGTGATCCTCTTCCATCTGATTCCTGTACCACCCTCTATTTCATCTCACCATCTCCATTGCTACTGCCTTTGTCCAAGTTTCCATCAGCTGTCTCCTGGACTAGAAGTGTGTGTCTTTTATGAAGCCTTCTTGAAGTTAATTCTTTTTTTTTTTTTTTTTTTTCCTTTTTGAGACAGTCTTGCTCTGTCACACAGGCTGGAGTGCAGAGACGCAATCTCGGCTCACTGCAACCTCCACCTCCCAGGCTCAAGAAATTCTCATGTTTCAGCTTCCTGAGTAGCTGGGATTACAGGCATGTGTCACCACTCTGGCTAATATTTGTATTTTTAGGAGAGGTGAGGTTTCACTATGTTGGCCAGGCTGGTGTTGAACTCCTGACCTCAAGCGATCCACCCACCTAGGCCTACCACCTAGGCTGGGATTACAGGTGTGAGCCACCATGCCTAGTCTGGACAGAATTTTTTAAGAAGACTGAACTCACTTGACCCCCTCCCATTAAGTCTCTTTTTGTTGACCTAATGTCTTGCAAATTTCTTTACGAGGTTTGCTAAGTAGTTTCAAATATTTTAACTGCCTTGAGGTCATATTCAGGGAGAAAGACAGCTGGGTAAGCAGTGTCCTAACTTGTAGTCCCTCAGCATTCATGGTGTTGACCATCTGGTGAGAGAGCATGTAGTTAGTTTGCTTAGACATGAATGCAAATAGCAGGAGCCCAGGGATAGCCAGCAAGATGGGATCAAGTGGAGGCAACCCACCTCGGCCTCATTGTTCTCATCGCATTGTTCCCCCTTACTTCACATACCCTGTAAGGGGGAAAGTCTGTGCTGTGTTGGTCTTTATAAAATTGGGGATTTGAAACATGGTATTTGGTGGATTATGAGGATCTACTGTGTTGGTATTTTTTTTTTCATTTTTTCTTCTTTTTTTTCAATGGAGTTTCACTCTGTTGCTCAGGCTGGAGTTCAGTGGCATGAGCTCGGCTCACTGCAACCTCAGCCTCCTGGGTTCAGGCGATTCTCTGGCCTCAGCCTCCCAAATAGCTGGGATTACAGGCACATGCCACCATGCCCAGCTAATTTTTGTTTGTTTGTATTTTTAGTAGAGATGGGGTTTCACCATGTTGGCCAAGCTGGTCTTGAACTCCTGACCTCAGGTAATCCACCCACGTTGGCTGGGACTACAGGTGTGAGCCACCCATCCAGCCTTTCCTTTTTTTCCTTTTTGAGGAAGGGTCTCACTGTGTTGCCCAGGCTGGACCAGTGCAGTGGCATGATCATGGCTTACTGTAGCCTCAAACTCCTCAACTCAGTTGATTCTCCCACCTCAGCCTCCCAAGCAGTTGGGACAACAGGATGCATGCCAACACGCCCGGTTAATTAAAAAAAAATTTTTGTAGACACCGGGTCTCCCTTTGTTGTCCAGGCTACACTGTGTTTGTTATGATTGCAAGGGATCAAGAGTAGGACTAGTGACAGCTCTTGGGCCAGAAAGGTAAATCAAAGCCTTCTTTTTGCCTCCGTATGAAGAAACCTCAGTGGTATGTTAAGTTATTACTGTCCCTTGATTCCTTTTCTTTCACGTCTCCCTGTACATCAGAAAGTCCACTGAGTTTCTTTAAATGAGTTGTTTCTTCTTGTTTCCCATAGGCAAACCAGAACCACTGGTGTTCCACATTCCTCAGTCCTTTTTTGATGCCCTGCAACAGAGAATATCTATAGGAAGTGCAAAAAAACGGCTCCCCAACTCCACTACAGGTACAGGATTTGCCTTTGGTATAGTGACAGATGTCTTGAACATAGAGAATTATGTTTGGAAAAGATCTGTGTGGAATTTTCAGTTAGGACTTCTGCTCACATGCCTGGAGCACAAAGCTTTCAATGATGAGCATATGAATTATTTACATCAACTCATTTGTCACATTTCTGCCAAACCCTATTATGTATTTGCCTCTAGAATTTCTTTTTTAAAGTGCTGAGAATTAATAAGGAAATAATAGTACTGCATTAGAAACTAGGTAACAAATACAATAAAAGAAAATGTTATGTTTTGCTCATCTAATTTTGTCCTTTTTTTACATTGAAGCTTTTGTTCGGAAAGATGCCTTGCCACTGGGAACCTTTTCCAAGTATACTTGGCATATCACTAATATCCTGCAAGTTAAACAAATCTTAGATACCCCAGAGGTGAGAGTTTATTTCTCTAACAGTGGGAGGGTGGTGAAGGGAGGAGAGGGAGGCAAGGGAGTATGTTGGCACCAGTTTCCTGAGTTACAGAAACCAAAGTTTCTTTTTTTCATGCTAAGAGATTATCCAGGAATATCCCTGGCTTTATAGTTCTGACTCTAATTTTAATGTGTGTTCCCTATGGCTTTAAAAAATTATCTTACATTGGAATATACTTTTTCTTTGCTTTTAGGATGAGAAAACAGATAATTTTTTAATAAATTAAATAATGATCCCCAATAGCTATGATGAGTCTTAGATTTGACTGGCAGGCAGCTACAAAGTATATAAATAATTTGAGATGATATAATATTTGTGAAGTCAGTGGCACCAGCACAATTAACCCTCCTCCCCAAACTACAGCTTTATTCTCATTAGATAAATGAAACTTTTTATTTTATTTTGAGACAGAGTCTTGCTCTGTCACCCAGACTGGAGTGCAATGGCACAATCTCGGCTCACTGCAACCTCTCTGCCTCCTGGGTTCAAGCAGTTCCCTTGCCTGAGCCTCCCAGGTAGCTAGGAATACAGGCATGCGCCACAATGCCCAGCTAATTTTTGTATTTTTAGTAGAGATGGGGTTTTACCATGTTGGCCAGGCTGGTCTCAAACTCCTGACCTCGTGATCTGCCTGCTTCAGCCTCCCAAAGTGCTGGGATTATAGGGATGAGCCACTGCACCCAGCCAAGAAATGACCTTTTTTAAAAAAACGTTTTTTGTCTTTATTGTATTTTGTTTTTTGGGGGACAGGGTCTCACTCTATTGCCTGTGTGGAGTGCAGTGGTACAGTCACGGCTCACTCTACCTCTACGTCTTGGGCTCAAGTGATCCTCCCACCTCAGCCTCCTGAGTAGCTTGGACTACAGGCACATGCTCCCATGCACAGCTGATTTTTGTAGAGATGGGGTTTTGCCATGTTGCCCAGGCTGGTCTCAAATTCCTGGACTCAAGCAATCTGCCTGCCTCAGCCTCCCAAAGTGCTGGGATTACAAGCATGAGCCACAGGGCCCACCCCTATTTATTTAAAAAAACTTTTTAAAGATAGGGGTCCTGCTACGTTGCCCAGGCTGGTCTCAAACTACTGGGTTCAAGCAGTCTTCTCATCTTGGCCTCCCAAAGTGCTGTGATTACAGGTGTAATTTGCCACACTCAGCCACATTAGACATTTTATTTATGTTTTTATTATTTATTTATTTATTTTTGAGACAGAGTCTCTTGCTCTGTTGCCCAGGCTGCAGTGCAGCAGCATGATCTCGGTTTACTGTAACCTCCACCTCCCAGGTTCAAGCATTTCTCATGCCTTAACCTCCCGAGTAGCTGGGACTCCAGACGCGCACCACCATGCCCAGCTAATTTTTGTATTTTTAGTAGAGACGGGGTTTCGCCATGTTGGCTACGCTGGTCTCAAACTCCTGACCTCAAGTGATCCACCCACCTTGGCCTCCCAAAGTGCAAGGATTACAGGCATGAGCCACTGTACCTGGCCTACATATTTTAAAACATGTTTTTCAAGCAGGTCCTGAAAATTTGAGTTTTTCTTCCTACAGTAATAGAATTGTGTAGAAAATTCAGCATAATGTGATTTGATACATTAAGAGTAGCTTAATTGCAAGGCATTCTTCTGTTCAGGAAAAAAAAAAAATAGTAATAAGTTGTTTGATAGCTACAGAATTTACATGTGAGCCAGGCATGGTGGCTATAATACCAGTGATTTAGGAGGCTGAGATAAAGGATTGTTTGAGGCCAGGAATTCAAGACCAGTCTAGGCAACACACTGAGGCTCCTACTCTGGAAAAAAAAAAAAAAAAGGAGCCGGGCACAGTGGCTCATGCTTGTAATCTCAGCACTTTGGGAGACTGAGGCAGGCAGTTCACCTGAGGTTGGGAGTTCGAGACCAGCCTGATCAACATGGAGCAACCCCATCTCTACTAAAAATACAAAATTAGCTGGGTGTGGTGGCGCATGCCTGTAATCCCAGCTATTTGGGAGGCTGAGGCAGAAGAATCACTTGAACCTGGGAGGCGGAGGTTGTGGTGAGCCAAGATCATGCCACTGTACTCTAGTCTGGGCAGTAAGAGTGAAACTCTGTCTTGAAAAAAAAAAAAAAAAATTTCAGCATTTTGGGAGGCCAAGGTGGGAGGATCACCTGAGGTCAGGAGTTCAAGACCAGCTTGGCCAACATGGCGGAGGTTGCAGTGAGCCAAGATCTTGCCACTGCACTCCAGCCTGGGCAACAGAGCTAGACTCCATATCCAAAAGAAAAAAACCAGGCATGGTGGTGTGTGCCTATAGTCCCAACCACTAAGGAATCTGAAGCAAGAAGATCACTTGAGCCTAGGAGTTAGAGTCTGTAGTAAGCCATGATTGCACCACTATACTCCAGCAGAGGCAACCAAGTGAGACCCTTTTTTTTTTTTTTTTTTTTTTTTTTTTTTTTTGAGACAGTCTCACTCTGTCACCCAACCTGTAGTGCAGTGGCACAATCTTGTCTCACTGTAACCTCTGCCTCCTGGATTCAAGCGATTCTCCTGCCTCAGCCTCCTGAGTAGCTCAGATTATAGGCATGCCCCGACACACCCAGCTAATTTTTGTATTTTTAGTAGAGACAGGGTTTCACCATGTTGGTCAGCCTGGTCTTGAGCTCCTGACCTCATGATCCACCCGCCTGAGCCTCCCAAAGTGCTGGGATTACAGACGTGAGCCACCGAGTCTGGCTTTTTTTTTTTTTTTTTTTTGAGATGGAGTTTACTCCTGTTTCTCAGGCTGGAGTGCAATGGCGCGATCTCACCACAACCTGTGCATGAGCCACTGTGCCTGGCAACCGTGACTCTTTTTTTTGTTTTGTTTTTGTTTTTGTTTTTGTTTTGAGATGAAGTTTCACTCTTGTTACCCAGGCTGGAGTGCAATGGCGCGATCTCGGCTCACCGCAACCTCCGCCTCCTGGGTTCA
>NW_016107338.1:3571654-3575666 GCF_001604975.1 Cebus imitator
TTGACCAGGATGGTCTCGATCTCTTGACCTCGTGATCCACCCGCCTCGGCCTCCCAAAGTGCTGGGATTACAGGCTTGAGCCACCGCCCCCGGCCAGACCGTGACTCTTAAAAACAATACATGTGAACCCTAGAAAAGGCCTGTGTTAGCATTAAAGACACTACAGAATTCCTTTAAATGCAGATGCCACAGAGGCAGCTTTTAGCCTGGAATGGATGGCATTTAGGGAGCCATTGAAGCAACCCAGGGTGCAGGCACGTGGCAGAAGAGAGCTAAGAATCATGGAGCTTCTCACTGTGAGGCATTACTTACCTCCATCACCTCATTTGACCTCCCAGCCATGCGCTGGCATTAACTGCATTTTGCAGATGAGAAAACAGGCTCTGAGAAGTTTGTAATTTGCTCTGGGTCACCACAGCATTCAGTTCCAGTTCCACCTGGCTCAGTCCCAAGGACAGTGTGAAGCATACAGGATATGAGGAGAACTGTAGGTGCTATCGACAGAGGAATTTAAGAGAAGAATGCTGCTAGCAAAGCAGTAGGGGAAGGAATAAAACCGATTTTAGAGCAGGTCTATGCCAGCAGCAGTCACGTACCCATGAAGATGCTAGAGCTTCAACTGGTGTATGGTTTGGCTGGGGTAGAAATTAAGATTATAGAGAAAAAAGCAAAGCCATGAATGATGTAAGGGAGAAAAGGCAGATTTATTAACAGGATTTTCTTGAAAAACAGGGAAGTTGTAATTCATTTGAATGTACTTAACAAGAAAGAGGGAATGATAAGTTTGTTTTCATCCAGGTATTTGTCTACTTTGAAAGTTTTCTCTCTCACCTTTTTTTGGTATTGTCTTGGTGTCCAGATGCCCTTGGAAATCACCCGTAGCTTTATCAAGAACCGAGATGGGACTTATGAGCTGTTTAAATGCCCTAAGGTGGAAGTAGAAAGCATTGCAGAAACCTACGGTCGTATAGAAAAACAACCAGTGCTGCGACCCTTGGAACTAAAAACGTTTCTCAAAGTTGGTAAGTGAACTTCAACAGTGCATCTTCCTTTGAGTGTCAGCTTGTGTACAGTACAGTACACTGTCCAAGGCTTTGGATCCTGACCTTAAACAAAGAAGACATTCATTCACCTTGTAAAGGCAATCGTGGGAATAAGGTATTTTGTTGGATTTAAACCAGTGTTTTCAAAAATAAAATTACAGGCCGGGTGCTGTGGCTCATGCCTATAATCCTAGCACTTTGGGAGGCCGAGGCAGGCAGATTGCTTGTGGTTAGGAGTTTTGAGACCAGCCTGGCCAACATGGTGAAACCCCATCCATCTCTATCACCACCATCCATCTCTAAACTTTTTCATCTTCCTCATCTGAAACTCTGTATGCATAAAATGATAACTCCCCAGTCTTGCCTTCTCCAAGCCCCTGGCAACCACCATCCTGCTTTCCGTAGCTACCTCATATGAGTTGAATAAAACGGTATTTGTCCTTTTGTGACTGGCTTATTTCACTTAGTATTCATTTGTATGAATGAATGTTCATCCATGTTATATCAGGTGTGGAAATTGCCTTCCTTTGTAAGGCTGAATAATGGGCCAGGAGTGGTGGCTCACACCTGTAATCCCAGGACTTTGGGAAGCAAAGGCAGGAGGTTTGCTGGAGCCCAGGAGTTTGAGACCAGCCTGAGCAACAGAGCAAGACCCTGTTTCTACAAAAAATTTAAAAATTAGCCAGGTGTGGTGGTGCACACCTATAGTCCCAGCTATTCAGAAGGCTGAGGTAGAAGGATCACGTGGGCTCAGGAGTTCAAGGCTGCAGTGAGCTATGATTGTGCCACTGTATTCCAGCTTGGGCAACAGAATGAGACTCTGTCTCAAATGCAAGAATGAATGGAAAAGAAGGAAGGAAGAGAAGAAAGGGAAGAGAGAAAAAAAGAAAGAAAAAAATTCCATGCTTACCCAGAAAACCAGAAAAGGAAAAAAAAGCAAACATTCCATGTATGTATATATGACGTTTTCTTCATCCATTCATCTGTTGCTAGACACTTGGGTGCTTCTAGCTTTTATTTTAAGACCAAGTTTCGCTCTTGTCGCCCAGGCTGGAGTGCAATGGCACAGTCTCAGCTCGCTGTAACCTCTGCCTCTCGAGTTCAGGTGATTCTCCTGCCTCAGCCTCCTGAGTAGCTGGGACTACAGGTGTGCACCACTATGCCCAGCTAATTTTTTTATTTTTAGTAGAGACTGGCTTTACCATTTTGGCCAGACTAGTCTCAAATTCCTGAGCTCAGGTGATCCGCCCACCTCAGCCTCTCAAAGTGCTGGGTTTACAGGTGTGAGCCACTGTGCTTGGCCTTTTTCTTTTTAATTTTTTTTTTTGAGATGGAGTTTTGCTCTTCTTGCCCAAGCTGGAGTGCAATGGCACAATCTGCTCTCCGCCCCCCAAGTTCAAGCAATTCTCCTTCCTCAGCCTCCCCAGTAGCTGGGATTACAGGCATGTGCCACCACGGCCGGCTAGTTTGTATTTTAGTAGAAACAGGGTTTCTCCATGTTGGTCAGGCTGGTCTTGAACCCCTAACCTCAGGTGATCTGCCTGCCTTGGCATCCCAAAGTGCTGGGATTAGGGCGTGAGCCACTGTGCCTGGCCTCTTCTTTCATTTTTGAGACAAGGTCTTGCTCTGTTGCCCAGGCTGTAAGTGCACTGGTGTGATCTCAGCTCACTGCAACCTCTACCTGCTGGGCTCAAGAGATCCTCCCACCTTAGCCTCCCAGCCAGCTGGGACTACAGGTGTGTGCCACCACACTCAGATAATTTGGATTAATACATTTTTGTAGAGATTGGGTTTCGCCATGTTGTCCAGGTTGGTCTTGAACTCCTGAGCTCGTTTCTGCCCACCTCAGCCTCCCAAAGTGTTGGGATTATAGGTGTGAGGCATAGCAACTGGCTGCTTCTACATTTTGACTATTGTGAATACAATATTATTATTATTATTATTTTTGGAGACAGAGTCTTGCTCTTGTCACCCAGGTTGGAGTGCAATGGCACAATCTCAGCTCACTGTAACCTCCGCCTCCCAGGTTCAAGCGATTCTCCTTCCTCAGCCCCCTAAGTAGCTGGGATTGCAGGTGCCTGTCACCACTCCCGGCTAATTTTTTGTATTTTTTAGTAGAGACAGGGTTTCACCATGTTGGCCAGGCTGATCTTGAACTCCTGACCTTGTGATCTGCCTGCCTTGGCCTCCCAAAGTGCTGGGATTACGGGTGCGAGCCACCACATCCGGCCTATACAATACTAGTTTTAACAGCTGCAGGAAATTCATTTATTAGAGTGCCAGACTCTATTCAATCTCCTATTTGTTCCAAGCCTTTTGCTATTAATTAAAACAATACGGCCAGGTGTGGTGGCTTGCACCTGTAATCCCAGCACTTTGGGAGGCCAAGGAGGGCAGATCACAAGGTAAAGAGATGGAGACCATTCTGGCCAACATGGTGAAACCCCATCTCTACTAGAAATAGAAAAATTAGCTGGGCGTGGTGGTGCACGCCTGTAGTCCCAGCTACTCAGGAGGATGAGGCAAGAGAATGACATGAACCCAGGAAGGAGGCAGAGTTTGCAGTGAGCCAAGATCGCGCCACTGCACTCTAGGCTGACACCAGAGCAAGACTCCATCTCAAAAAAACAAACAAACAAAAACAATGCTGTAATTACTTCCTTTTAGATAAATCCTTTATATCCTTAATCATTTTCTAACTTATTTAGGATATTCTTTGGGATAAGTTCCTAAAAAGGAAATTGAAGGTTTAAATGTTATATACATTTTTGAGGCTTTTGATAAAATTAGCCAGGTGTGGTGTCGCATGCCTATAGTCCCAGCTACTTGGGAGGCTGAGTTCGGAGGATTGCTTGAGCCTAGCAGACGGAGGTTACATTGAGCTGAGATCACACTACTGCACTTCAGCCTGGGTGACAGAACGAGACCGTCTCAAAAAAAAAAAAAGCCAGGCACGGTGGTCTTGAACT
>NW_016107338.1:3578390-3583266 GCF_001604975.1 Cebus imitator
AAAAAAAAAAAAAAGAATTTTTTAAATTAGCCTAGGGCTCTTCTGCCTATGGAGTAGCCATTCTTTATTCCTTTCCTTTCTTAATAAACTTACTTTAAAAAAAAACAAAAACAAAATTAGCCAGGAATGGTGGTACATGCCTGTGGTCCCAGCTCCTTGGGAGGCTGAGTTGGGAGGATCGTTTGGGCCCTGGAGGTCAAGACTGCAGTGAGGCCATGATAGCACCACTGTGCTCCAGCCTGGGTGACAAAGCGAGACCTTGTTTAAAAAAAAACCAGCTTTCTCTGGAATTTATCATAAGGTAAGTCATAACATTCCACCACCTTTTATTTTCTTCCAGATGACTATCTAGTTGATACAAACCATTTATTATAATAAACACTTATGCCGGGCGTGGTGGCTCAAGCCTGTAATCCCAGCACTTTGGGAGGCCGACGCGGGTGGATCACGAGGTCAAGAGATCGAGACCATCCTGGTCAACATCGTGAAACCCCGTCTCTATTAAAAATACAAAAAATTAGCTGGGCATGGTGGTGCGTGCCTGTAATCCCAGCTACTCAGGAAGCTGAGGCAGGAGAATTGCCTGAACCCAGGAGGCGGAGGTTGCGGTGAGCCGAGATCGCGCCATTGCACTCCAGCCTGGGTAACATGGGTGAAACTCCGTCTCAAAAAAAAAATAAAATAAAATAAAAAATAAACACTTATTTGGTTTTCTTTTAGTAATTAGAAATGCCATCTTTACTTTAGGCTAAATTCCTGTTCTGTTTGTGTCTATTTCTAATCTTTCTGTTTTGTTCCTTTAATCTGTCTAGACACATGCCAGCACCACACTCTTTTGGTTATTATGGGTTTGTAATATATTTTAGAACCACGTATTTTTTTTTAGTAAAAAAAAATTTTTTTTTTTTTTTGTGATAAAGTCTCACTCTTGCCAGGCTGGAATGCAGTGGTGCAATCTCAGCTCACCGCAACCTCCATCTCCCAGGTTCAAGTGATTCTCCTGCCTCAGCCTCCCAAGTAGCTGGTACTACAGGCACATGCCACCACGCCCAGCTAATTTTTGTATTTTTTTTTCAGTAGAGATGGGGTTTAACTATATTGGCCAGGATGGTCTCGATCTCTTGACCTCATGATCCACCCGCCTCAGCTTCCCAAACTGCTGGGACTACAGGCATGAGCCCTGGTGCCCGACCAGCAAAAATTTTTTATAGAGATGGGGATCTCGACTGGTCTCGAACTCCTGACCTCAAGCAATCCTCCACCTTTGTCCTCCCAAAGTGTTAGGATTACAGGCATGAGTGACCGTGCCCAGCTGATCATGTAGATTTTAATTCTACTCTTTGTGGCTTCCTTGAAATTTGGCCTTTTCTTGCTTGTCTTCCTTTTACTCTTATCCGGCTGCCTTTTCCTCCCAGTCTGGGCTTTCCTTATGATTTTGGCCTTATTTTCATAAAGGCTGGATCTTATTTTTTTTAATTTGTGGATGCTAAACAGTTCCCTGAAATTTTCTCTTTGATAGATAGATCAGTCACTGCTATCCCTTCTTTTGATTCTTCTAGTTATTTACTTCCTTTTCCTTAGGTGTTTTTTATTTTGTTTAACTTCCTGTTCTTTTCCTTATTACTGAACAGATTAAGATCTGTCCAGACTCAAATTTTGGTAACAGGCAGATTGCTTGGGACCACTCCTGCATGGTGGCTGGCTCCCTCGTAGATCTGTTTGTGGAAGGCTGATGCACAGTTCTTAGGTCTAGCGTTTCTCTCTTCTACCATAGTGGCATCTTCTGACCATCTCTTCCTCCTTCATTGCTAATAATGGAATACATGAAAAAACACACAAAACTAAGATTCTCCACATATATAGTTTTCCAGGGTTTCTCCTCTCCCACCCAAATTGCTTTACTAGTGCAGACTGCACCTTCCAGAATATATTCTGCCACCGCTATTCACCATCTTTTTTTTAGAGCTGGAGTCTTGCTCTGTTGCCCAGGCTGGAGTACAGAGGCATGATCTTGGCTTACTGCAACCTATGCCTCCCGGGTTCAAGCGATTCTCCTGCCTCAGCCTCCTGAGTAGCTGGGATTACAGGCATGTGCCACCATGCCCAGCTAATTTTTGTATTTTTTTTTTTAATCCAAATGTGTTTATTGAGATGGTTTCCCACTCATCTTGATTCAGAATGCTTTTAGTGCTGCTTCCTCCTGAAAGAACATCCTTCTGTAAGCCTTGCTTTTCCTCCTGTAGGCTGGCAGAGGACAGTGGAGCAGCCAACACACAAAACTACCTGATTTTATAGCATCCTGGGCATTTCATATCCACGAAGTAGGAATTGGGGCTCTGCACCAGGCATTTCTTCTTGTGTTTCCTCTTCTCCTCTTCTGGAGAGGGATGAAGGAGATCCTTTGTGAGAGGCATGTTCTCATGGGTAGGTCGTCACCGCCGGAAAGCTTTTTTTGTTTTTTGAGATGGAGTTTTGCTCATGTTGCCTAAGCTGGAGTGCAGTGGCATGATCTCAGCTCACTGCAAACCTCCACCTTCTGGTCTCAAGCAATTCTCCTGCCTCGGCCTCGTAAGCAGCTGGGATTACAGGTGTGTACCATCACACCCGGCTATAATTTTTGTATTTTTAGTAGAGATGGGGTTTCACCATGTTGGTCAGGCTGGTCTCAATCTCCTGACCTCATGACTCACCCGCCTCAGCCTCCCAAAGTGTTGGGATTACAGGCAAGAGCCACCATGCCCAACGCTGCTTATTCACCTTTAACCATGCACCTACCCTCCCCCAAGTCCCCTTTGCAGTCATCAAGATTTCAGGTACTTGAGTGGGGAGGGGTGTGTGTGAGACATTCTAAAGGAAAGGAAGTGGCACTGCTCATTTGCTGCTCTGTACAAGCCAGGGCACAAACTGAGAGAGACCAAGTATTTTCCTGCCTTTTTCCATGTAGCCTCCCTTTAGTAAGGAAAGCTGGGATATGCTACGGCCAAAGTCTGGGTAGATTTCTTTCCATCCCTCTCCACCTGTTTTGTATTTCTTCCTAAAAGTTGCCAGTGGTCTCAGTGTTCATCAGTTGTGAGTTTCCATTTTTTTCTATGCCTTCATTGATATTTAAATGAAAATTTGGCAGCAGCTCTGCGGACAGTTCTCAGCCAGATATCATTTGAAATGGAAGCTAGAATATGTGTGACAAAAGTGAGCTAGATAATACTTAACATTTATATTCTTTTTTTTTTTTTGAGATGGAGTTTCACTCTTGTTGCCCAGGCTGGAGTGCAATGGCACAATCTCAGCTTATTGCAGCAGCCTCTGCCTCCCAGTTTCAAGTGAGTCTCCTGCCTCAGTCTCCCAAGTAGCTGGGATTACAGGCATGTGCCACCACACCCAGCTAATTTTGTATTTTTAGTAGAAATGGTGTTTCTCCATGTTGGTCAGACTGGTCTCAAACTCCTGACCTCAGGTGATCCACCCACCTCAGCCTCCCAAAGTGCTGGGATTATAGGTGTGAGCCACCACACTAGCCTAACTATATTCTGTGACTAAAAGAAAAAAAAAGCAGACCAAAATACCTGGCCAATAAGGTTGTTAGTCTGGGATGAATGGAAGCTTTGTTTCTCATCATATAAGTGATGTCTTAGTCTTTGTGAGAAAGAAAGGACCAAAAGAAGTGGAGGAAAGGAGTTTAAAAGGGGTGACTGTTTAGGCTAAAGTGGAAAGAGTAAGACAGTGAAAAGTAAAATACAGGCCCAGCGCAGTGGCTCACGCCTATAGTCCCAGCACTATGGGAGGCCGAGGTGGGAGGATCACCAGAGATCAGGAGTTTGAGACCAGCCTGGCCAACATGGTGAAATCCCATCTCTACTAAAAATACAAAAATTAGCTGGATGTGGTGGTATGTGCCTGTAAGTCCCAGCTACTTGGGAGGCTGAGGCTGGAGAATTACCTGAACCTAGGAGGCGGAGGTTGCAATGAACCGAGATTGCAACACTGCATATTAGCCCGGGCAACACAGTAGACTCTATCTCAAAAAAACAAAAATTTAAATTTAAAAAGTAAAATATTAGCTTATGAAGTCTGAGGTTAAGTAGT
Organism: Cebus imitator; assembly: GCF_001604975.1. Lineage (NCBI taxonomy): Eukaryota > Metazoa > Chordata > Mammalia > Primates > Cebidae > Cebus > Cebus imitator. The sequence continues at coordinate 3,582,474 of NW_016107338.1, forward strand.
GCTGAGAGAAAAATGTATATACATTATTAATCAGGATCTTTCTCCTCTATCCTTCTTGGTTTTTTTGGGGGTTTTTTTGAGGCAGAGTCTTGCTCTGTTGCCCAAGCTGGAGTACAGTGGTACGATCTCAGCTCACTGAAGCCTCTGCCTCCCAGGTTCAAGCGCTTCTCCTGCCTCAGCCTCCCGAGTAACTGGGATTACAGGAGCATGCCACCAAGCCTGGCTAATTTTTGTATTTTTGGTAGAGACAGGGTTTTGTCATGTTGGTCAGCCTGGTCTTGAACTCCTGACCTCAAGTGATCCGCCTGCCTCAGCCTCCTAAAGTGCTGGAATTACAGGCATGAGCCACTGTCCCTGGCCCATCCTTTTTTTTTTTGAGACAGACTCTCACTTTGTCACCAGGCTGGAGTGTAGTGGCACAATCTGGGCTCACTGCAACCTCTGCCTCCTGGGTTCAAGTGATTCTCCTGCGTCAGCCTCCCTGGTAGCTGGGACTACAGGCACATGCCACCACACCCAGCTAATTTTTGTATTCTTAGTAGAGATAGGATTTTACTTTGTTGGCAAGTATGGTCTCAATCTCCTGACCTCGTGATCTGCCCACCTAGGCCTCCCAAAATGCTGAGATTACAGGTGTAAGCCACTGCACCCGGCTCTTATTTTCTCATATTACTTTTTGTTTTTTTTGTAACAGGGTCTCACTATGTTGCCCAGGCTGGCATTGAACTACTGGGCTCAAGCAATCTTTCCGCCTCAGTCTCCCAAGTAGCTGGGACTACAGGCACATTTCACC
>NW_016107338.1:3583492-3588019 GCF_001604975.1 Cebus imitator
AGAGACGGGGTTTCACCATGTTGACCAGGATGGTCTCGATCTCTTGACCTCGTGATCCACCCGCCTCGGCCTCCCAAAGTGCTGGGATTACAGGCTTGAGCCACCGCGCCCGGCCTAATTTTGTTTTTGAGATGGAGTCTCACTCTGTAGCCCAGGATGGAGTGCAGTGGTGCGATCTTGGCTCACTGTAACCTCCACCTCCAGGGTCCGGGTTCAAGCAATTCTCCTACCTCGGCCTCCCAAGTAGCTGGGATTACAGGCATAAGCCACCATGCCCAGCTAATGTTTGTATTTTTTAGTAGAGACAGGATTTCACCATGTTAGCCAGTCTGGTCTTGAACACCTGACCTCGTGATCCTCCCACCTCAGCCTCCCAAAGTGCTGGGATTACAGGTGTGAGCCACCACGCCCAGCCCATACTTGGCCAATTTTGATGGAAACAGGGTCTCACTTTGTTGCACAGGCTGGTCTTAAACTTCTGGGCTCAAGCTATCCTTCCACCTTGCCCTCCAACACTGTTGGGATTATAGGCATGAGCTACCATGCCTGGCCGATATATGTAGTTTTAACTTCATGATGATCAATAAATCTGATATCCCATTCACCACTGAACTTATAAACCTTATGCAGCCTTCTGATTATCAAAGCTGAACAGACTGCTCCAATCCCAGACGCCTCTTCTTGCAATTAGGAACACCCATTAGAGTCAGATGGAATTGTACTAATACTCCTTTTTCCTCTTTAGGCAACACTTCCCCAGATCAAAAGGAGCCAACACCTTTCATCATTGAGTGGATCCCAGATATCCTTCCCCAATCTAAGATTGGTGAGCTGCGGATCAAGTTTGAGTATGGCCACCACAGGAATGGGCATGTGGCAGAGTACCAAGACCAGCGGCCCCCCTTGGACCAGCCCTTGGAACTGGCCCCTCTGACCACTATCACTTTCCCTTAAGGCAAAATGAGAATCTTTTGCTGCTTAATTTGCACATCCCCACCCCTTGACAACTTCAAATACTAGTTAGGCACTTAGATGGCCCTGTTCCTTGGTGAACTGCTCTTAGCTAAGATGCAAATTCTCAGTTCTTCCAAGGAGATTCTGTAGAAGAAAATCTCTTGTAAATAGCCTTTTTGGTGCTGCTGTGTACAGTCTTCATTATGCATTGGGCAGTATTTCTAGCTAGAGTTTTAAACGGAACAGAAAGAAAACCAGCTTATTTTCCTTCTTATGGACTCATCTTTAGTGTTTATTTCAACCTTTGAGAACGTTGCAGCACTTAGCCATATACCAACAGTGTTGGAGAGTTAACACCCTGATTAGGGCAGAATGTTAAAAACTACTGGCAGAGTTCCAGCCATGCTCTACGCTATTCTCAAATAAAGCACAGTGTCTAGTTTTTCCAAATTATATCTCGTGGTAGCCTGTTTATTAAATTATAAATGGGGGGGGATTTAACTAATAGTGATACAGGAAAAAGAGATCCAGGTGTCAAAGTAAAATTGCTATTTCAAACTAAAGCTTGTAATTGCTTGTTCACTTAATATTTATATCCTTATTTATTCTCCAAACAGCTAGTAAAATTCATTTGCTGTTTCTGAGTTCAGTGATCACAGAATAGAGATACTGAAAGACCCAGAAGTATAAGCCTATCTTTAAGGAGGAAAGGGGAATGAACATTTCCTGCATGCCTACTATGTGCCAGATACTCTTTTCTGGCACATGATCTGCCTACCTCGGCCTCCCAAAGTGCTGGGATTATAGGCGCGAGCCACCGTGCCCAGCTGTACGAGGTACTTTCAATTGCAAGTGACAGAAAGCCAGTTAACCAGCTTGGACAAAATAGGCATGAATGACTGGCTTGTGGACACTAAAGTAGAGCTAGACAACCACACTGGGCTGCAGCTGGTGTGGCTGTGCCTAAGGACCCCTGGAGCCAGGGTCTATCTGACCCATTTCTGCCTCTCTCTGGGGCTTCATTTGCTGACAGCACAGAACAGCTTCTCCTGGTAGGAATTTTAGCTCCTGAAGTGCCTGAATGTATGGCTTCCTCACTGGAGCAGGACTGACTGCTGCACTCTCTGATCCAAAAGGCAGAACCCCTCCCACCCCCCAAAAGGCACTGATTGGCCTAATGGAGGGGGAGACATTTTTGGTAAAAGAGGTGCTGTGCCCCTAAAAGAGGAGGAGTAACCACATTGTGTTGACTACCCTGTGTAATTGAGGAGCTGGTTTGTGTCATCTCCTAGGTGCTTCAGACAATGGGGGAAATTGTTGAGAATCCAGGGAGGTACACAGACTTAGAACTTGAACTGGGCTTCGAAGGAGAGGAAGGGTTTGGATAGATGTGGAAAACATAAAACTAGCTGAGGCAGAAGCTTGCCAGAAGAGCAGGAACACCTAAGGAAAGACTGTGGTTGGCCATTTTGAGAAATCCTTCAACTTGAAAACTTGTAGGACATCAGTCACACTTTTTTTTTTTTGAGACAGAGTCTCATTCTGTCACCAGGCTGGAGTGCAGTGGTGCGATCTCTGCTTACTGCAACCTCTGCCTTCTGGGTTCAAGCGATTCTCCTGCCTCAGCCTCCCAAGTAGCTGGGACTACAGGCGTGTACCACCACACCCAGCTAATTTTTTGTATTTTTTTAGTAGAGATGAGGTTTTACCAAGTTGGCCAGGATGGTTTCAACTCTTGATCCGCCCGCCTCAGCCTCCCAAAGTGCTGAGATTACAGGCGTAAGCCACCATACCCAGCAGTCACAGCTTTTTGACAAACCTGTAGGTGACGGGCAGATGCCTGGTCTACCAGTACCTGACTGACTCAGAAGAACCACAGGGACCATAAAACACATGGGTGGAGCAAATCATCCACCCAAAGACGACTCTGCTCGAGCAGATCTTTCCCCAGCACCACCCCAACACACTATCACAGTCCATCATAATCTGGAATGGGATTCAGAGTCACCCCTTTTTTTCTAACTTGACACCCTCTCTACCAAGTCAAGCATGGGCCTAGGAGGACCAGTAGAACTGCTGTACCCACTCCCAGCCTCCAGACACCTCTGGGACAACATGAGGGTTGCTCTCCTTTCCTAGATACTCCCGCAGCAGCACTCCTCAAACCCTGCATCCACCTACCTCCCACCCATACACGTTCCCCTCCTCCATCAGTCAATGGGACCTCTAAGAACTGTCCAGCTGCTGCCTCTCCAAGCTGCAGCCACCATTTGTATTCTGAAGAGAACAGCTTAAAACTCTCCATGCCCACACGGCCTCCTGTCTACTGCACAGACTGATCATTCTCAGACTGAGTATATCAATAGGTCTGAGAGGGATGCCTTCTTAACTCTTCCTCCTCCAGGCAACATGGCTAGATGGCTGGGTCCCCTAACATCATGGTCATCATGAGAACAACTTGCTACTCCTCCACCCAGAACACTTTGGTTCTAATCTACTATGGCCCTGCCTCTATCAGTACTACTAATGTCTCTGTCTCAACAGATTGCTTACACATTTTGTGTGTGTGTGTGTGTGTTTTTGAGATGGAGTCCCACTCTGTCACCCAGGTTGGGGTGCAGTGACATGACCTCAACTCACTACAACCTTTGCCTCCCAAGTTCAAGCTAGTCTCTTGCCTCAGCCTCTGGAGTAGCTGAGATTACAGGCACGCACTACCATGTCCGACTAATTTTTTTGTATTTTTAGTAGAGATGGGGTTTCACCATGTTGGCCAAGCTGGTCTCGAGCTCCTGACCTCAGGTGATCCACCTGCCTCAGCCACCCAAAGCATGTTGGGTTTACAGGCATGAGCCACCTCACCCAGCCAGATTGCTAATGTTTAGAAGCTACTTGGGGTCCTCCAGAAATCTGACTCTAAGAACTATCCACCCAAGAGATCTGTAGGCCTGCCACCTGACTTTCAAGGTACCAGATGTCAACAGCCTGTGGCCTTCTTGGCTACTAATTCCCAATCACCTAAATTCACCCTGTCTTTCAGTGACTGCTGTTCTGGGTTGGTGCCAATGCCCTGCCCTTCCCTCCAGATCACATGTGGATACACAAGCACACACCACACATACTCCAGCCCTCATCCAACAGACACTGTTCTGTCAGAACCTCAGCCAGCTCCTATCCCTGGTTCTCCCCTGTCCAAAAACTCCGAGAATATGCCCTCAGCTAGAAGAACCCAGAGAAATCTCACTACACCCTGCTGGAGGGGATGGGCAGGGGCTGCTCTCCCCCAGCCCTGTGAATTATAACTAGACCCTCTCAAGCATAAGTCATAGACAACACAAAAATGTCAGCCACGGTCGGGCGCGGTGGCTCACGCCTGTAATCCCAGCACTTTGGGAGGCCGAGGCGGGTGGATCACGAGGTCAAGAGATCGAGACCATCCTGGTCAACATGGTGATACCCCATCTCTACTAAAAATACAAAAAATCAGCTGGGCATGGTGGCGCGTGCCTGTAATCCCAGCTACTCAGGAGGCTGAGGCAGGAGAATTGCCTGAACCCAGGAGGCGGAGGTTGC
>NW_016107338.1:3588132-3590164 GCF_001604975.1 Cebus imitator
CCACAGGGGGGCAGCCCTTGTGTCCATTAGTGAATTTTCCCAAGATAGATCTGCTTACCTGCTCCACCTATTTCTTCTTCCTTTATCTCCCAGATTGATTTCCTGGTTTTTTTCCGTGGCAGATCATATTTTCTGACACTCATACAATTTTTTTAAAAATCCTCCTTATCGACCTTGCTCCCTGCCTGTCTTCCCATCATCCAGTTCTGCAAGCACCCTTCACATCTACCATCACAACTACTTCACCGAGGGAGCAGGGTAACTTATTTACAACAGCACTTCTCAAAACTTGAATATGCACAGGAATCACCCAGGGACCTAGTTAAAATGCATATTCAAATACAGAAGTTTTATTTAATTTTTTCAGACGGAGTTTCACTCTTGTTGCACAGGCTGGAGTACAATGGCGCAGTTTTGGCTCACTGCAACCTCCGTCTCCTGGGTTCAAGAGATTCTCCTGCCTCAGCCTCCCAAGTAGCTGGGATTACAGGTGCCTGCCACCACACCCAGCAAATTTTTGTATTTTTAGTAGAGATGGGGTTTCACCACGTTGGCCAGGCTGGGTCTGTCACCCCATTCTCTTGGCCACTCCTGACCTCAGGTGATCTGCCCACCTTGGCCTCCCAAAGTGCTAAGATTACAGACGTTAGCCATAGCACCTGACCCAATTCAGAAGTTTTAGAGTGTGGTCCAGGATTCTGCAGTTCCATCAAGCTCCCAAGTGATGCAGAAAGTGCTGGACAGGAGGGATGCTGCAGGACTGCACGGGGACTAGCCGGTCTAATGCCTGACACAGTCCTGTAACGTCTCTCTCAACTTTCACTGCCACTCATGGAGAGGGCAGTGCTGGAGATGGGTGGCACTTAGCAACTAGTGGCCAGGGCCGTGTACCAGTGTGACCTTTGTGCCACTCTCTCACAAAATTGCTGCAACTGGTGGGGCACTAGCCTTGTTTCTTAGAACTAGTTCCCACTCGGCAGTTCCAGAAGTATAAAGTGGGTTCTACAGCTCTGTGAATTCCCTGCACGACCTTTCAGTCTTCCCCACTCTCGCCATCTTGCAGGTTCACAGTTTAGGGCCTGGGTTTGAAACCCGTCTGCCACTCTCTTACACGCCGCCTTGAGCATGACTCTGAGCCTCCGTTTCCTCCTCTGGATGATGTGAATAGTAAATTAGATACCGTGGACGAATGGCTCATTTTGTCTATTGTTTGAACTTTTCCTCTTTTACCTGTTCCTCTAAATTAGCCTGGAAGCGGAAATGTGCTTTTTGTGCTTTCTTAGGAATCTTTGTAGTTAATACCACTGTATACAGTCAGATCACAATTTTGTTTCATGAAAAAGGCTGTAAGTAAACATAATGAAAGGTTAAAGACCATTGGGGATGCTAAAAATCATTTTCTTCCTATCTTCCGTTTTCCCCCCAAGTTTTCTAATAATATTACTGCCGGGCGTGGTGGCTCATGCCTGTAATCCTACCACTTTGGGAGGTGGAGGTGGGTGAATCAATTGAGGTCGGGAGTTCGAGACCAGCCCGACCGAGATGGAGAAACGCTCTCCCCTCTCCACTAAAACCACAAAATTAGCCAGGCGTGGTGGTGCATGCTGTGATCCCAGCTACTCCGGAGGCTGAGGCAGGAGAATCGGTTGAACCCGAAGACGGAGGTTGCGATGAGCCGAGATTGCGGCATTCCTATGCAGCCTGGGCAACAAGAGCGAAACTCCGTCTCTAAAAATAAAAATAAATTTAAAAAACAAAACAAAACAAAACACACACACACACACACACACACACACAAAACCCTGATAGGTTTAAAAACAAAGTAAAGCCGGGCGCGGTGGCTCAAGCCTGTAATCCCAGCACTTTGGGAGGCCGAGGTGGGTGGATCACGAGGTCAAGAGATCGAGACCATCCTGGTCAACATGGTGAAACCCCTTCTCTACTAAAAATACAGAAAATTAGCTGGGCATGGTGGCATGTGCCTGTAATCCCAGCTACTCAGGAGGCTGAGGCAGGAGAATTGCCTGAACCC
>NW_016107338.1:3590299-3594103 GCF_001604975.1 Cebus imitator
AAAAAAAAAAAAAAAAAAGTAAAATAACGGTCATGAAATCAAGCTTCAACCCTCTCCACTGAAAGCAGAACAAGAGAAACAGAAACGCGCCGGACAGGGGCTGGTCACGCGGCAGCCGCCCCCTCGCCTCCACCAGATGACGTCAGTCACGTTCTCCGGTCGCCCGCGCCGCCGCTTCCGGTGGTGAGGCGCTTGGCCGCTTTGCTTCCACCAGGCGGCGCCGCAGGACGCTCAGTTGCCGATGCCTCCTGCGCAGCCGCCCTGGCGCACCGGACACGTCACCACCTTCGCGTCTTTTCTGGAGAGCGCGGGAATGCGAGCGCTGGTGGGTGGTGACGTCACCGGGGTTCCCCCCCGTGGCTCGCAGGGGCGGGGCCAGGGACGTGGCGGGCTGCGACCAGCCCGGAGAGGGGCAGAACAGAGAGGGGGAGGGGGACGAGAGCAGAGAGGGGGAGGGGGAGAAGAAGGGGGATGGGGAAACCAGCGGGACGGGGACGGACGAGGTGGGTGGTGCCGAGGCCAGGTCCAGCCAGGGCTGACCCGGCCGCGCCAGCCTCGTGACCCACTGTGGGGCCGCGCTGCTGGAAAGGTGCTGACTAGGCAGGCACGCTAGCTCGGCGGGGAGGGGCGCGGCTGGTAGGGCGCCGACTTCCTGGCACGCTGGGCCGCCGCTCCCTTCTGCGAGCTGGACCACTCCTGGATCGGGCCTGCGGGTCCTCCAGGGCAGCGAGGGGGGAGACTTAGAGCACGTGGGCTCGGGCCGCACCCGGAGCTCCAGGCCGCGCGTCGCTGCGGGCATGGAGTCGCCGTGCTCTAAGCCAGGCCCCGCCCTACCTGGGCTCCTGTCGCCCACCCGCCCCCGGGCCGCCCGGGCCAGATCGGGGAGGAGGAGCGTGCGCGCCGAGAGGGCGGCCCTTACCAGCGACTGGCCGTCTGGAGCCTGCAGCTCAGGCTCTTGCAACCGCGGTTTACCTCTTTGTACAGCGGGATGGATCCCCTTCGCATAGTTACTCTCTGCCTACCACACGGTGGGTATTGTGTCAAAATACACTAATTCCTTTTCCCCGTCGGTCCCGAGAGCCTGTCTGGAAGGGCCTGGTTAGTCCTTCAAACAAAAGGCTTTGTGTGTCTTGCGTACTGGCTGTTAGAAGTTTCCCGTTTCTAGGCGTGAGCTCCGCATCTGTGAGTGGCTTTAGTTAGGAAAAGGTGACAACGGGCTCATCCCTGAACTGATGAGTTGAACTTGGGGCCTGATCAGAAATGAGGGGAGAGGAGTGTTACCAGAATTTTACCGTGTTCCTGCACCTGCGTAAGTGCTTATGTTTGGGAGCCTCGTCGAGGCACACACTGCCTTGGGGCGCTCTTCTTTCTCCTCTTGCTGCCTCTTGCCAGAATCTGTCACCTCCTGACATTGCTATGGTCAGACGGTCATCGATTCTGTGATGGCCTGAACCTTGGGACACGCCAGCCTCCTGGAGCTTATATGAGGCTGGTCTGCCAGAGTATACAGTGCAAGGCCATCACCTGGAAGGAACATGAAGAATGTTCCTGAAGTGCTTGCGTCATGTGTCAGGGGTTGTGTTAGGCTTTTCACACGAGTGATCTCGTTTGATTCCCACAGCGGTCCTGTGAGCCAGGGGGAAATCATCCCTCTATGTAGATGAGGAAACTGGTTCAGCCGGTTTAAATAACTCACCTTACATTTCTCAGCGGGGATGTAGTGGTTGTAGGGTTTCGGCAGGGAAACATCAGTACCTGGTCTGGTTAGGGTGTGAGACCTCAGGGCCATGCTGGAGGGTATGTGTGAAGGCATATCACACTTTGGGTTTCCTTCCCCCTCAGTCACCCCATTCTCTTGGCCACCCCTGCCATTTGTATCACGGCAAAACCCAAAAGGCAAAGACAGGGCAGGGCAATTCCTCCCACCCCCTCAACACACACACACACACACACTCTCACTCTCTCTCTCTCTCTTTCTCTTTCTCTCTTTGCCTTGGTCATGGATGGGTTAATGGAATGACTCCTGTGTATTACACTTGGGCCTTTTTTTAGCACCATCTGGCAGGAGTCACCTCTCCTCACACCTGCTGCTTCTACAAAACATAGCTTACTTGCCAGTCAGCAGTGCAAAAGGCAGAAGTGTGGTGCATGTGTAATTAGGATTCAGTGGAACCTAGACACAATTGTGTTGTCTGCATTATGTTGTGATTGATAGCCCATAGACACTGCTGAGTTGTATGTGGAACCACAAAAGACAAGAGAAAGCCTACAAAAGCAGAAGTCCACTCTCCTTTAAGTCTTATTGCAAGGCGCAGTAGCTCATGCCTATAATCCCAGCACTTTGGGAGGCTGAGGTGAGTGGATCACGAGATCAAGAGTTGGAGACCATCCTGGCCAACATGGTGAAACTCCATCTCTACTAAAAATATAAAAATTAGCTGGGCATGGCAGTGGGCGCCTGTAGTCCCAGCTACTCAGGAGGCTGAGGCAGGAGATTCGCCTGAACCCGGGAGGCAGAGGTTGCAGTGAGTGGAGATTGTGCCACTGCACTCCAGCCTGGGTGACAGAGCAAGACTGTCTCAAAAAAAAAAAAAAAAAAAATCTTTTCTACAGCATTGGATCGCGAAATTCCCAGAAGACAAACAAATAAGGACCCGGGCATTTGTCCTTCAAAACCCAGGGCTTTGTAGGTAGATGCTTTTTGGCTTTGAACACGGCAGGTAGCTTCTATGTTTCAGATCAAGAGAGTGGATGTAGGCTGAAGTGGGCAGATCACTTGAGGTCAGAAGTTCGAGATCAGCCTAGCCAACATGGTGAAACCCTGTCTTTACCAAAAATAAGAACATTAGCCAGTGTGGTGGCACACACTTGTAATTCCAACTACACTGGAGGCCGACGTGGGAGGATGGAGGATTGCTTGAACTTGGAAGGCGGAGGTTGCAGTAAGCCAAGATTGCACCACTGCACTGCATCCTGAGCAACAGAGCAAGACTCTGTCTCAAAAAAGAAAAAAAAAGAGTGGATGAGCATCATTGACCCAGGGACACTTTAGTTTTGTTTGTTTTTGAGATCAAGGTCGCTCTCTGTGGCCCAGGCTAAGTGCAGGAGCACAATTATAGCTCAGTTAACCTCAAACTTCTGGGCTGAAGCCATCCTCCCACCTCAACTTCCTGAGTAGCTAGGACCACAAACATGCGTCACCATGCCCAGCTAATTTTTAAAATTTTTTGTAGGGATGGGGTCTTGCTGTGCTGCCCAGCCTGGTCTGGAATTCTTGGCCTTGAGCAGTCCTCCAGCCTCAGCCTCCCAGAGTACGAGGATTACAGGCATGAGCCGCAGCACCTGGCCCAGGGACACTTTAAATGGGGATGGAGGCCAGGGAAGGTGGCTCATGCCTATAATCCCAGCAATTTGGGAGGCCAAGGTGGGAGGATTCCTTGAACCCAAGAGTTCCAGACCAGCCTGGGCAACATGGTGAAACCCCATCTCTATTAAAGAAAAAAAAAAAAAAAACCAGGTGTGGTGGCTCACGCCTGTAATCCAAGCACTTTGGGAGGCCAAGGCAGGCAGATCACGAGGTCAGGAGTTCAAGACCAGACTGGCCAACATGGTGAAACCCCATCTGTACTAAAAAATACAAAAATTAGCTGGGCATGGTGGCTTGTGCCTGTAATCCCAGCTACTTGGGAGGCTGAGGTAGGAGAATTGCTTGAACCGGGACCCAGGAGGCGGAGGCCGCAGTGAGCCAAGATCAAACCACAATCCTCCAGCCTGGGCTACAGAGCCAGACTCCATCTCAAAAAA
>NW_016107338.1:3594600-3596461 GCF_001604975.1 Cebus imitator
AAAAAAAAAAAAAAAAAAAAAACCGTTGGGGGAGTGAATTATTCTATTCCTTTTTTTGCTGACAAAGCAGCCCTTTCTGTAACAACATACTTACTGAAACCTGCAAAGCATGGGCCCTTGGGAGCTTATAGTCTAATAGGGGAGTGGCTGAAAAGTGGTTGTAATTTAGGTAAAGTCTAATCAGTTGGGTTATAAACCGGTTTGGCAAACTGAATAGAAGGGGTTTGGCCATGCTTGGAAGTACTTATACCTCTAAGTATAACCCTGGCAGGGTCCAGGACTAAAGGGAGAACAGGTGAACTCCGTGAGTTCCTTGGTTAGGCTGCTGCTGCTGCTTTTGCAGGAAAAAAGATCTCCTGCCTTAAAGGTGAGACCTGACTTTAGGTTGGTTACTTTTGTTCTAAGTCTGCATTTTACTAAGCAATCCTTAGCCCATGGGGAGATCAGCCAGTCAGGCCAGTTCAGGCATTCCAATCCACCTTGAATGTCTGTCATTCTTCAGTGTAAGTCAGTAAATTGGCATTTGATTTATATGTCCCTCAACATGTGTGAACGCACTAAATAGGTGTTTGAGAGATAAGTCGCCTCGTAGTGGGCCAGCCCGAAAGTGTAAGTCCCACGTCTGGGTCCTTGTCTAAATACCATGAGATAAGGGGTGAGGAGCTGCTGTAAAGAGAAGGGGGTGGTACAGGAGCCAGCTTTGCTCACATTCAGGAGAATTATATTATCCGTACAAAGCAGAAAGTACTAAATTGTAGAAGAGTGGTACATGCACTGGATGCTGTGGGTTCAGAGGAGGGTGAGATCACTGTGGGAGGTTAAGGGTTAGTGCCACAGAGGAGGCGAATAGGACTTGTAAAATGGATGTGCTGTCAGTAGGTGGAGATGGAGGAGATGGAGAGGAATTACCCACTGCTTTGGTGGTTCGCCTCTGGAGCTTACACAGAACACACAGTCATCTGATCTCTAGTGATTGAGCCAATGGAAAAATGTTGTGACAGGAGAGGGAGGTGGTAGGCCTCAGAGACAAGTAAGGAAAAATAAACTATTTATTCACAAATATATTTGTTCAACCTTTATTGAGTATCTGTTATGTGCCAGGCACTGAGTTGGGCCTGGGAATACACAACATACAGAACAAACAAAAGCCCTGCTCTCAAAAAGTTTACTTTTACTTTTTTTTGAGACAGAGTCTGGCTCTGTCACCCAGGCTGGAGTGCAGCGGTGGGATCTCAGCTCACGGCAACCCACAGACATGCACCACCATGCCTGGCTAATTTTTTTCTTTTTTTTTGTATTTTTAGTAGAGATGGGGTTTCACCGTGTTGGCCAGAGGCTGGTCTCAAACTCCTGACCTCAAGCGATCTGCCCACCTCAGCCTCCTAAAGTGCTGAGATTACAGGTATGAGCCACCGTGTCTGCCCAAAAAGTTTACATTCTAATGAGGAAAGAGAGAGAGAGACAAACGATGAATGAATGATGAACAAATGAATAAGCTATCTAGTATGTCAATAGTGAAGAATGCTATGGAGAAAATGAAAACAAGGGGTGGGAGGCAGGAGGAAGTACTGAGGTTTTCCTCCAAATTTTAAATAAATTTTGTGGGAGTGATATAAAAGTAAAAGGGGGCCGGGTGTGATGCCTCACACCTGTAATTCCAGCACTTTGGGAGGCCGAGGTGGGCAGATCACCTTAGGAGTTCAAGACCAGCCTGGCTAACATGGTGAAACCCCGTCTCTACTAAAAATACAAAAATTAGCCAGGCATGGTGGCATACGCCTGTAATCCCAGCTACTCGGGAGGCTGAGGGAGGAGAATTGCTTGAACCTGGGAGGCAGAGGTTGCGGTGAGCCAAGATCGC
>NW_016107338.1:3596541-3619343 GCF_001604975.1 Cebus imitator
ATTTTCTGTGAGTTGCGGTAGTTGACCAGGTTGTGTCCCGGGAGATAATACATGTTTGTGAATATGACTCACTCCCTGAGGAAAAATAAGCCAAGATCTCCAAAGAAAGTATTTTCTCTGAAAGCCAGAAAGCCAGTTGCAATAACAGAGGAAAATGGAATTTTACCCTGGCCCCCAAATATAAGCACTATATAGTTAGAAGAAAATAACAGTGTTCATATAGTGAGATGTGATAGATCTAAGTACAGAAGAGGAAGGAGCTGAAGGCTCACTTTCTTGGTGCCTTTTCCTGCCCGGGGGTGGAGGCTGGGCAGGGAGGAGGGGAGGAAGCCAGGTCTTGAGATGGGTGTGGCTGTGGAATCTGTGGAGACCATTTATATTCCCTCAGGAGATTCCCCGTTCAAGATACAGGCATGAGCCTGGAGGGACTGCAAATTGAGGTCTCAGCCTGACCACCTGGCTCTCCATGGCACTATTTTTTGAACCAAGAGTTTCAGAACTACAAAGTTTATTGTGCCAGAGATGAAATCGGAACACACACAAAATTGGCATTCTGAAGACATTTTGATGGTTTGTGAGAATCATGGGATAGAAGAGCAGAAGGAAATAAAAGTTTGTGGTTGAGGAGTAAAGATTGAGTGTGCAACACTAGGAATACTACTGTTAACAGATAGTATCCATTGTAACCTGGCTAAGAGAGACAGCAGGCTCCCAAGAGTTTGCACTGGCCGGGTGCAGTGGCTCACGCCCATTATTCCAACAGTTTGGGAGGCCAAAGCTGGAGGATTTGTTGAGCCTGGGAGTTCAAGACTAGCCTGGGTAACATAATATGACCCTGTCTCTACAAAAAATACAAAAATCAGCTGGGCATGGTTGTGCATGCCAGTAGTACCAGTTACTTGGGAGGCTGAGTTGGGAGGATTGCTTGAGCCCAGGAGGTTGAGACTGCAGTGAGCTGTGAGTGCACCAGTGCACTCCAGCCTGAGTGACGGAGCAAGATCCTATTCTAAAAAACAAACAGCAACAAAAAAAACGCCAGGTGCGGAGGCTCATGCCTGTAATCCCAGCACTTCAGGAGGCCGAGACAGGTGTATCATCTGAAGTCAGAAGTTCTAGATCAGCCTGACCATCATGGTGAAACTCCATCTCTACTGAAAAAAAAAAAAAAAAAAAAAAAAAAGCCAGACATGGTTGGCACATGCCTGTAGTCCCGGCTACTCAGGAGGCTGAGGTGGGAGAATCGCTTGAACCCAGGATATGGAAGTTGCAGTGAGCCGAGATTGCGCCACTGCACTCCAGCCTGTGCTGCAGAGCGAGACTCCATCTAAAAAAGAAATGCTCTATAAATGTCTATTGAATGAGTGAATGAATGCATTAATGAATGGATGGGTGCTCTTTCTTATTCTGAGCTTGCCATGACAAACCTGGAGAGCAGAGATCTAGCCTACACTCTCCTTTTTAACAGATTCCCCTTCATTATAGGGTTCCGCCAAGGAGACAGCTACTATTCAATGTATAACCTTATACTGTTCTGCCGAACTGATCTGCTTACGCTGTTCAATGCCAGATGGTGAGGCATACAGGGCCTATGGGCACTTGGGAATTCAAAGGCAATCTTCAGTCACCAACAAAACAGGGCCTACTACTTAGGTGGTAATGCTTGTACACCGAGTTTGTCACGTCCTATGATAAATTTGGACCAAGGTTGTTGGTCTAAGACGGGGCCTAGTCTGCCCAGAAACTGCATGGGGCTTTCCCCAGGCCAGATTCCTTGAGTCAGTTTATGCCCCCATGTTCCTGCATTCTTCTCCCGAGAGTGAAACTACCCATCATTAATGGGAATGGGTGATTTTCTGCTTGCTTTTGAGCTCTATTTCATAAGCGGACAGTTTCCTGAGATTCTCAAGGACATGATATAGCAGTTTCCCATCTGTGAGTTGTCTTATATTTTTAAGTGGCAGACCTGTGTTTCAAGCCAGGATGTCCTGACAGGAAACCTGAGTAATCTATTGCTCTTTCTTCCTGTTGGTGTGTTTTGGGTGGATGTGTAGGAGCCACAAATGTGCGGTAGCTTCTTGCTTCTAACAGTCTGTGGTGTTCATTATCTTCTGGTTGGGGTTTTCCTTTGAGAATAAGCCAGCAAAGAATGAATGTCGAGGTATGGTTCCTGGTGATGCTGTGCGTGCATAATGGGGAGTGAGCATGCTGCCTCCATGGAGCCTTCTGCTCCATGTGCCCAGTGAATTGAACAATGCTCGAAGACCTATTCTGGCCCAGCATCATCTGGGGAGTATATGGTATGGTTCTAGTCACCTGAATCCCTGCCAAGCTCAGTGTCTCTGAAAATGACTTGCTTTTAGACTTGCATTTGATTTGAGCAAAATCTTTTACTGAACACACCTGGCAGACATCTCAGATTTCCTGCATGTTAGCCAAGGAATTCTAGCTAATGAAAGCCGAAAGCTATGACACTGTTATGACCAAATTAACACCCTGAAAGGCTAATGAATCTTATATGGATTATATTACTTAGAGTTTGAACTTGGTCATTATCTTTGTAATATAAAGCTATGTCCCCAAAACTTTAAAAAAGAGAGAAGATAAACCCATTCCCATAAATCATATTCTGACACATAGCTCACCTTGAAAATGTCTATAACACAGTGATATAATTGATAACTTGCAAAAAAAAAATTAGGCCAGGCACATTGATGACCCGAAGGTATCCTAACACGGCTGTTAGAGATTTGAGGGCAGGGGCTGCGTCTCCATGTTTGTTTCTATCCCTAGCACAGGGCCTCAGATAGCGATGGTAACATATTAGGTGTCAATTAACAGTCACTGAATTACTGAATGGAAATTTACTGGGGCTCACTGCACCACTAGACTCTACACACAAATAAACCTGCCCCATGGGATTCTTCACAAGAGCAAATATTTTATGAGAGCTGTCACTCCTAGTTGATTGGATGGACAAAGTGAAACCACAGGAATGGGTTTTAAAAGCAAATAGATTTACTCTGCTAAATTTTACAACTGGGTTCTTCTGCTCTGTGTCGAGTGTTGGACAAAATAACTTCAGATTTGAGGTTTGTCAGTTCTATAAAAACACAGGTTTTTTGTTTTGTTTTTTTAAGACAGATGAACCCAGTAGGCAAGCTGGCAGGAAGTCTGACTGCAGTACTTGCCTGAGAGGATGACACAGGCCAAACTAGAGAATGAAAACAACAAGGCAGCTAGAGCTAGTACAGCACTTTGAAAAGTAGTTACAGAGCTTTCCAGGTTTTTCTGGAAAAAGGAAGAAAAGGAGAGTAAAGGGCAGGAAGAGGATTGGTTAACAGCTGGCTTCAGAAATGCTGACGAGTGGATTTGCCTGTTGGTTTTGTTTTTCTGAGTCAGGGATAAGGAAAGAGTGTACACTTGGCCTGGCGCTGCCTGCTGGCAGTGCCACCTTCCCCAGGCTGTACTGAAGCCATTCTTAGAGCTGCCAGGGCATCCTGAGGCCTGCTGCCCTGTGGAATTCATTGGAAAGGGGGACAGACTGCCCTCCAAAGATGTCTAAGGTACATGTACAGTGGAAGGAAGGAACAGCAATTTTAATTTCATGTTGCTTTAAAAATGTTTATATGTGCCCGGGCACTGTGGCTCATGACTGTAATCCCAGCACTTTGGGAGGCTGAGGCAGGCAGATCAGAACGTCAAAAGATGGAGACCATCCTGGCCAACATGGCAAAACCCCGTCTCTACTAAAAATACAAAAATTAGCTGGGTGTGGTGACGTGCACCTGTAATCCCAGATACTCGGGAGGCTGAGGCAGGAGAATCACTTGAACCTGGGAGGCAGAGGTTGCAGTAAGCTGAGATCACGCCACTGCATTACAGCCTCGGAGACAGAGCAGGACTGTCTCAAAAAAAAACAAAAGTTTATATGTATTTGCTTTTTTGAACAGGTAATTTATGTATATGAGTCAAAACTAAAAAAATGAAAAGATGGCTGGGTGTGGTGTCGTGTGCCTGTAGTCCCAGCTACTCAGGAGGCTGAGGCTGAAGGATCACTTGAGTCCAGGAGTTCTGGGCTGTAGTGTGCTATGCCGATCAGGTGTCCGCACTAAGTTCAGCATCAATATGGTGACCTCCCAGGAGTAGGGGACCACCACGTTGCCTAAGGAGGGATGAACTGGCCCAGTCAGAAACGGAGCAAGTCAAAACTCCTGTGCTGATCAGTAGTGGGATTGCACCCGGGAATAGCCTCTGTACTCCAGCCTGGGCAACATAGCGAGACCCTATGTCTCTTAAAAAAAAAAAAAAAGAAGTTAAAAGATGTACATCTCCCTTGTCCCTGTCCACAAATGCCCAGTTCCCCCACCCTAAGTAGATAACCCTGTTATTAGGTTTGTGTTTATCCTTCTAACGTTTTTTATGCACATATAAGCTAAAACAAATTTATACTCTTTTTTACTCCATTTTAACATAAATGGTGCCAGTCTGTACACATGTTCTACACATTTGTTGGGTGTTCCCCCTCTTTAACACTCTATCCTGAGGACATTTCCTTATTGGTATATGGGAGTATCCTCATTTTTATCTATCTTTGTAGCTGCGGAGTATTATGTTGTGTGGACGTACTATAATTTAAGTGATTCCCATCAAGGGATGTTTAGGTTGTTTGCAGTCTTTTGGCATTACAAATAAAGACATGGACTTTAGAGAAGTGCTTTCAAATCCCAGTCCTGATGCCTACTAGATGACTGACAATGGGTCTTAATTGCCTACTCTGTAAATAGGATTTTTTTTTTTTTGAGACGGAGTTTTGCTCTTGTTGCCCAGACTGGAGTGCAGTGGCCAGATCTTGGCTTACTGCAGCCTCCACCTCCCAGGTTCAAGCAATTCTTCTGCCTCAGCCTTCCGTAGCTGGGATTGCAGGCATGCGCCACCATGCCCGGCTAATTTTGTATTTTTAGTAGAGACGGGGTTTCTCCATGTTGGTCAGGCTGGTCTCGAACTGCCAACCTCAGGTGACCCACACACCTTGGCCTCCCAAAGTGCTGGGATTACAGTTGTGAGCCACTGCACCCAGCCAGGAATTATTTTCTATTGATTTCACCTGTCCCTTAATGTTGCTGTGAAAGACTCATATAATATACAAAGAACTTGAGAAATTCTAGGTGCTCAGTGAAAGTAATATACCTTGCAATGAAGCATATTCAAACTTGTTCTTAAAAGATAAAATACTGACCAGGAGCCCTGGCTCATGCCTGTAATCCCCATGCTTTGGGAGACCAAGGTCTCAAGAAGGACCGCTTGAGACCAGGAATTCAAGACCAGACTGAGCAACACAGAACAAGACCCTACCTCTACAAAAGTAAAAATAAAAAATATTAGCCACTCATGGTGTCATGTGCCTATACTCCCAGCTGCTTGGGAGGCTGAGGCAGGAGGATCTCTTGAGCCCACAACTGCACTCCAGCCTGGGTAACTGAGCAAGACCCTGACTGTAAACGTTTTTTTTTTAGATCATAAAAACTTCCTCTTTAATCAAGGTTTATAACATGAACAGAGTTCTTGAATAAAATGGAAAGTTTCCAGTACGCTGAAACATAAATCCACAAGTCACCATACATACAACACCCGGCAGAAAAAAACAAAAACAAGTTTACACTATCCCTGTAACAGCCATGGTCGTAATCTCAGATGCTTCCTCCATCTGCCAAGTGTGTTCTGGATACACAGCATACTGTGGCTTCTGGGGACACACTCAGCTGAGGCTGTGGGTCCACAGAGCACTCATCAGGCTGGGCTATGGTGGTGGTGGCTTTACTCAAGAAGCAAAGCAGTTACCAGCACATTCAAACAGCGTATTGAACATCTTTTAAATATCAAAGTGAGAAACAAGAAGGCACACAAGAATGTCATCAGAAAGATGTTAGGAAGTAAGGACAGCTGTGTAAAACTTGAGGCTGAAAAGTGGCTTGCCAGCTTCATTTCTTCGGCTTCTTGGGTAGTGGGCGCCAGAACAGTAAGATGTGAGGTTCTGGTTCATGGATCATATAATGGACCCAACCCTGACTCTGTTGAACACTGAGATTCCTCCATTCAGATTCAGACATCAAATGGGTTTTAGGGACCAGCTTGGCTATGTCCTTGGGCAGCATGACATGCCGATACTCAAACTCCTTCTTGTCGTATTTGTCCGAATAGTAAATTTGTCTGTGCGACATGATCGCTCCGTCTGCTAGGCTTCAGCCCCGCGCCACCAACCTCCAAGCAACTCCATTTTTTTTTTTTTTAAAACACTCTTGCTCTGTCTCACTGCAACCTCCACCCCACCCCCACCAGGTTCAAGCAATTCTCCTGCCTCAGCCTCCCGAGTAGCTAGTATTATAGGCATGTACCACCACACCTGGCTAATTTTTGTATTTTTAGTAGAGGCAGGGTTTTGCCATGTTGGCAAGGCTGGTCTGGCACCATTGCATTCCAGCCCAGGCTGGAATGAAGAGTGAAACTCTGTCTCAAAAAAAAAAAAAAATTCGTCATGTTTATATTTGTTTTTTTTTCAAAAGAACTTTAGAATAATTTTGTCAAATTCTAGAAAAATGAGGCCGGGCGCGGTGGCTCAAGCCTGTAATCCCAGCACTTTGGGAGGCGGGTGGATCACGAGGTCAAGAGATCGAGACCATCCTGGTCAACACGGTGAAACCCCATCTCTACTAAAACTACAAAAAATTAGCTGGGCATGGTGGTGCGTGCCTGTAATCCCAGCTACTCAGGAGGTTGAGGCAGGAGAATTGCCTGAACCCGGGAGGCGGAGGTTGCGGTGAGCCGAGATCGCGCCATTGCACTCCAGCCTGGGTAACAAGAGTGAAACTCCGTCTCAAAAAAAAAAAAATTCTAGAAAAATGGAATTGGAAGGGGAAATTGAATTGTATTTAATTTCCACACCTGTTTGGGGACATATTTGTTTTGTATGGCTGATATAACAATTACCACAAACCTGGTGGCTTAAAACAACACAAATTTCTTCTCTCACAGTTCTCAAGGCCAAAAGTCTGAAATCAGTGTCACTGAACTGAAATCCAGGTGTCAGCAGCAGTGTGCACCCTGTGGAGACTTTCGGGCAGAATGTGCTCGTTGCATCTTTGTTTCTGGTGGTTGCTAGCATGCAGTACTTGACTGACAGCTGCATCGCTCCAATCTCAGTGGTCACGTTGCTGTCACAGAGATCCCCACTATATCACCTCACCTCAGAGCTTAGCCTGACTGGTCCTCCACCTTGCCTGGCTCAAGACTTGGGTTAGTAACACAGAGTGGATCAGCTCTCTGAGGCATACTCATTAACCCAGCTCTCAGACACTGCTGGGTGTGAAGAGAGAATATTTTGATCTCCTAGTCTATGCTTTTTTTTTTTTTTTTTCTCTCAGTGTTTCCTGTTACCTTGTGACCCTCCCTCCCCTTGGGATGGCTGGACCATGAGGCATCTTTCGGCTCCAGGCACCACTATGGAGCAGAATGCAAAGAACAGAAGACTAAGGACTTGGATCAGTCAGAATTAGTCTCTTGGGCCAGGTGCTGTGGCTCACACCTGTAATCAGCACTTCGGGAGCCTGAGGCAGGCAGATTACCTGAGGTCAGGAGTTTGAGACCAGCCTGGTCAACATGATGAAACCCCATCTCTACTAAAAATACAAAAAAATTAGCTGGGCATGGTGGCAGCTTCCTGTAATCTTGGCTACTTTGGAAGGCTGAGACAGGAAAATCACTTGAACCCAGGAGGCAGAGGTTACAGTGAGCTGAGATTGTGCCATTGTACTCCGGCCTTGGCAACAAGAGCAAAACTCTGTCTCAAAAAGTAAAATACAAATACAAAAAACCTTGCCCAGCATGGTGGCATGAGTGCCTGTAATCCCAGCTACTCAGGAGGCTGAGGCAGGAGAATTGCTTGAACCTGGGAGGCAGAGCTTGCAGTGAGCCAAGATTGTGCCACTGCACTCCAGCCTGGACAAGAAGGAAAACTCTGTCTCAAAAAAAAAAAAAAAGCATTAGTCTCTTCACCCCACTCCCCATCAAGTTTTCCCAGACTGGAAAATGCATGCTGTCTTGCAGCAGGGTCCTGGGCATCTTTGAGGCCCTGCACTTACCTCTGAAGTATCTCCATGTCCAAGGGAGAACAACAATAAATAGCAAATAAAAACACCATGACAGGTTGAGAGAGAGACTGTAGAAAAAAAGAAAGAGCTTTTTTCCTCCTTTTATTAGAAAGGGGCCCATATTTTCATTTTCTCCTGGGCCCTAAAAATTAAGTAGCCAATCCTACTGGCAGACAAAATGTTCCTGAAGGAGTTAGCCAGAAGTCTAAGAATATTCTGGGGGTGTTATGGCTTAAGTATGTCAGCCCTGTCCAAATGTAGAACAATGCTGGGGGCTATTTCAAGCCACGTGAAATGTCAACACCTGTGGTAAAGGACTATTAGCAAAGCTAATGTGCAGAGTCTGCACACATGACAAGGAAAAAGTCAACGTGCTAGGAGAGGTTTGTTGGCTGTTCAGCTTTATCTGGAAGAGGAAAAAGGTGGGCAGAAAAGGCTGGCTAGTTCCTCCTTGAAGCAAGAACTCAGCTATTTTCTCCAGATAGTCTGTGGTCAGATCTAACAATGAAAACTTTAGGAAATATTGATTTAAAAAGAGAAGGATCCTCCCACATCTCCTTCAGTATTAGGTGCTACCAAATTCTGGCTGTTGACCTGTTACTCAACACTAACAACAACAAAACAATGTCTTTTGTTTATTTTTATGTCTGATTCCAAGGAGAGTTGAACTTATTTAAAGTGGATCTTGCTTTAAAAAAATTACTTCAGATGTTTGTTTCTTTTGAATTTTCCATGGGTATTCATTTTCTTATTTATTTGCTAGCACTTCCTACATAGCAAGAATAACAACATTTTGTTTTCATATGTGTTACGAATAGGTTTTCCTGGTTCGTCTATTGTTTTTTAACTTTGCGCATTTGGAATATCTCCAAGTCACATCATCTGATGGGAATGGAGGTCATCCTAACAGTGATACTGCAATGTCATAATTCAGTAACCACCAAATTTACTGCTAATAATCGCCCACATTTACTGAACATGTACTGTATGCTTCATGTGCCATTAATCCACAAAATTACCCTATGAAGTAGGTACTATTTTTAGTTTCATTTTATGGATGAAGAAACAGAAATAGGAGAAGCTAAGTAATGTGCCTAGTCACACAGCCTAGTAAGGGATGGAATGTGGGGCTTGACCCCAGCCCTGTCTGACTCCTAAGTCCAGGTTCCAGCCCTGCACTGTCCAGTACAGTGGCTGTAGGTAGCTAGAGAACACTTGAAATGTAGCCAGCCTGATTTCAGAGACCAGGTGTAAAAAAAAAAGAATGTGAGACGCCTCATTATTATTATTTTTTTGATGGGGTCTTGCTTTGTCGCTCAGGCTGGAGAACAGTAGCATGAACACAGCTTGCTGCAGTCTCAACTATCTGGGCTCAAGAGGTGTTCCCACCTCAGCCTCCTGAGTAACTGGAACCACAGGTGTATGCCACCATGTCCAGCCTTTCATTATTAGTTTAAAAATTGGCCAGGTGCAGTGGCTCACGCCTGTAATCCCAGCACTTTGGGAGGCTGAGGCAGGCAGATCACCTGAGGTCAGGAGTTTGAGACCAACCTGACCAACATGGAGAAACCCTGTCTCTACTAAAAATACAAAAATTACCCACATATGGTGGTGTGCCTGTAATCCCAGGGACTCAAGAGGCTGAGGCAGGAGAATCACTTGAAACCAGGAGGTGGAGGTTGCAGTGAGCCAAGATCCTGCCACTACATTCCAGCCTGGGCAACAGAGCAAGACTCCATCTCAAAAAGAAAAAAAAATGTGCTACTGAAAAATTTTTAACATGATTCCCTTTATATTTTTATTGACAGTATCTTCTATCCACTTTCCTACATAATCACCATTCACTTAGATGAAGACAGGCTGTGTGATCGCCTGAGTGTTCTCCAGTTATATCACAGTGCTTGCTCCTTTTAAATCTGTTGATAGAATGTTGTCTGCAGGTATGGCTGCTGTTGTCTTTTCCCTGTCTTTACTTCCTTCACAATCGGCTGCCATCCAAGGAGCCAAGGAAGCCTAGAGCTCTCAGGAGCAGTCCTTTGAGCTAGTGTAGAGGCACTCAAAATAGTCTGGCATTTGACATAATGACGTAGGCTTTCCTACAGTATTGCCTGTAACAAAACTAGGCTGTCCCAAACCTCTGGTAATAGAATTGTTTACCTTTATACCAAGAAGGTTGTTATAAAGGAAAGCACCAAAATCTGCATGTGGCCTGTGCCGAGGCAGACTTCGAGGGGTTTGTGCCATAAGGCCTCAAGTTCTTATGAGGTTGTCCAAAACAAAGAAACATGTCATCAGGGCCTATGGTGGTTCCATGTGTGCTAACTGTGTTTGTGACAGGATCAAGCATGCTTTCCTTATCGAGGAGCAGAAAATCGTTGTGAAAGTGTTGAAGTTGAAAGCACAGAGTCAGAAAGCTAAATAAAAAATGAAACTTTTTTGTGTAATCTGTTGATAAACTGAAACCTCCTTGTTTTCTGGTTTTGGTTTTCTTACATGAATTGAAATCATTTCAGGATCTCACTGTCTTGAACATGCTCAGTTCCATCCACTCTTCCTCACAGACGATTTCTCATAGGACCAAATTTTGTCTTCCTTGTTGTCCACATCTCAGTATTCTCCAGATTATGGCTATCTCTTTTTTTTTTTTTTTTTTTTGAGGCGGAGTCTTGCTCTAATGCCAGGATAGAATGCAGTGGCGAGACCTCAGCTCACTGCAACCTGTGCCTCCTGGGTTTAAGCAATTCTTGAGCCTCAGCCTCCCAAGTAGCTGGGATTACACTCATGCGCCACTACACCCAGCTGATTTTTATATTTTTAGTAGAAATGGGGTTTCACCATGTTGGTCAGGATGGTCTCACTCTCCTGACCTTGTGATCCACACACCTCAGCCTCCCAAAGTGCTGGGATTATAGACGTGTGCCACCAGGCCTGGCCGATTATGGCTGTCTCTATTCGTCTTGCCTTCCAGGATGAGACCATAGGTGGGGCACAGTGGCTTATGCCTGTAATCCCACCACTTTGGGAAGCCAAGGCAAGCAGATTGCTTGAGCCCAGAAGTTGGAGACCAGCCTGGGCAATGAAGTGAACCCCTTCTCTACCAAAAACAAAAAAAGAAAAGAACAAAGAAAAATAAATTTTAAAGAAAGGGGAGACATAATCCTCCAGAGAGCCATTGCAGATGTCCCAGAAAAGTGATGCTCCAAAGTTCATAAGGACAGAAAATAGAATGGTGGTTGCCAGGAGGTGGATAGAGGGAAATGAGGGAGGAGTTGTTTCATGGGTACAGAGTTTCAGTTTAGGATGATGGAAGAGTTCTACAGATGGATGATGATGGTGATTGCATAACCATGTGATATTTAGTGCCACTAAACTGTACACTTAATTGGTTAAAATAGGAAGTTTTGCCAGGCGTGGTTACTTACACCTGTAATCCTAGCACTTTGGGAGGCCAAGGTAGGTAGATCACAGGGTCAGGAGTTTGAGACCAGCCTGGCCAAGACGGTGAAATCCCATCTCTACTAAAAATACAAAAATTAGTTGGGTATGGTGGTGGTTGCCTGTAGTCCCAGCTACTCAAGAGGCTGAGGTAGGAGAATCATTTGAAACCGGAAGGTGGAGGCTGCACTGAGCGGAGATCACGCCCGCCACAGCACTCCAGCCTGGGTGAAAGAACGAAACTCCCAGAAAAAAAAAAGGAAGTTTTATGTTGTATACATTTTACCACAAATACAATTAAAAAAAATGAAATTCTCGGCTGGGTGTGGTGGCTCATGCCTGTAATCCCAGCACTTGGGGAGGCCGAGGTGGGTGGCTCAGGAGGTCAGGAGTTCGAGACCAGCCTGCCAAAGATGGTGAAACCCCGTGTCTAATAAAAATACAAAAATTATCCTGGCTGGTGGCAGGCGTTTGTAATCCCAGCTACTTCGGGAGGCTCAGACAGGAGAATTGCCTGCACCCAGGAGGCGGAGGTTGCAGTGAGCCGAGATTGTGCCACTGCACTCCAGCCTGGGTGACAGAGCGAGACTCCATCTCATAAAAAAAAAAAAAAAGAAAAAAAAAGGAAAGATACGAAGTTCTCATACATACTGCAGCTGGAATGAAGCTTGAAAAGATTATGCTAAGCGGTGGGCATGGTGGCTCACAGGCTTGTAATTACACCACTTTGGAAGACTCAGGGGGTAGGATCGTTCGACTTCAGGAGTTGGAGACCATCCTGGGCAACGTGGCAAAACCTCATCTCTATCAAAAATACAAAAATTAGCCAGCCATAGTGGCCTGTGCCTGTAGTCCCAGCTATTCAGAAGGCTGAGGTTGGAGGCTCGCTTGAAACCGGGAGGTGGATGTTGCAGTGAGCCGAGATGGCACCACTGCACTCTAGCCTGGGCAACGGAGCAAGACCCTGTCTCAATTAAAGGAAAAAAGAAAATAAAAAACGTTATACTAAACAAAATAAGCCTGGCACAAAAGGACGAATGTTGTATGATTCCACTTATACAAAATACCTAGACTAGGTAAATTCATTAGAAAGTGTATCAGAGGTTGGGGAGGATGCTAAGGGGAGGGGTAAAGAAAAGAAAAGGGGTGGGAAGCAAATGGCTGGGGGATAGAAGGGCAGTGGGCAGCCGCTTGAGTGCGTGGGCGTCAGGGGCAGACGGGACAGGCGATTCAGGTCCTGCGCGCAGGGGCCCCTGCACTTCCGTCGGACGCAGCTGTCTTTGTTTGGGGCCGCGGCAGCGTGGCAGGAGCGAGGGGGCGCCCGGACCCGTCTCCTCCAACCTTCCCCCTCCGCTACCGCTGCCGGCTCCAGCCTGTCCCTATCTCACCCTCTTTATTTAACAAAGAGCGGAGAGACTAGAAGTGGCTCTGAGCAGCGTGGCTGCGGGCAGGGCCCCTGGGGCGTCCCATGGGCATCATCTTAGCCTCGTGAGCGCGGAGCCCGGGCACGGGGGCGGGGAGGGGGTTTTGGTGTTCTTACGAGAACTTGCTCCGTTTTCTCTGTAAGTACTAAAGGTTCCCCCGCCACCCTCTTCCTCATTTTCCACCATCCCAATTTACACAAGCATACGTATTTACTTCCGTAATTTCCCCATGCCCATGTAACATCGCACACACACACGCGCGCGCCGGCGCGCGCGCACGTTTGCTTTTGTTTTCCAAAATGGCATCTTCTAGTAGGCGCCTCTCTTTGTGTTGCTTTTCTAGTACACTGTGGAACCCCAAATCCCAGCTGGGATTCACTCTTCTCTAATGGCTGAACATTCATCCGGGGCATGAAGGCAGCGCAGTTCATTTCATCATTCCTTTGTTTCCTCTGTTTTGCCACTAGAAACTGCCGCGATGAATGTCAGTCCCCAGAGCCGGAACGATTCCCGGTTTTCTCCACTTGGGTCTGAGAACCTCTGTCCCTCCAGACCTGCGAGCGCTTTGCCAGGGTGACGGGCGGAAATGTCCCGCATCCGTGCCTGCTGTCCCAGACCCTCCAGCAGACCCCTCTACAGCCCCAGCATTCTCCCAGCCACTTCCCTCCAGCGACCGCAGAAGGCGCTTCCTCCCCCGCAGCGCGAGCCCCAGCTCCTCCAGCGCCCCAGCTCTCCCCGCCCCCCTCCCGACCTTGTTTCATCTGACCCCTCCCCCGCACATACTCAATTTCATCTTCCCAAGGCGCCCACTCTCCACATCCTGAGGAAAAAAGAGCCGGCTGCTGTCCTATGTTATTGGCATACTTCTTTCCTCCCGTACACTACACAACTTGAACAACATTGTTTTTCTTTTTTTGAGACAGGCTCTCGCACTGTCGCCCAGGCTGGACTACAGTGGCACGATGATGGCAGCCTTGACCTCTCTGGGCTCAGGTGATCCTCCTGTCTCAGCTTCCCAAGAAGCTGGGACTACGGCGCGTGCCACCACTATCAGCCAATTTTATTATTATTTTTTTAACCACAGGGGCTCACTATGTTGCCCAGGCTGGCTTTGAACCCTGGGCTCAAGGGAACCTCCTTCCTCAGCCTCCCAAAGTGCTGGAATTACAGGCGTGAGCCATCACGCCCCACAGGAAATATTATTCCAAAGAAATGGCACCTGAGTTTGAGATTAATCAGGTTTACTGCAGGGAAGGAGCATTGGCCCGAGTAAGAACCCGACCCTGCCCTTTCCCTGCCTGCTTCTGCCTTCAGCAAATTGTTCCTCACATCTCTGGTTTCCTCCCGAGATGATCCCAAGGCCCTACTGGCTCTAGCTTCCGTGAGGCTAGAATTACAATTCCAGTCCTCCCCAGCCACGCCCCATGTCTTGTTCCCAGTGCTGGCACTTTCCCTAGTCAGCCACACTTTCCTTTCCCATTCACTGAGCCTGTGGAAAGCTCTCCCTCTTATTCTGAATATCTAGACCCTAATCACCTTTGAAGACCTGACTTGGCCACGTTTCTTCCCAAAGCTTACAGCATGCCCTCTGTGGAAGGAAACGCTCTGTCCTTGCAAAGTCATTGTCTGTAGCACTTTCTGTGTATCTTACTAATAACATCACCCACTCTGCCTGGGGAACTGTTCCAAACCTGCCCTTCTCCCATTGTCATCTACAAGTCTGGCAAGGCACCAGCATAGCACTTTGCCCATATTAAAGGATACAGTTTCGGGAGTCCCAAGACCTGGGTCCACATCCCACTTCTGACACTAAATGTGTTACCTTGAACATGTCACATAGCCTTTCTGAGCCTTAATTTCCCCAAATGTAAAATGGAAATAATAGCCTATTTCATAGAGCTGCTGTGTTGATTAGATGAGACAATATATAAGAAAATGCTTTGTGAACTGTAAAGCTAACAGACATAAATAATAATAGTAAAGACATATTACTCAGATGTTGGCAAGAGGGATTTCCTTTCTAAAACAGAATTGAATTTTTTTTCTTTGAGATGGAGTCTCGCTCTGTTGCCAGGCTGCAGTGCAGTGGCGCAATCTCAGCTCACTGCAACCTCCACCTCCTGAGTTCAAATGATTCTCCTGCCTCAGCCTCCCGAGGAGCTGGTACTACAGGCGTGTGCCACCACACCTGGCTAATGTTTGTATTTGTAGTAGAGATGAGGTTTCACCACGTTGCCCAGGATGGTACCGATCTGTTGACCTCATGATTCACCCGCCTTGGCCTCCCAAAGTGCTGAGATTACAGGCGTGAGCCACTGTGCCCAGCCCTAAAACAGAATTGAAAAAAGAAAAAGAAAAGAAAAAGAAGGCACGGTGGCTCACCTCTATAATCCCAACACTTAGGGAAGTCGAGGCAAGAGGACTGCTTGAGCCCAGTTCAAAACCAGCCTAGGCAACATAGCAAGACTCCCGTTTCTACAAAAATAAGCAAATTAGCCTGAAATCGTGGCGTGTGCTGTTAATCCTAGCTGTTTGGAAACTTGAGGCGTGAAGATTGCTTGAGCCCAGGAATTTGAGGTTACAGTAGACTATAATCATCACACTGCACTACAGCCTGGGTGACAGAGCGTGACCCTGTCTCTTAGAAAAAAAATGTGGGAAAACTGTGGAAAATGAAAAAGACTTCTTGGTTGCTCATTTCAAAATTTGGGGACTGATTTCTAATTTCTTCTTCGAGATCAATTACCAGGTGATGTTAAGTATACTATTATAGTAAAAGCTAGAAATAATCTATCTTTTGAACAGTTGGAAAATGATAAAGTTATGGTTAATGGGAATAATATGTTATCATCAAAGTTAAATTTCTCAAGAATATTTAAAGACATGGGAAACCAGTCATAATATAACATGAAAGCTAAAAAAGCAATGTACTAAATAGTGTTTGTAAAGAAGGGGTGTAAGAAGAGACTTTTCTCATCACTCTTCACAGCTTTCTGTTTGGCCCTGAGTGGGGTGTCTGATGCCAGAGAACTTGGGACATATTCTAGAGCCTTAGTCTTACACAAATAGCTCACTCTCTGCCTCCCAAGAGACAGGGATTCAGGACAGGTGAACCAGGAGCCTAAGGCCTCAGAGGAGGCCAAGGACTGTCCCAGATCCAGGCCCTGATTCTGTGGCCCAATGGCCTGACAATCTAGGGTCCTCTCTCTACCACTTATTCCAGCTGGACTGTGGACCTCAAACACAGCCTCTCACTTCCTGCTTTGACACTGTTCCCAGAGTGGGTTTTTAGGAAAGACTTCCTCCAAAAAACAGGCTCCAAGTACCAACACTAGAGAACCAAGCTCTAGCCGGGTGCAGTGGCTCATGCCTAATCCCAGAACTTTAGGAGGCCAAGGTGAACACATCACTTGAGGTCCGGAGTTCAACACCAGCCCGGCCAACATGGCAAAACCCTGTCTCTACTAAAAATACAAAAATTAGCTGGACATGGTGGCACATATTTGTAATCCCAGCTACACGGGAGGCTGAGGCAAGAGAATCACTTGAACCTGGGAGGTAGCGGTTGCAGTGAGCTGAGATCATGCCATTGTACTCCAGCCTGGGCAACAAGGGTGAAACTCTGACTCAGAAAAAAGAAAAGAAAAGAAATGCCATGAACCATCTGCAAAGAATCTGGTTCACGTGGGGTGAGGTGGGCCCAATTGTTCTCTCTTTTTTTCTTTCTTTCTTTCTTTTTTTTGAGACAGAGTCTTGCCCTGTCACCCAGGCTGGGGTACAATGGTGCAAACTTGGCTCACTGCAACCTATGCCTCACGCGTTCAAATATTCTCCTGCCTCAGTCTCCCAAGTGGCTGGGATTACAGGTGCACACCACTACGCCCAGCAAATTTTTGTATTTTTAGTAGAGACAGGGCTTCACTGTGTCGAACCCCCTACCCCAAGCGTTCCACCCACCTTGGCCTCCCAAAGTGCTGGGATTAAAGGCATGAGCCACCATGCCCAGCCTGTTCTCTCACTCATACACACACACGCACACAGACACACAATCTCACCCCATCCATTAGCAAATTCTATGTCTACCTTCAAAATAGATCCAGGATCTGAACACTTCTCACTGCTTCCTCTGCCATCATCCTGATCCAAGTCACTGCCTCCTACCTGGGTTATTATAGTAGCCTCCTAACTGATGTCCAACTTCTGTCTTCAGCCCCCACACCTGTCCCCTAAGCATGTCCCTCGACATTGCACTCTCTAGAGTGATCCTTTTAAAACCTAAGTCAAGGCCAGGTGCAGTGGCTCATGCCTGTAATCCCAGCACTTCTGGAGGCCGAGGCAGATGGATCACTTGAGATCAGCCTGGCCAACATGGTGAATCCCCATCTCTACTAAAACTACAAAAATTAGCTGGGTGTGGTGGCATACACCTGTAATCCTAGCTACTAGGGAGGCTGAGGCAGGAGAATCGCTTGCACTTGGGAGGTGGAGGTTTCAGCGAGCTGAGATTGTGCCACTGCACTCCAGCCTGGGCAACAAAGCAAGACTGTCTCACAGATAAATACTAAATAAATAAATAAATAAATAAAAACCTAAGTCAGGACATGTCCCTTCCCTACTCAAAATCCTACCACAGCTACCCATCTCAGAGTAAATGACAAATCCTCAGAATGGCCACAAAGTTCCACATGACCCAACCTGTCTGCTTTGCTGCCCTCGTCTCCTGCCAGTGTCACGTGTGCTCACCACACTCCAGCCACACTGGCCTCCTTGCTGTGCCTCAAACACAGCAAGCATGTGCTGCCTCCGGGCCTTTGCACTGGCCGTTCCCTCTGCCTAGCCTCCCTTGGTAGTTCTCACCATTTCTTCAGATCTTTGCCAGATCTCAACTAATCAGAGGGATGAGTTGTCCTTCCCTGTCCATGCTAAATAAACCTGCAAAGTCCCCCCCACAGTCCCTAGACGCTCTTGTCTGCTGTACTCTTCTCCAGGGCACTTTTTTTTTTGAGTCAGAGTCTTGCTCTGTCGCCCAGGTTGGAGTACAGTGGCACAACCTTGGCTCACTGCAACCTCCGCTTCCTGGGTTCACGCAGTTCTCTGCCTCAGCCTTCCCAGTAGCTGGGATTACAGGCGGCCACCACCACGCCTGGCTAATTTTTTGTATTTTAATAGAGACAGGTTTTCACCATCTTGGCCAGGCTGGTCTCGAACTCCTGAGCTTCACCTGGCCTCTGGGGCACATTTAGCCAAACACACTATGATGTCTTTTTTGTTAATCCCAGGCCGCGGATTTAGTCTCTCAAAGTATCTCTTGAAAATAGGTCTGGCTGGGCGCGGTGGCTCAAGCCTATAATACCAGCACTTTGGGAGGCCAAGACGGGTGGATCACCTGAGGTTGGGAGTTTGAGACCAGCCTGACCAACATGGAAAAACCCTGTCTCTACTAAAAATACAAAATTAGCCTCGAGTGATGGCGCATGCCTGTTAATTCCAGCGACTTGGGAGGCCGAAGCAGGAGAATCGCTTGAACCCAGGAGGCAGAGGTTGTGGTAAGCCGAGATGGTGCCATTGCCCTCCAGCCTGGGCAACAAGAGCAAAACTCTGTCTCAAAAAAGAAACAACAAACAGAAAATAGCTCCTCGGCTTCCATCTCAAAACGTCTCTCTGCTGAGGTTCAACAGTCCCATTGTCTGCATCACCCTGCCCCCAAGCCTGTGTTCTCCAAACTCCTCCCTCCTGCCTTCTTCAGTCAGCTCAGGAAAATGAATTCTAAGAGGAGTGGTCAGGCTTCCAGCCCCCAAAATGGCCCAAATTCTAGCCCTAGGTTGGGGCTTTGCTAGTTAACTTATTGTTAATTAATTATATTTTGTACACAAAGACAATCATAACATTCCTGTTGTTGGACAGCCAGGGTTTTTTTTTCTCAAGTTTTTTACTATTGTTGACAACCTTGAACACACCCATGATTGTTTCCTTGAAATAAATTATTTGAAGAGGGATTATTAAGTCAAAGGGTACAATATTCAAGGCTTCTGATGTGTATTGCCAATTTATCTCCCAGTTTATCTAATTATACTCCCACCAGCAATGGTGCCTTTTATAGTGTTACATCCTTGACAAAACTGGATATTTAAAAAACGTTGGGAGTTAAAAAAAAATAGATCCTGTTTTAATTGACATTATTGGTGAAGCTTAACATCTTTTTATTTTTATTTCTTTATTTATTTTTGAGACCGAGTCTCTCTGTTGCCCAGGCTGGAGTGCAGTGGTGCAATCTTGGCTCACTGCAACCTCTGCCTCTCAGGTTGAAGTGATTCTTGTGTCTCAGCCTCCCAAATAGCTGGGATTACAGGCGTGCGACACCACGCTCAGCTAATTTTTGTATTTTTAGTAGAGACAGGGTTTCACCATGTTGGCCAGGCTGGCCTAGAACTCCTTAACCCAGTTGATCCATGTGCCTCGGCTTCCCAAAGTGCTGGGATTACAGGCTTGAGCCACTGTGCCTGGCAAACATCTTTTTATCTGTTTCCCTTTTTTTTTTTTTTTTTTTTTTTTTTTTTTTTTTTTTTTTTTTTTTTTTTTTTTTTTTTTTTTTTTTTTTTTTTTTTTTTTTTTTTTTTTGAGTCGGAGTTTCGCTCTTGTTGCCCAGGCTGGAGTGCAATGGCACGATCTCTGCTCACTGCAACCTCCGCCTCCTGGGTTCAGGCAATTCTTCTGCCTCAGCCTCCTGAGTAGCTGGGATTACAGGCACGCTCCACCATGCCCAGCTAATTTTTTGTAGTTTTAGTAGAGACGGGGTTTCACCATGTTGACCAGGATGGTCTCAATCTCTTGACCTCGTGATCCACCCGCCTCGGCCTCCCAAAGTGCTGGGATTACAGGCTTGAGCCACCGCGCCTGGCCTCTGTTTCCCTTTTTCTCATGATTTGCCTTTGTCCCTTTTCTTCTGCTGGGATACCAGACTTTTTCACCTCTTGATTTATAATTATTTTAATGGTAAGAATTTGACACTTTGACATGTGGGTGCAGATGCTTTTTCAGTTTTACACTTTTTAATTCTGTTATATGTCTTAACATAGAAAATTTAGAAATATTTTACAAAATCTAGTTCCAAAATCTTTTTCCTTGCAGCTTTTGGTTTCATGTTTCTGGGTGGTAAGGTTTTTGTTTGTTTTGTTTTGTTTTGTTTTTTTGAGGTGGAGTTTCGCTCTTGTGGCCCAGGCTGGAGTGCGATGGCACCATCTTGGCTCACTGCAACCCCTGCCTCCTGGGTTCAGGCAAGTCTTCTGTCTCAGCCTCCCTAGTAGCTGGGATTACAGGCTCTCACCACCACGCTGGCTAATTTTTGTATTTTTAATAGAGATGGGGTTTCACTGTGATGGCCAGGCTGGCCTCAAAACTCCTGACCTCATGATCTGCCTGCCTCAGCTTACCAAAGTGCTGGGATTAAAAACATGAGCCACCGCGCCCAGCCTTATTTTTGAAAACTATTTTAAAATGTTTTATGAAACATTATTTACATGTGAGATAGTCTGATATTTCCTGCTTGACTAATTTTATCTTTTTTTTTTTTTAAAGTGTTGGTCTTGACCCAGTGAATTGCTTTAACAACCTATCAATAGATTCTTGACTCAGAGTTTGAAAAACAGATCAGGGCCATGGAGGCTGATTTTTCTCTCTGCCCAAATCTTACCTCCTTCAATGCCACTTTCACTTATTTCCCACTGCAGAGGGGTGATGGAGAGGCCAGACAATCATAAATCCATAGAGGAACACTGAAGACTTTTACAGGAACACTCACGCTGAACTAAACTCTGATTGACATCTAACAGGCAAGGGCAAAAACTGGTTTTGAATTTCAAGCCTGAGGTTTAGAATAAAGTTCCTTCTAGTTCCATGGTCCTGAAATCCTCATCCTAACTATACTCACTTTAATGTAGTCCTAGAAAACTCCTCTTGTCCACTGTGTAATCCTGGACTTGGCAACAAATGGTCACCAGGATCTGCTCCAGCTCAGCTGTTCTTGCAATTGGAGCCCAAGAAAAGGGTGACACTACTTTCATGGGCAGGGAAGCTAATCCGATGCATTCTTTGTACGTACACTAGCTTGGAGAAGCCAGTCCCACCGTGCAAGGGTGGAGAATCATTAGATAACTTACTCTGAAGAAAGGGCTGATGACATAAAGGGAATAAAGAAGTGATGAATCCATGAGAAAGTCCTCATAAGAAGGCCGGGCGGGGTGGCTAACGCCTGTAATCCCAGCACTTTGGGAGGCTGAGGCGGGCCGATCACGAGGTCAAGAGATCGAGACCATCCTGGCCAACATGGTGAAACCCCGTGTCTACTAAAAAATACAAAAATTAGCTGAGTGTGGTGGTGTCTGCCTGTAGTCCC
Source organism: Cebus imitator (assembly GCF_001604975.1). Taxonomy (NCBI): domain Eukaryota; kingdom Metazoa; phylum Chordata; class Mammalia; order Primates; family Cebidae; genus Cebus; species Cebus imitator. The sequence goes on from NW_016107338.1 coordinate 3,617,937, forward strand.
AGCTACTAGGGAGGCTGAGGCAGGAGAATTGCTTGAACCCAGGAGGCGGAGATTGCAGTGAGCCGAGATTGCACCACTGCACTCCAGCCTGGCAACAGAGTGAGACTCCATCTCACCAAAACAAAACAAAACAAATAAAAACAAAAAAACCTCTGTGCCTCATCTTTCTTATCCATAAATGATTATAATAATAGCAGCTTTCTCAGGATTGTAGAGAAATGCAATTGAAATAGCAGTGAGGTACCAAGCAGTGGTAGTTGCTGCCGTTGATATATATACAGGCCTTTCTGACTTTGAAAGACTGTTAAAGTACTGGCCAGTTATTGTGCCTATAGATTAAATCCATTTAGAGCTAATGGTTCTAATATTCTTAAGAACATTTTAGAGTTTAGGCCAGGCACCTCTGGTTATTGCTTGTTAGGACTGACTGTGCATGGGCAGGTTTCCATGCCATGAGACCCAAAGCACAGCTAAACCGAGTCAAATGCATGGCACACGTTTTTCTTTTCTTTCTTTGAGAACCTTCAGGGGTTTCTGGAGAGTCAGCACAGCCTGCCTTCCAGACACCTCTGAGCTTTCTTGGTTGTGTGCCTTTCATTTTCCTTTGCCCTGAGCATCCCTTGCACCCACTAAGCCCCCAAGCGTGCCTTTGGAAGACAAGCTCAAGCAGCCTTGGTGTAGTTAAGTTTTGACACTGAGAGGTATAGTAAGGCCGAAACTACAGATACGATTCCCAGGTTTGCAGGCCCTGATAATGAGGAAACCTTGAACAGAGCAACATGCGAAGCTCAGGCTGAATTGATAACTCTGAATATTGCCATGGAGGCTTCTTGGGTGACAGGCTACTTCTGTTCCCTTTTTCCTCCTCCAAGAAAATTTTCTGCTGGGGACTTACCTAGGGGGACTGCCTGGCCCACAGGGTTTTCCCTTCTCTGAGACGAGCCAACACTTAGAATGAACCCCAGTGGCCATGTCTAGGGTTCAGGACTCTGTCTCCCTGGGCAGAGCTGACTGATAGGGCTGTGGGCATCTAACCCAGGCAGGCACACCAGATTCTTTCTCCCGGGAATTTGAAACCTGAACAGTCTCTGAGCCTGGCAAGCTTGGAGCAGTGTCACATGAACCCCAGTGTCTTAGAATGAAGGTCCCTCGGCTGCCACAGTCCCTACCTGTCTAGGGCTGTTTGTTAGCCCTTCCTTCAGTCCCCAAAACCACCCTAGGCTCCTTCTAATAATGTCCTGTCTCTATTAGGTAGTCAGAGTTGCTTTGAGAGGACTCAAAACCAAGCCAAACAAGAAAGCCATTATAAGGCATGGGGCACTGGAAACAGCATGGACTTTGGGTCTTTTTTTTTTTTTTTTAACTCTTTCCACATCCAAGGTAGTTTTGAATTTTAGTTTTCAACTG
>NW_016107338.1:3619478-3624471 GCF_001604975.1 Cebus imitator
TTTTTTTTTTTGAGACGGAGTTTCACTCTTATTGCCCAGGCTGGAGTACGATGGCCCGATCTCGGCTCACTGCAGTCTCCCAAGTAGATTGGATTACAGGCTTGTGCTACCACGCCTGGCTAATTTTGTATTTTTAGTAGAGATTGGGTTTCTCCATGTTGGTCAGATTGGTCTCGAACTCCTGATCTCAAGTGATCTGCCTGCCTCAGCCTCCCAAAGTGCTGGGATTACAGGCATGAGCCACTGCGCCCGGGCTGTTTGTTTTTTGAGACAAGGTCTCACTCTGTTGCCCTAGCTGGAGTGCAGTGGCGTGAATGCTGTTCACTGCAGCCTCAACCTCCTGCATTCAAGCAGTCCTCCTGCCTCAGCCTCCTGAGTAGCTGGGACCACAGGCATGCACCACCATGCCTAACTAATTGTAAGATTTTTTTGTAAAGATGGAATCTTGCTATGTTGCCCAGGCTAGGCTTGAATTCCTGACCTTAAGTGATCCTCCTGCCTTGGCTTCCCAAACATGCTGGGATTATGGGCGTGAGCCATCGTGCCTGGCAGTCTTTTTTTTCAATTGCAGTGAAATACACGTAGCATAAAGGTTACTCTCTCAGCCATGTAAGTGTATATAGCATTAAGTACATTCACATTATTGTGCAACTATAGGATGATCTTGTTTTAAAGCAATTTTAAATTGCAGTGTATTTTAATTTTTCTGCTGTATGCAAAATTGTCCTATGAATAAAAACTTTTAAACCCTTTGTCAGACCACCTGTCTCTGTTTTTCACACTGCAGTAACAGTATGAACTAGGTCAAGTCCTAAGCAGTTTTGAGCTCTGCCCTGGGAACAGTACTCAGAAGTTAGTGCTGGAAAGGAATTTAGGAGTTATCCGGTCCATGGGCCTTCCCTGATTTACATGATTGCCCATGTAGTTGGTTGTTCAGGCATCAAAACTTTACTGAGCCTCTGTGCCAGGAACTGGAAAGGGAACTGGGGAAAGGACACAGCCAGGGGTGGTAAGCCACTGTCCTTCCCAGTGGAGCTCATGGCTGTCCAGAGGCAGATATGGACTCAGGACAATAGGGGAAGGGGCTCAGTAAGCTGGAAAGTATGAGATGAGATTAAAAATGTAGCCTGGGCCAGGCGCAGTGGCTCACGCCTGTTATCCCAGCACTTTGAGAGGCTGAGGTGGGCAGATCACCCGAGGTCAGGAGTTCAAGACCAGCCGGACCAACATGGAGAAACCCTGTCTCTACTAAAAATACAAAATTAGCTGGATGTGGGGGCACATGCCTTTAATCCCAGCTACTTGGGAGGCTGAGGCAGGAGAATAGCTTGAAACCAGGAGGCAGAGGTTGCAGTGAGCCAAGATTACGCCATTGCACTCCAGTCTGAGCAACAAGAGTGAAACTCTGCCTCAAAAAAAAAAGCCTGGGACCAGATTTTAAAGCTTCAAATGTCATGGAGAAGAGTTTGGATTTCCTTTTCTTTTTTTTGCTACAGGTGATAGAGGGGTGGGAGTGGAGGTAGAGTCATGTGCATGTTAGAGTCAGTGCTGGCAGCATTGTAGATAGAGGGTGGGCTGGAGGGGTGCAAAATCAAGCTCAGTGAGAAACCTGTTGTACTCAGTAGCTTGGAAACATTAAATGTCTTTTAAAATCACACAGTGACAGAGCCAGGCCATTTCTTCCTAAGCAAATGCAATAGGATGGATTTTTTTCAAAACTTTGCAACATCAGATTTTGCCAGCATTTCCTTCTAAAGAAGGCTCTCTCCCATCCAGTCCATGTTCTTTCCCTCATTCCATTGCTGGTTTCCCCAAAGTCTCTCTAGGGGAAGGCCTCTCCTCAAGATCATACTAATAGGAATGAAACTTGCTAGAAAAATGTGAAGCATTCCTGAACACCACCTCCACACCGGAGGCAGGCTTCCCAATGCTATCTTTGTGCCTTCCAGATAAAGTGATCAAAGTTTCTCTAACGTCTGATTCCCCAGGCTGATTTACATGAGGAGGGGTGTGAGTGGGGAGGAGGGATAGGCATGATCTGCAGAGAGGATGCAGATGGAAATTTCTGTTCCAAAGGTGACGTCTCATGACTGACAGCACTGGATCTGCGTTAATAAGGAAACCAGCCCTGCTCTCTGGCTGTGGGATCAGATGCAAAATCTAAGGAACAGTTCAACTTCAATGTCGAAGCTGGAAGGGGGAGACCAGACCTGGAGGCAAGTGCTCTTGGCTTTATGCCCAGTATCCTTTCCACAGCCTCCTGCTGCTCTCATCCAATAGTGCATGTGTATGCGTGTATAAATAAGTAAAATCTGAGAGATGAATAAAACAACAGAAAGTGCCCTTAAGTTGCTGCATTTTTTAAAAGGTGCCACGCTGGGTGCCATGGCACACGTCTTTAGTCCCTGATACTCGGGAGGCTGAGGCAAGAGGATCCGTTGAGGCCAGGAGTTTGAGGTTGTAGCGTGTTATGATCATGTCTGTGAACAGCCACTGCACCCCAGCCTGAGCAACATAGCCAGACCCCTTCTTTAGAAAGACATTTTTAAGGCCAAGCACAGTAGCTCACGTCTGTAATCCCAGCACTTTGGGAGGCCAAAGTGGGTGGATCAAGAGGTCAGGAGATAGAGACCATCCTAGCCAACATGGTAAAACCCTGTCTATACTAAAATACAAAAAATTAGCTGGGCGTGGTGGTGCATGCCTGTAGTCCCAGCTACTTGGGAGGCTGAGGTAGGGGAATCCCTTGAACCTGGGAGGCGGAGGTTACAGTGAGCCAAGATAGAGCCACTGCGCCCCAGCCTGGTGACAGAGCAAGACTCTGTCTCAAAAAAAAAAAAAAAAAAAAATTTTTTTTTTTTTTTTTTTTTTGAGACGGAGTTTCGCTCTTGTTACCCAGGCTGGAGTGCAATGGCACTATCTCGGCTCACCGCAACCTCCGCCTCCTGGGTTCAGGCAATTCTCCTGCCTCAGCCTCCTGAGTAGCTGGGATTACAGGCACGCGCCACCATGCCCAGCTAATTTTTTGTATTTTTAGTAGAGACGGGGTTTCACCATGTTGACCAGGATGGTCTCGATCTCTTGACCTCGTGATCCACCCGCCTCGGCCTCCCAAAGTGCTGGGATTACAGGCTTGAGCCACCGCGCCCGGCAGAAATTTTTAACAATGTAAAAAAGGTGCTGATTCCTAAAGAGTCCAGGTAAAAATGCTCAGCCTTGAGAAGCTGTATAGCCCAGTCTCCCTTTGTTCCTTTTAATGAAACTCATTCACTCCAGCACCCCTTTGTCATTAGTTTAAGATACCAGCACAGCTTCAAATGGTTATGGTTAGGAGGGCAAAATGGCCTAGGAGAAAACAAATGAGAGAGCCTGTGATTGGGGAATCCAGTCTCCATATGCACTAATTAACTTTTTTCTCCAGTCGTTCTCAATCTTAGCTGCACATTAGAATCAACTGGGCAGCTTTTACAAATCCCAAAGCTGCTGGGTGGAGTGGCTCACACCTGTAATCCCAGCACTTTGGGAGGCCAAGGCGGGTGGATTATGAGGTCAGGAGTTCAAGACCAGCCTGGCCAACATAGTGAAACTCCATCTCTACTAAAAATATAAAAATGAGCCGGGTGTGGTGGCACTCAGCTGTAATCCCAGGCAGGAGAATTGCTAACCTGGGAGGTGGAGGTTGCAGTGAGCCAAGACTGTGCCATTGCACTCCAGCCTATGAGACACAGTGAGACTCCATCTAAAAAAAAAAAAAATCCCAAAGCCCAAGCGCCAAACCAGACTAATTACATCAGAATCTCTAGGGGTGGGACCCAGACATTAGGAATTTAAAAAAAAAAAAAAAAAAAAAAAACCCAGGCGATTACACTGGCTAGACAAGGTGGAGAACCACTCCTTTCTCTTTTCCAGCGTCATGTCCTGTCTGTATCTCTTACTCTACCAGCATGTCATAAATGTTTGGCAATCTTTGTTAAAAAAAAAGACAACTAGGAAAGATTGCAGACAGATTGCTATATCTTTCTATCAGGTTAAAATACATTTAAGGCAGCTGGGCGCAGTGGCTCACACCTGTAATCCCCGCACTTTGGGAGGCTGAGGCGGGCGGATCACGAGGTCAGGAAATCGAGACCATCCTGGCCAACATGGTGAAACCCCGTCTCTACTAAAAATACAAAAAAATTAGCTGGGCGTAGTGGCACACGCCTGTAGTCCCAGCTAATTGGGAGGCTGAGGCAGGAGAATTGCTTGAACCCAGGAGACGGAGGTTGCAGTGAGCCGAGATCACGACACTGTGCTACAGCCTGGGCGACAGTGCGAGACTCTCTCTCAAAAAAACAAACTAAAAAAGCAATTAAGGCTGGTGGGGTGGCTACGCAGGAGGCTAAAGCAGGAGTATCACTTGGGCCTAGGAGTTGGAGGCTGCAGTGAGCTAGGATCCTGTCAATATATTCCAGCCTGGGTGATGCAGTTTTTTTGTTTGCTTTGTTTTTTTAATAAACGGAGTCTCACTCTGTTGCCAGACTGGAGGCTGGAGTGCAGTGGCACGATCTTGGCTCAGTGCAACGTCAGCTTCCCAGATTCAAGCGATTCTCCTGCCTCAGCCTCCTGAGTCTGAGTACTTCTAATCCTCAGCTGAGATTAGAAGTGTGTGCACTATGCCAGCTAATTTTTGTATTTTTAGTAGAGACAGGGTTTTGCCATGTTGTCCAAGCTGGTCTTGAACTCCTGACCTCAGGTGATCTGCCTGCTGCAGCTTCCCAAAGTGCTGGGATTAAAGGCGTGAGCCACTGCGTCTGGCGGACCCTGTGCCTTTTTTCTGTGTTTTAAATATATATATATATAAATTTATAAAATTCTCTTTCCCTTCTCCTGATTGTAACCTGTGTCTTAAAAAATAAAATAAGCCGGGCGCGGTGGCTCAAGCCTGTAATCCCAGCACTTTGGGAGGCCGAGGCGGGTGGATCACGAGGTCAAGAGATCGAGACCATCCTGG
>NW_016107338.1:3626186-3629174 GCF_001604975.1 Cebus imitator
TTTTTGAGACAGAGTCTCTCTTTGTCACCCAGGCTAGAGTGCAGTGGCACCATCTCAGCTCACTGCAACCTCTACCTCCCAGTTCAAGCGATTCTCCTGCCTCAGCCTCCCAAGTGGCTGAGAGTACGGGCGCCCGCCACCACTCCCATCTAATTCTTGTAATTTTAGTAGAGATGGGGTGTTGCCATGTTAGCCAGGCTAGTCTCGAACTCCTGACCTCAGGTGATTCACCCACCTTGGACTCCCAAAGTACTGGGATTACAGGCGTGAGCCACAGCACCCAGCCTATAATGAGCTATTTTAAAATCTTTCCCACCCCCGTACTAAGTTTAAGATCCAGCATATGTTTTACATCTTTATTCAGACTAACCATATTCCAAGTCTTCAACCGCCGCATGTGACAAGTGGCTGCTGTGTTGGACAGGACAGGTTGAATGTTTCCTTCATGTCCCCAAACCTGCACATTATAAGTTTCTACTAAATGTGCACCCCCTGGGCTGCCCTGTCTCTTGCTGAGGAACCCTCCTTACAGTTCATGCACATGCTCTGCTTAGGCCTTCTCTTTCAGCTTGTGCCCACTGGAAAAAGCCCACATTTTTTTAGCTTACTGTATCCCATCCTTGTGCAAACATTGCCATGCCTTTGCAAGATCCATTGGCTTCAACTTCACTTGGATTATTTGTCTGCTTACACCAGATTTGGGACCATAGGAAGAAAGTTACATTTTTTTTGTCTTAATTTATTTTTTTGAGACAGAGTCTTGTTCTGTCACCAGGCTGAAGTGCACTGGGATGATCTCACCTCACTGCAACCTACACTTCCAGGGTTCAATTGATGCTCCTGCCTCAGCTTCCAGAGTAGCTGAGAGCATGCCCAGTTAATTTTTGTATTTTTAGTAGAGATGGGATTTCACCATGTGGGCCAGGATAGTCTCGATCTCTTGACCTCGTGATCCACCAACCTTGGCCTCCCAAAGTGCTGGGATTTCTGGCGTAAGCCATTGCGCCTGGCCTTTTGTCTTACTTTTTTTTTTTTTTTTGAGACGGAGTTTCGCTGTTGTTACTCAGGCTGGAGTGCAATGGCGCGATCTTGGTTCACCGCAACCTCCGCCTCCTGGGTTCAGGCAATTCTCCTGCCTCATTACAGCCGAGGAGGTCAAGAGATTGTCTTACTTTTTACAAAAGTATTTGGTTGGCCCCAAAGGCAGCCTATGCAGGGGCAGAGTGGGAATGTTACAGGAGCCTCTGTACCTGTGACTCTTCCCACCCAGGCCCCGCCCCTCTGGGGGTGGCAGCCCTGTGGCCTTTGCAGCCAGGCAGCATGAGTCATTTTGGTCACTTGTTAAACCTTAGCTTCAGACTCAGAGCTGCTTTTGTTTTTCAGCTGAATAGGCAGCCCTGAAAACACACACACACACACACACACACACACACACACGAAGAGAACGAGGCTGAGGGCTTGGTTCTTAAGTGGGAGAACATACTGATTGTCATAATTAATATCACATTCCTGAACCTGGCCTTTCACTGACACCCTAGGGGCCGATGGTCTCTGTCTGGGAAGCTCTCTATTCTTTGACTTAGGGCAGGAGGTTGGGGAAGAATTCAGATTCTGACCAAAGGAACAAGGCAGGAATTCATCCTCCTATCACTGAGGGGACGTCCACAACCCAGACAGGGCCCCACTCCTCCAGCCAGGGCAGCAGAGCCTCTCCTTGTCCTCGCACCCAGGGTTGGAGATTGTCTCCATACATCTCAATTCACGTCTTAACCCCAGTGGTTCTCAACCATGGCTGCACGTTAGACTCACCCAGGGAGCTTTAAAAATTCCCGATGTTCAGGTCAAAAACCAGACCAATTAACTCAGAACCTTTGAGGCCTTTACTCTTTGACCAGGTGGATTTATGACTTACAGGCTCAGACGGAGCCATAGGCTCCGTCCAGCAGTCCTTCAGTACCCTGGAGTCCAAGCCCCAACAGTTTCCAGGCCCAAGAACATTGAGTGGACACCCTCACTGTTCTCTGGGTCCCATCTGTCCTTCCTCAGCCAGTCTGGTTGAGAAAGTGCGGAGAATGGAATACTCGTTTTTTCCCACTTCAGAGAAAGCTAGCAGTGTCCCCACCACGGCTGGCCACGCACTCTGCACTCTGCTCCGTATGCTTTTCCCTCTGTCTCTTTCTCAAAACTTTAGTCTGTTTTCTGGTCTTTTCTCCTTAAGCTTATGAACGCCCTTGTGTCACTACCACCTAAAATTCCCAAATCCTTACCTCTACCCTGTCTCCCCTTCAACTTACCTCTTAGCTTAGCTGTTTCTTTTCTTTCTTTTCTTTTCTTTTTTTTTTTTTTTTGAGACAAGGTCTCGCTCTGTTGCCCAGGCTAGAGTGCAGTGGTGCAATCACAGTCCACTGCAGCCTCAAACTCTCAGGCTAAAGCAAGCCTCCTGCCTCAGCCCCTGGAGTAGCTGGGACTACAGGTGCCAGCCACCGCACTCAGTTGATTTTTTTTCGGAGACGGAGTCTCACTCTTTCGCCCAGGCTGGAGTGCAGCGGTGCAGTCTCGGCTGACTGCACCCTCTGCATCCTGGATTCAAGTGATTCTCCTGCCTCAGTCTCCCGAGTAGCTGGGATCACAGGTGCCTGCCACCACGCCCGGCTAATTTTTGTATTTTTAGTAGAGACGGGGTTTCACCATGTTGGTCAGGCTCTTCTCGAACTCCTGACCTCAGGTGATTTGCCTGCCTCGGCCTCCCAGATTGCTAGGAATACAGGCGTGAGCCACAGTGCCCGGCCCTTCCTTACCTGTTTTCCGTCTCTCCGCTGTTTGCTATGTGGCTGTATAGATCACTTCCTCTCCCTTGAAATTCATCTTTGGTTCTGGTGACTCCGTTTTTTTACTAATTCCACTTATTTTTGTGATGTTTCTTCCTAGCTTCCTCTTCCTCAGCTAAGCCTTGAGATTACTGTTCCCCAGTTCTTTTTTTTTTTTTTT
>NW_016107338.1:3630534-3635111 GCF_001604975.1 Cebus imitator
AAAAAAAAAAAAAAAAAAAAAAAAAAAAAAAACAGTAAGGTTTCCTGTTATAAATTAATAACACTAAGATAATAGCATTGCTTCATGCCATTATTCCTTCATTCATATAAAAACTTTTATTGAGAACCTACAATGTGGAGGCACTGTTTCTTAGGCTCTGTGGCTATTTTTTTTGAGACAGAGTCTTGCTCTGTTGCCAGGTACCAGGCTGGAGTGCAGTGGCACAATCTGGGCTCACTGCAACTTCCACCTCCCAGGTTCAAGCAATTCTCCTGCCTCAGCCTCCTGAATAGCTGGGACTACAGGCGCATGCCACCATGCCCAGCTAATTTTTGTATTTGTCAGTAGAGACAGGGTTTCACCATGTTGGTCAGGATGGTTTCAATTTCTTGACCTCGTGATCCGCCTCAGCCTCCCAAAGTGCTGGGATTACAGGGCTCTGTGGCTATTATGAACAAAAGTTATGTGGTCTCTGCTCTCATGAAGTTTACATTCTAGTAATAAGAAACAAAGCTGGGCACGGTGGTTCATATCTGTAATCCCAACACTTTGGGAGGCAGAGGCGGGAGGATCACTTGAGGTCAGGAGTTCAAGACCAGCCTGGCCAACATGGTGAAACCCCATCTCTACTAAAAATATAAAAATTAGCCCGGCATGGTGGCACACACCTGTAATCCCAGCAACTTGGGAGGCTGAGGCAGGAGAAATTGCTTCAACCTGGGAGGTGAAAGTTGCAGTGAGCCAAGATTGCACTATTGCACTCCAGCCTCGGTGACAGAGTGGGAAATAAGATATTATATTGGAAAAATTTCCACTTCTTTTACTTTTTTATTTTCTTAATTAATTAATTAATTATTTTGAGACAGAGTCTCGCTCTGTCGCCCAGGCTGCAGTGCAATGGCACAATCTCAGCTTGCTGCAACCTCTGGTTCCTGGGTTCAAGAGATTCTTCCACCTCAGCCTCCTCAATACTGGGATTACAGGTACCCACCATCATGCCTGGCTAATTTTTGTATTTTTGTAGAGACGGGGTTTCTCCATGTTGGCCAGGCTTGTCTTTAACTCCTGACCTCAAGTGATCCGCCCACCTCAGCCTCCCAAAATGCTGGATTACAGGCATGAGCCACCTCGCCCAGCTATTTATTTATTTTTTTGAGACAGTCTCACTCTGTCACCCAGGCTGGAGTGCAGTGGTGCAATCTCAGCTCACTGCAACCTCCACCTCCTGGTAAATTTAAGCCATTCTCCTACCTCAGCTTCCCTAGCAGCTGGGATTAGAGATGCCCACCACCATGCCCAGATAATTTTTGTATTTTTAGTAGAGATGGGGTTTCACCATGTTGGCCAGGCTGGTCTCAAACTCCTGACCTCAAGTGATCCACCCACCTTGGCCTCCAAAAGTGCTGGGATTACAGGCATGAGTCACCACATCCTGCCAAAACTTCCACTTCTAATAACAACCACAAATAAAAAATATGCAGGAAAAAACTCAACCAGTAACATGAACGACATTGTAAAGAAACCATTCAGAGCCATAAAGGGAATCTTTAAAAATGAAAAGAGGCTGGGCACGGTGGCTCATGCCTGTTATCCTGGTACTTTGGGAGGCCGAGGCAGGAGGATCACGAAGTTGGGAGTTCAAGACCAGACAGGATGGTGAAACCCCGTCTCTACTAAAAATACAAAAAAATTGGCTGGTGAAGTGGCTCATGGCTGTAATCCTGGCACTTTGGGAGGCCGAGGCAGGTGGATCCTCTGAGGTCAGGAGTTCGAGACCAGCCTAGCCAACATGGTGAATCCTGGTCTCTACTAAAAATACAAAAATCAGCCAGTCATAGTGGTGGGTGCCTGTAATCCCAGCTACTCAGGAGGCTGAGGCAGGGGAATCACTTGAACCTGGAATGCAGAGGTTGCAGTGTGCCAAGATTGCACCACTGTACTTCAGCCTGGGCTGAACAGAGTCAGACTCCGTCTCAAAAAAAGAAAAAAAAAATTTGCCGGTCAGGGTGGTACACACCTGTAATCCAGCTACTCAGGAGGCTGAGGCAGAGAATTGCATGAACTCGGGAGGCGGCGATTGCAGTGAGCCAAGATCATGCCACTGCATTCCAGCTCTGGTAACAGAGAAAGACTCCATCTCATAAAATAAATAAATAAAATAAAATAAATACTATGTACTTAGGTTGGAAAATGTAGTATGAATTTTAAATTTTAATTAATTTATTTTGGCAGTACTTTGATGTAATAAGAATCAAAAGTTTAAATGAAAAAAATAATTTTATTTTGTATTTAAAAATATTTTCTGATATATTCTGAGGCAGACTTCTGTTTGAGTCCGCATTTTGGGTAAAAAGTTTCTTATACTGTAAAATTTCCGTTTGAGGAAATAATTTTAAATTGTTGAAAAATGATAAAAGGCTAGTACTACCGGTCATTACCATTTAGTCCTCAGAATGAATAACCAAACAGTGTGGAGCTGGCACAGGAAAAGACAGATATGTCAATAACACAGAAAAGTCTAGAATAAAAAAGGTGTTATAAAAGCATCACACATCAATAGGGAAAAGGATAGACTACTTAGGGAAAGACAAAATCTTTCATCTTGATGACAAATCTCATTAAGGTAGTTGCTTGCAGTTCTAATCAGGCTGTGTTGCCTAGTCTAGGTTTTACCAAGAGTTCTGCATTTGATTAGAAATGTCTTCCTGGGGCCCGGGATGGGGAGACAGATTTACTCAGGCCACATATTTTCCCTTCCTGGATTATTCAATAAAAATCACTGGGACAACGAACTCACATTTTGGGTAAAAAAATTATTAGCTCTTCCTGTTGTATATAATATATACCCAAGTAAATTTCAGATGGTTTAGAGTTAAATGGTATATATATATAAAAAAGAAACACAAAATACTAGGAGGAAAGAAGAGGAAATTTTGAAAAACAATTACTGAAGTTAGGGAAGGACTTTCCAAGCCTGACTTTCAAGACAGAAATGATAAAGCTAAAGATTGATAGATTTAGCTACTTAATCATTAGATACTTCTGCAGAGCAGAAGTTAAAAGAAAACTGATGCATTAAAAAAGTGCACTATATAAGATAAAGGGTTAATATTTTACTATATAATGAGATGCTCAATCAGTAAGAAAAATACGAACACCCCAATAGAAAAAGGTGACAAAGATATGAATAGACAGACAATTCACCAAAGGAGAAATGCAAACAGCTGAGAGATACATAACATTTCTTTTTACTCACCAGTAATCCAAAAAATGAAAATTAAAACAATGCTATTCCATTCTTTTCACCTGCCAGACTGACGAAGAAAAATCTCTAGTGTGCTTAAGGATGTGGGAAACGACACTGACGTGGAGAAAATCCCAGCTAATTGGGCCTAGTCACGCTGGACACAAATTCTACTTTATAATGCTTTCCTATTTCAGAAAGCAGTCAAGCAGTAGAGGCATTTACTGGTGAGATCTGCAGAAAATTGAGAAAGGAGGAGACCTCTATAGCTAAACTATAATTCTATAAATTTGTGGTTAGCAAGAATATCCTGTCAGACTGTTAATTCTAGTTTCCTTTTCTTATTCTAAAACGTCTATTCTGAAGAAATGGGTCATGAGGGCTTAGCCTATTTTCCCCTAACAAAGCTTTAACATCTTGGATACCCAAATCCCGTGCTAAAATTGTGGGTATAAACTGGCTCCATCTTAGGGTACAGTGAGACAGCCCCTTGTTGGGCGTCACAGCATTGGCTTGAGGCCAAGAGGCCCACCCAGATGGGCCACTTCCTCCCCTGTGAGGAACCGGGAACTCACAGGTCTCCAGTCTTCTAATCCTGATCTGACACAGGTACAATAAACTTCACGTTTGTCATCTTGTTCTCGGTGGTGAGCTACAAAAATTAGCTGGGCGTGGTGTTGGGGGGGGCGCCTGTAGTCCCAGCTACTCAGGAGGCTGAGGCAGGAGAATCCTTCGAACCTGGGAGGCAGAGGTTACAGTGAGCCGAGAACAAGCCACTGCACTCTGCACTCCAGCCCGGGATATAAAGCCAGACTGCATTTGAAAAAAAAAAAAAAAGAAAAGAAAAAGAATGCTCTTGCAATAAATAAGACAAAATGCCCATAACCAGGAAGAAAGGATGCAAAGGATATAAAGAGGCCGTTTATAAAAGAAAAAATATAAATTCAAAAATCATGAACCTTTCAGAATGCAAATTAAAATCACAAAGAGATCCTGCTTTTTGCTTAACAAATTAGCAAAGGCTAAAAAAAAAGCAATATGATGCCCAGTGTTGGTGAAGGCACAGAAGCACAGTGATAAGAGGACACTTTGGTAAATCTTTCTGTAGAGAAGTGTTTCTCAAAGAGTAGTCGGGGCCTGTAGGGCTTCCTGAGGCCCTTTCAGGAGTCTGAGAGGTCAAAACTATTTTCATAGTAATACGAAGATGTGGTTGGGTGTGGTGGCTCACACCTATAATCCCATCACTTTGGGAGGTTGAGGCGAGTGGATCACCTGAGATCAAGAGTTATCAGCCTGGCCAACATGGTGAGACCCTGTCTTTACTAAAAAAAAA
>NW_016107338.1:3635681-3637883 GCF_001604975.1 Cebus imitator
GGTTCAGGCAATTCTCCTGCCTCAGCCTCCTGAGTAGCTGGGACTACAGGCACGCGCCACCATGCCCAGCTAATTTTTTGTAGTTTTAGTAGAGACGGGGTTTCACCATGTTGACCGGGATGGTCTCGATCTCTTGACCTCGTGATCCACCCGCCTCAGCCTCCCAAAGTGCTGGGATTACAGGCTTGAGCCACCGCGCCCGGCCTGAGTCTCGCTCTTGTTACCCAGGCTGGAGTGCAATGGCACAATCTTGGCTCACCACAACCTCCACCTTCTGGGTTCAAGCGATTCTCCCGCCTCATACTCCTGAGTAGCTGGGATCACAGGCATGTGCCACCATGCCTGGCTAATTTTGTATTTTTAGTAGAGACAGGGTTTCTCCATGTTGGTCAGGCTGGTCTCAAATTCCCAACCTCAGGTGATCTGCCTACCCCAGCCTCCAAAAGTGCTGGGATTACAGGCATGAGCCACTGCGCCCAGCCAGAAAACAGTTGTTTATTTATTTTGAGATGGAGTTTTGCTTTTGTTGCCCAGACTGGAGTGCAATGGCATGATCTCAGCTCACCACAATCTCTGCCTCCTGTATTCAAGTGATTCTCCTGCCTAAGCCTCCTGAGTAGCTGGGTTACAGGCATGTGCCACTATACTTGGCTAATTTCCCATTTTTAGTGGAGACGGGGTTTCTCCATGTTGGACAGGTTGTTCTTGAACTCCTGATCTCAGGTGATCCGCCCACCTCAGCCACCCAAAGTGCTGGAATTACAGGAGAAAGCCACCATGCCCAGCCAAATAACTTTTAAGAAAATGAGGCAGTGGATCACGAGGTCAGGAGTTCGAGACCAGCCTGACCAACATGGTGAAACCCTGTCTCTACTAAAAATACAAAAATTAGCCAGACGTGGTGGCATGTGTCTGTAATCTCAGCTACTCAAGAGGCTGAGGCAGGAGAATTGATCCAACCCAGGAGGCAGAGGTTGCAGTGAGCCAAGATCGTGCCACTGCACTCCATCCTGGGCAACAGAGCGATTCCATCTCAAAAACAAAAACAGAATGCAACAATCTTGCATGTTCTTCACATGTACCCCAAAACCTAAAATGCAATAAAATAAATAAATGGGGGGAAAAAAAACCAGAAACAAAAACCAAGGCTGGGTGCTATGACTCATGTTTGTAATCCCAGCACTCTGGGAGGCCAAAGTAGGTGGATCACCTGAAGTCAGGAGTTCAAGACCAGCCTGGCCAACATGGCAAAACCCAGTCTACTAAAAACACAGAAATTAGCACACACCAGTAATCCTAGCTACTCGGGAGGCTGAGGCAGGAGAGTCACCTGAACCTGGGAGGCAGAGGTTGCAGTAAGTGGAGACTGCGCCACTGCACTGCACTTTAGCCTGGGTGACAGAAAGAAGCCCAATTTAAAAAAAAGGAAAAAAAAAAAAAAAAAGAAAAGAAAAGAATCAAGGCCAGGTTTTGTGGCTCACACCTGTAATCTCAGCACTTTGGGTGGCTGAGGCGGGCCAATCACTTGAAGTCAGGAGTTCTAGACCAACCCACGTGGAGAAACCTCATCTCTACTAAAAATACAAATATTATCTGGGTGTGGTGGCGGGTGCCTGTAGTTCTAGCTACTAGGGAGGCTGAGGCAGGAGAATCTCTTGAACTCAGGTGAGCTGATATTGCGCCACTGCACTCCAGCCTGGGTGACAGAGCGAGACTGAGTTAAAAAAAAAAAGAAAAAAAAAAAAGAAAAATGTACAAACAAATGTACATAAACAGGAGAGAGGTTTAAAAAATGACATATGATTAACAAATAAAAAGACCACAAAATTGTAGTATTTATTGTAGTGAAAATGTTCACAGATTTTTAAGGTAAAAAATGGGGAAAAAATAGAAAATAATGAAAGAATAGTCTTTTCAACAAATGATGTTGGCACAACTGGATATCCACATGCAACAGAACGAATTTGGACTCTTACGCCATATACAAAAATTAACATAAAATGAATCAAAGACTTAAAGCTGAGATCATGAAGATTTATATTTTTATTTTCTTTCTTTGTGTTTTCGTCTAAGAGTTTTGTAGTTCTAGTTTCTTACACTATAAAACTCATAAAAGAAAACATGAGTATAAATCTTCATGACCTAAATTAGGCAATGGTTTCTTACACATGACAATAAAAGCGCAAGCAGCCACTACCAACA
>NW_016107338.1:3641923-3659782 GCF_001604975.1 Cebus imitator
TAGTAGAGACGGGGTTTCACCATGTTGACCAGGATGGTCTTGATCTCTTGACCTCGTGATCCACCCGCCTCGGCCTCCCAAAGTGCTGGGATTACAGGCATGAGCCACCACGCCCGGCCCGTTTTTCTTAAATATAATAGAGACAAGGTCTCACTATGTTGCCCAGACTGGTCTCTAACTCCTGGCCTCAACTGATCCTCCTGCCTTCACCTTCCAAAGTGCTGGGAGTATAGGTGTCAGCCACCATGCCAGGCTTCATATATTGCTTTCTCGATTGAAAAATTGGGCAGGCTGGGCATGGTGGCTTACACATATAATCCTAGCACTTTGGGAGGCTGAGGCAGGTGGATCGTTTGAGCCCAGAAGTTCGAGACCAGCCTGGGTAACATGGTAAAACCCTGTCTCTATACAAAGTACAGAAAAACCCAGCCACTGTGGTGCCTCACAGCTGTAGTCCCAACTACTCGGGAGGCTGAGGTGGGAGGATTGCTTGAACCTGGGAGGCGGAGGTTACAGTGAACCTAGATTGTGCCACTGAACTCCAGCCAGTGTGACAGAGTGACACCCTGCCTCTAAATAAACAAGAAAAAAGGCTGGCGAGGTGGCTCACGGCTGTAATTCTAGCATTTTGGGAGGCCGAGGCAGGTGGATCACCCGAGGTCAGGAGTTTGAGAACAGCCTGGCCAATATCATGAAACCCCATCTCTACTAAAAATACAAAAATTAGCCAGGCGTGGTGGCACATGCCTGTATTTCCAGCTACTTGGGAGACAGAGACAGAATTGCTTGAACCTGGGAGGCAGAGGTTTCAGTGAGCCAAGATCATGCCACTGCATTCCAGTCTGGCGACAGAGTGAGCCTCTGTCTCAAAAAAGAAAAATAAAATAAATTAAAATTAAAAATAAATAAATAAAATAAGAAAAAGTCTAAAGTGACAGGCACGATAGATCAGGTATGTTCCGAGCAAATCTCTCTGAAGTTCTTCCTTTCTACTTCCTCCTCAATCAAGTGCCCATGAATAGTTACCCAAAATGCCAAGCTGGGGCTTGTTGCTGCCAGTTTTTTGTCAACTTCCGCTTTTCTCTCTTAGAGTGCTTACAGAAGGCCTGTGTGTCAGAAGTCAGCCCTGTGGCAGGAGGCAGAAGCTGGGATGGGTGCCCACAAAGGAAGCCTTATTTTCCAAAGCAGCCAGAGAATCATGGGTCTGAACTTACCCCGTCTTCTCAGATGGAGGACTAAGACCCAGAAAGATGGAGGAATTTGTCCAAGCTCTCCCAGTGAGCTGATACCAGAGCCAGGACTAGAACTCAGGTCTCCCAGTCTCAGCACAGAGTGATTTTCCTTGCAGAATGTTGCTGCTGAAACATTAGACTCCCCCAGTCCCCAGTCCCCTCCTTTGCCTCACGCAAATATAGACACACACACGCACTCGTACATGACCAGCTGGGGAGCCCTAGCACCCCAGGCAGGTAAGGAAGAAGAGCACAGCCAGGATCAGAAGGGTGAAGAAATAATGATGTCCCACAGGCAAGGATGCCCACACAGAATGGCTTTGGGGGAACTGCCAGTTATTTTGTACGGAAAGCTGAAGGTAGTGGCAGGAGACTGGTGGGCCTTGCACTGGCGAGGCTGGGGGGGATCAGATGTTCAAGGGCCTGGAAAGCTGTGCTGAACAGTTTGGGTTTTCTTTCATAGACCACTGGGGTGAGGAGGGACTGGAAAGCCTTTGTTTGGGGGACACATGTGTTTAGATTTGAATTTTAGGAAGGCCCCTCAGGTGGCCAGGCTAGGTGAAGTGACCCGAGGACTTGGTAGTGGAAGGCTTCTCTTGCTGTGACTGCCTATGTGTACGTCTGGCTGGGCACTGTCTCACTAGCATGAGGTGGCCGGCAGGGATGCTGGACAGTATGTAGTTCACCACTTGGGATAGCCAAGTGTAGCAAGGGTGAGGTGGGTTCAACTCACAAACTTCATGCTCTTGGTAAATACTGCTTACTTTGCAGGTCACATGGAGTAAGCAACTGCTCTAGGGGTGAACCCAAGGGTGGTGATTCACTGTCCAAACTACTGGCTGGAGGGGAGCACATGGTGGTCATGTACGCGTGCACACGCACACATGTGTGTGTGTGTGTGTGTCTATATTTGCGTGGGGCAAAGGAGGGGATTGGGGACTGGGGGAGTCTAAACACGTAATACAACTACTATGGCTGTGACACAACAGGTGTTTGTCAACCTGTTTGGGTTCTTCCCAACTATGGCAGTGGCTGTGGCCTAACAGCTGGTAGCAGGAACAAGGCTGTGACAAGAAACAGCAACTGCATAGGGGCCTCATCAATTTCCAGCCCTCCATCCAGAAGAGAACAGGACATGCTCAAGCTGCGCCAAAGAGAAAGGACAAAGGAGAGGAATTCTGAGATGCAAGTTCCTATGGAAGAGGGGACAGAGTTCAATTCCAACAGTCCAACAGACTAGGGCTAGAGCCATAGTCTTCTCTTACCTGTACCTTTAACATTCAGCTTACTATTGATTCCTTATTATCTGCCTTTAGTGAGGTTCCTTTCAAAACCAATAAAACAAAACAATCTTGTCCTCAATTCTCCCAGTCAAGTTTTTGACTTATTTCTTTCCCTCCTTTGCACCATCAAGTATTTGAGCAGTGGATACCCTTGCCTCCATTCCCTCACCCACCATGCCCTCCTCTCCTGCTGCAAATTGCCTTCCCCACATCACTCTTCTGAAATTCTGCTCCCCAAGCATACTCATTCCAGTGAAATTGTTTTCTCCTGAATTCCTTTGGTGTCTGAAAGGACGGGGGTGAAGGGGTAAAAAAAATATAAAGATTGGCCAGGCATGGTGGTTCATGCCTGTAATCCCAGCACTTTGGGAGGCCGAGACGAGCGGATAACCTGAGGTCAGAGGTTTGAGACCAGCCTGGCTAACATGGTGAAACCTCATCTCTACTAAAAATACAAAAATTAGCCAAATGTGGTGGTGTGCACCTGTAATCCCCACTACTTGGGAGGCTGAGGCAGAATTGCTGGAACCCGGGAGGCAGAGGTTGCAGTGAGCCAGGATTGCACCACTGCACTCTGGCCTGGGAGATAGAGCTAGACTCATTCTGAAAAACGACAATGACAACAACAACAAAACTATTAAGATTTAGATACTGGGCTGGGAGTGGTGGCTCACGCCTGTAATCCCAGCACTTTGGGAAGCCGAGGTGGGTGGATCACGAGGTTAGGAGTTCAAGACCACCTGGACAAGATGGTGAAACCCCGTCTCTACTAAAAATACAAAAATTAGCTGGGTGTGCTGGCAGGCACCTGTAATCCCAGCTACTCTGGGTGGCTGAGGCAGAGAACTGCTTGAACCCGTGAGGTGGAGGTTGCAGTGAGCTGAGATTGCACCACTGCACTCCAACCTGGCCAACAGAGAAAGACTCCATCTAAAAAAAATAATTCCAGCACTTTGGGAAGCTACGGCGGGTGGATTGCTTGAGCCCAGGAGTTCAAGACCAGCCTGAGCAACATAGTGAGACCCTGTTTCTACAAAAAAATACAAAAATTAGCCAGGCATGTTGGCACACACCTGTAGTCCCAGCTACCCAGGAGGCTGAGGTGGGAGGATCAGCTAAGTCTGGGAGGTTGAGGTTGCAGTGAGCCGTGACTATGCCACTGAACTCTAGTGTGCATGACAGAGTGATAACTTGTCTCAAAATAAATAAAATAATTTAGGCCAGTTAAGGTGGCTCACAACTGTAATCCCAGCACTTTTGGAGGCTGAGGCCAGGCAGATCACCTGAGGTCAGGGGTTCAAGACCAGCCTGGCCAACATGGTGAAACGCCGTTTCTACTAAAAATACAAAAATTAGATCCTGTCGTAGTTCATGAGCATAACGATTGGGTGTTCATGTGCTTGTGTAAGATGTGCCACCCTTAAACCTTGTTACAACGTTGGCACATTACCCATCTGCCATGAAAAAAATAAAAATACAAAAATTAGCTGGGCGTGGTGGCAAGAACCTGTCATCTCAGCTACTTGGGAGGCTGAGGTAGGAGAACTGCTTGAAGCCAGGAGGCAGAGGTTGCAGTGAGCTGAGGCACTTGTCTGGGTAAGAGTGAGACTCTGCCTCAGAATAAATAAATAAATAAATAAAGATTTCATTTAGAAAAATTTCTCTTGTCTGATTCATAAGAGATTTCACTTGTTTTTAAATATTTAATTTTTGTGTTTATATTTAATATTTAAATTTTGTGTTTATAATGCATATCATATGTAGAATTCTGCTTATATATAGCTTATAGATAAGCATGAGGATTAGCCTACATATATAATTTATAAGTAAACAAACATGTTATAAAGGTATATGCTAAAGACTTGCTATTGAAGGCCTACACTTTAAGAAAATGTTTGGAGACCACTGATTTTCAGTACGAAGCTCAAAGCCTTTGTTATGGCATTCAAGGCTGGTGCTAATTTAGCCCCAGATAATTTTATGGCTTTTTCCACCTCCTCTGCCTCCCACTATCAAAGATCATATTCTAACTGTAATCAGCTACTAGACATCTTCCAAGTGCACCACAACAGCACGCTGTAGTTCAGAGTACTTTGCCCACAGTAGGTGTTCGATCAAGTCCATGGAATAACCACCTTACAGCATTATTGTCACTCCGTCAGCCCTGGACTGTTCCTCCCTGACTTCTCTCAAGGACACCCTCCTGATTTCTGTCCTGCTGCTTCAACTATTCCTTCGGTCTTCACTGGCTGCCTCTTCCATACACACTTTACAAATATTTGAGTCCCTGCTGTGGGTCAAGTATGGTGACAGGTACTAGAATATGCAGTGACCAAGAAAACCAGGTTCTTTGACCCAATAAGATACCCCAAAACTTCATCTCTAGTCCCTTCCCCTCATTTACCTCTGTCCTTATGCAGCTCTGACATCGAGTCAGAGTCTTGTCTCCTGTTTCTAGCTACTTGTGGAATATTTCTGTCTGCATCTACTTCTATCACCATGCCTGAATTCACTGTTCCCTGTCTTTACATGTTTCTCTGGCCTCCACACCTAGTTTCATTTTATTTTTATTTTTTATTTTTACCTAGTTTCAATTTCTCTGCATTGACTAGCTCCTTTCCTTGCATTCCTATTGATATTGCTTGCCAGCCTGTATTAGAGCCTGCTTCTTCCTTGAGGGACTTTGGCAACTGCTATTCCTGCCTTTCATCTCTCCAAGTAGCAATTCATTTTGCCTTGCTGCCTAAATCATTATTTTACAAATTACTGCCAGCTTTCCCCAATATAAGATGCAGTGAGGAAGAGGTTCAGGAAAGTTTGAGGCCTACTTTTCTTTTTTGAGACAGGTTCTTGCTCTCTTGCCCAGGCTGACTGCACTGGTGTGATCATAGCTCAATGCAGCCTTGACCTACCTTCCAGGTGCAGGGTGATCTTCTACCTCAGCCTCCCAAGTAGCTGGGACTACAGGTGCACACCACCACACTTGGCTAATATTTTTCTTTTTTTTTTTTTCTTGTAGAGACGAGGTTTTGCCATGTTGCCCAGGTTCATCTCAAACTCCTGAGTTCAAGTGATCTGCCCACTTCGGCCTCCCAAAGTGTTGGAATTAGAGGCATGAGCCACCACACCCAGCCTAATTTTTCGTATTAAGGCCTGCTTTTCATAAGGTGTTTGAACTGCTTCACCCAGCGTTTCAGGGGTTCTTTACAGACTATTCAGCTTGGTGTTTGAGGGTTCAAGCTTACTATCCACTCCTGCCTTGGTATGGATTTGTGCTCATTGTTCCCAGAAAGCACGGTTCCCACTTCTGGGTCTTCACTAGGTCCCCCTCCCTCCCCACCTGTCTTCGCCTCTCAGTTCAACTCATTTAATACACATTGCTCTGTTCCTTACCTTTTAATCTTGTCTTCTCTGCCCAGATGTTGTGGCCTACCCTCGGCCCCCAGAAATGGGCCTTTTGGATCTTTATAATCCAGAGTACACTGAAATTTAGTGTTCTAAGCACTGTTCTGTCCTACATACATGCTTTCATCTTATTTTCACAAGCCTAGGAGGTACTTATAACATCTTTGTTTACAAAGATTAAATAATTTGCCCAAAGCCATGAATGAGAGGCAGAACTCAAATGTGAGAGCAAATTTGGGTTCCTTTCAGTGACTGCTTGCCTAATCCTGCATGGCCACAGTGTGAGGTGCATGGCAGGCCCCAATCTTAACCTCCACTCTCAGAACCAGGGCTGTACCTCAGGAAGATGTCCTGTAGAGAATAAGCCTCAACAAATATTTACTGCAGATACTTCCCTCCCACAAGAACTCCTCTTTGCCATGAGTGATCTCCCATATGGGCTGGGGTTTGAACTACCCACTTTGGCACCTAGTGGTCTATTGTTTGATTCTATTGTTTCTTCTTTCCCTCATCTCAGGCTCTATTTTCGTGTACTATTGTTTCTAATGTTGCCTTTGCCTAGCAGAGTTTTCCTTCTCTCATCAGGTCAGGTCCCTCCCATTGGCTGATGTGGGTGAGGTTGCTCCGCCTTCACAGCAGGATCTTCCTCCACTGATGACAATCAGTGGCATTCAAATCTAAGACTCCTTTGGGGTGTTAAAAATGCAGCTGATTAGTTTTGGGGTGGGACACAGGAATCTGCATCTTTAACACCCAGATCTTCTTAGGTTATAGTCACTACATCAGTCTACATTCCTGCCTGTTAAGACTGACCCATTAAGGCAGGATTATTTCCTGGTATAGCGATTCTCTAAACATTGCACACAGCTGAAGAACTGGAAACCGGGCCTCTTTTGTTTCTGGATACACCACTTGGCAGGTGTAATAACATCCTCTGACAGGCTGCTTGCCACAGGTGCATGCTTGACACGTGCGTCTTGTTGGTACCATCCCCTCCCCCTTCCCACCCCTGCTGCCCAACCAAGACCCCTCCATTCCCACCACCACCCTGCAGCTGTTGCCCTTCTCCAGGCCCCCAATACCACCCCCCCATTGCCCTCCCTTCTCTTCCTTTCCCTCCCCCATAACCCTTCCCCAGGCTCCTCCCACCTCAGAATATTTTTTTTGTTCCTAAGTTTATCATGTGAGGTGGGGGTGGGGGGACTGGTTAGATGGAGAGGACGCTCTGCGATTCGGAGGTCCTACTGAGTGGGCACACCTTTTCCCCTCGAGAAAACCCTGTTTCTACCAGAGAAATGGGGAGGCCTCTCTCTGGAACTTGAAACCCTCTGTCTCTGGAAACATCCCAAAGCAAGCCCAGCCTGCCATGTTCCTTTGTTGGGGCACAGAGGGAATGGAATCTTACCGATAAGGTGAGAAGAGCTTGAGAGAATACCAAGGACGGGCCCACCCTTCGCCCTCCTCCCTCCAAACACCTCAGGCTAAAAGGGGAGAAAAAAAAGCACCAACAAAGAGTTTAAGACAGCAATTCCCAGCTTTTTCAAATATGAAGCATTTTTTAACCAATCCGTTTAATTCTTAAATTCTTGACATTACAGAACTAAACTGAAATTTATTAACATTCCACTCTTACATTTCTTATCGACAAACAAGAAATAAAATTCATGAGCCAAAAAACCCAAAACAAAACTAAAAACAGGGAAAAGCTTATAAAACTAAATATGGATCCCAGCATTAACAGCTGAACAGAGAAGGTGATTTTTAAATTCTTAGCGGATGATAAAGTTGTGTAGAAACTGAACACTTACAAATTATTTAAAACCTGGAATCACTGACCAGAAATTACACAGTTGGATCATGGGAAAACAGCAGAAAGGGGTTATCGAGGGAACCTACACTGTTCTAGCTGCACCCCATGCCCTTCTCAGAGGAAAGCCTGGCATTGATTAGATACTGGGCCAGACTAATACTGGCAGCAGAGCCAGTGATAGTAACCTGCCTACCAGAGGAGCCTTCCACTGGGTTGGCAATTTTGATCTGGGCCCCGGACATCTGGCGAATCTCATTAATGTTGGCGCCTTGGCGCCCGATTATGCAGCCAATTAAGTTATTTGGAATGGTGAGTTCATGGGTGGTTTGAGTAGATGCATCCAAACTTGCCCAATAGCCTTTCACCTCTGGAGAGCTGGAGTCAATTCCGGCGAATCCGGTCCCGCCGTGCATCATGGCAAAGTGAGACTGTTGTCTTGCCACCTGGTTCAGCTTGGCCAGATCGAGCGGAGAAATGGTGTGTTGTCCTTGAATCGAGTAGGCATCTAGAGGTGGTCCCTCCAGGTCATGGGTGGCGTGGGGGTAGCCCGCAGCGTCGCTGCACCGATCTTGGCCGCCCGCGCAGATGACTGGGGAGCTGGCCGGCATGGGCTGGTACGGAATGGTCATGACTCTCCCTTGCGGAGACTGGGAGAGCGTCTCCAGCATGACCAGGCAGATCTGCTTGACACACTCGGTAACAGACTGCGGCACGCCAGCGATGGTGATGGCCCGCTCGGTGGAGTTGGGCAGCATATCCCCCGCCACCTGGACCTGCGCCCCCGTACTCTCGCGGATCTCTTTGATCTTACACCCGCCTTTCCCAATCAGGGAACCGCACTGGGTGGCCGGCACCACCAGCCTCAGGGTGACCGGGGGCCTGCTGGCCGCGGTGCTGTTGGTCATGGAGCTGTTGATATCTTCCTCCAGCTTGTCGATGATCATAGCGAAAGCCTTAAAGATGGCATTGGTGGGGCCGGTCAGAGTGATGATTCTCTCCGGACAATTCCCCTCCGAGATGTTGATCCGCGCGCCACTCTCCTCGCGGATCCTCTTAACCGACTCCCCTTTCTTCCCAATGATGCTTCCTACTTCCTTTCCGTGCATAAGAAGCCGAATGGTGAGAGTCACATTTAGTCCACTTTCAGTCACACCGGCATCCATGGCGAGCGGCGGGCGGCGTTCGGGGGAGTTGGGCTCGTTACGTGGTCAAGTCTTTGGCGGCTGGCGGGGGGAGGGGAGGTGTAGGCCCAAAACTGCCGGCGCGAGGCGAGCGAGGGCCGCGGGAGCGAGCGGGAGCGGGCGGGAGGCCGCAGCGTAGTCTCAGGGGCGGGCGGCGGCGGCGGAGGGGGCGAGCGGGGCCGGGAGCGGCGGGCTGGCGGGTGGGCGAGGGCGCGGCGGTGGCGACTCCGGCGGCAGCCTCGGCGGTCTGGGCGGGGCGGGAAGCCCGCTTTCAACCCCGCGTACCCTCTGACCCCGGAAGTGCTTGCTGCGCAGGACCCCTTGAAAAAAATGAGGACCCGTCTTTTTTAGGTCACAAGATTGCGCCAACCCTCACATGGTCCTTAAAAAAAAGCCCTTCTGACACTGCAGTAGTGAGAACGAAGCGCATTATGGGGGGAAGCTGCGAGTCCGGCAAAGTTTTAAAATGAATACGTATTTTATTAACTCTAACAGCACTGGCAGGTGACTGAAATTACTAGTGTTGTGTATGGTAGACAGACATTATTTTCCTGCTCTACATAAGGGATTACTGCGCGGAACGACACGGGCAGCCCCGGCGGAAACTGCAGGCACCAGCCGGGACGCCGCGGGTTTAAAACGTGCGCGTGAGGTGATCAGGGCGCGTGCGCGAGGGTGTGGAGGGGACGGGAGGGGCACCCGCCGTCTTCCGGGGGGGAGGGGCGGCGAGGCGAGGCCTGCGGAGCGGGTGCGCGCGGGCGCCCCGCATCAACCCCCACCCCCACCCCGGCCCCTGCTCTCCGGAGGCGGTCGGTGAGCAGAAAGACCGAAACCGACTCACGGCCGCCGCCCGAATAGCGGCTCTGCTGTTTGTGGGGCGTGCTAGAAACGTGGTCCTAAAAAGAATGGCGTCCATTTACATAATGCTTTGTTTGCGTTTCACAAGTTTCGGTTAAAGCCACAGAAACCCCACCTTCTGCCCTTGTGTGGTTTCCACCGCGGCACCCTTGTCCGATATTAGAAACAATAGTGTGCGCCTGTGGAGGCCTCTTTTGTTCAGGGGGTGCCGACTAGGGCTTCAGGGCGTTTCTGTGGCCTTTCCCGCGCGGCTTGGGCTCCCACAGCTGTCTTTTAGGCCCATGGGCGCAGCCACCGCGCCCCGCTCTCCGGGGGCGGCATCACCAGGGCCCGCCATCTTGGAAGGCCTTTGCTGCCGGTTCCTCCCGCTGAGGAAGTGTCACTCGAGACGCTGGCCTATGACTTGTGGTTTCTGCCCTTTCCCCTTGGCCTAAGCCAGACCAGAAAAGGCCCCGTGCGCAACGTGCTTCAGAATTCCTCAGGGAAAGCGGCCAACGTGGCGCTACTCCGCCTCCCCCGTTCTTTCCCCGCGGGGCGGCCGCCATGTTTCTTGAAGACAAAATGGCGACACGTGGCTAGCATTTGTCGCCAACGAGAAATTGGGGTCCGCCCGAAAGCTCTAGAATGCACCCCCCTTCCTCCTCTGGGCCTTCCCCGCTCCGCGAGTCTTATGACCCCTCCGGGATTAAAAAAAATTCCGCAGCCTGGTCTGAAGCTCGGAGGCCTAATTTTAACGCGTTTTCCTTTCTCTAATTTGAAACGGGAACGCGAATAACTAAAATGTAGGCACAATATTTAGCCTCTCGCCCTTTTAAAGCTTAATAATGGATAATAGGGGGCAGTATCAAAGGATAATTTGGGTCCCCACTGTACCAAAGCATTTAGAAACCTCTGCTTAATTTAAGGAATGAGATAAATTACTGCTTTTCTAGACTTTCTAGCATGGTCCATTGTGCTGGGGAGAACAAGAGATGGTTTATAAAGCTTTTAAAAGCAAGACAACTTCTGTGAAGAGACTAGAATGCCTCTGACTTTTTCACAGGCCAGTTGGCCGGTGAATCTTATTAACAGTTTAACACAATTAGTGTTCACTTTTAGTTTAGAGGGGACAGGTGTTTATTGTGCATTGGCCAGTGTCAGCACATTCGATGCCAGGCATTTCACCGCATCTTATGTTTAATTTTTACTATCAGCCTCAGAGGTAGGTGTTCTTATCTCTCTCTCTTTTTTAAACAGAGGAAGACACTTAAAGATGAAGTGCCTAATTCAAGGTCACACAGTGTCGGGAATGGACCTCCAGATTTCCTTACTGGTGAGCACATTTTCCAGATTTTTGTGTAAATCAGAGTTTTGGAATTTAAATGCTATTTTAAACGTTTAGGTGAGCTTGTCATTTAAATGAACCCTTCAGGTAATCTTTTGTTGTGTAGTCAGCCCCTTTTTGTATCTGTTTGGCGGCTCCAGCTTTTCTTGATATGAGGTACACCTGTAATGGGCGGTCTCAAATGCTCTTATGCTGTGTCTGGTGAGGATAGGGAGGGGGAAGTGATTCAGCCCGCCCAGAGACTCAGGTATCTGTCAGTCTGGCCTTGGCTGTGGCATTTTTGAGTCTACCTGGCTCCGGGGGAGCAAACAGTTCTCTATATGACGCATTTGCTTCCCTTAGCTCCCCACGGGCTTCACTCTTGCCTTCCCCACCCCAACACCCCAACCAGGTAAAAATAAATACACTCTGGGCCGGGCGCGGTGGCTCAAGCCTGTAATCCCAGCACTTTGGGAGGCCGAGGCGGGTGGATCACGAGGTTAAGAGATCGAGACCATCCTGGCCAACATGGTGAAACCCCGTCTCTACTAAAAATACAAAAAATTAGCTGGGCGTGGTGGTGCGTGCCTGTAATCCCAGCTACTCAGGAGGCTGAGGCAGGAGAATTGCCTGAACCCAGGAGGCGGAGGTTGCGGTGAGCCGAGATCGCGCCATTGCATTCCAGCCTGGGTAACAAGAGTGAAACTCTGCCTCAAAAAATAAATAAATAAATAAATAAATACACTCTGGCACCAAACCTCCATTTCTCTGCAGAGATTGACAGAGCATGACAGAGTGTTAGGTCAGTCAGTCTGTGGCCTCTTCAGTGGGCCAAATAGGTGCCTGAGCAGGGCTCTGATTGTGTGGGTGTGACACACAAAAGAAGGGCTTTTTGCCTTTAACTTACGTTGCTTTCAGATATATTTTCCAAAGTGCTTTCATATTAGTTTATATAACCCTACAACGACATTTAACAGTTATAGCACAGTAAGAGTGCTTACCGTGTGCTAGGCATTGTTCTAAGCCTTATGTATTCAGTGACTCTCACATTTTTTAAAAAACCACTGTAAGAAACAAATTTTACATTATGACTTAAGCCATTTATGTGCACACATATAACAAAATTTTTGCAAAACAATAATTACTACATGCAGTGTTCTTGGGTAATTTTTAGTCTTTATATGTAAAAAAGGACACATTGGCCAGGTGTGGTGGCTCATGCCTGTAATCCCAGCACTTTGGGAGGCTGAGTCGGGTGGATCACCTGAGGTCAAGAGTTCAAAACCAGCCTGGCCAACATGGTCAAAACCCATCTCTACTAAAAATACAAAAAACATTAGCCAGGCGTCGGGTGCACACCTGTAATCCCAGCTTCTAGGGAGGCTGAAGCAGGAGAATTGCTTGAACCCAGGAGGCAGAGGTTGCAGTGAGCTGAGACTGTACACCACCTCATTCTAGCCTGGGTAACAGAGTGAGACTTATCTCCAAAAAAAAAAGGGCACATTATAAGTAAAGTGATAGGGCACGGTTGCTTATGCCTCTAATCCCAGCTTTTTGGGAGGCATCGGCCGGTGGATGATGAGGTCATGAGATTGAGACCAGCCTAGCTCACATGGTGAAACCCCATCTTCACTAAAAATACAAAAAATCAGCTGGGCCTGGTGGCGCGTGCCTGTAGTCCCACCTATTTGGGAGGCTGAGGCAGGAGAATCACTTGAACCTGGGAGATAGAGGTTGCAGTGAGCCAAGATTGCGCCACTGCACTCCTGCCTGGGTGACAGAGCGAGACTCTGTCTCAAAAAAAAAAATAAATAAATAAAGTGATAAAAAACCCATTAGTATTGACTGCTTATTCACATTTAATCCTCATAAAACCTCCTGAAATGGGTGATGATATTAGGTCAGTTTTACAGAGGTACAGATTGGTGAAGGGGTAAAGCAGGATTTGAATTTAGTCAATCTGAGTCCAGAGATACCTACTTAACCACTAAACTGGATTTCGTCTCTGCAGAGCGTCCTGTCTCATAGGGAGACATAATAGATGAGGGAATTAAAAATATTAGCAAGTGTTAGAAACTCAGGTCACAACAAAAGGACTAAATCGCATATAATCAAGGAATGTTCAAACAAAGCCTTCTGGCCTTGTAAATCTAATCTATTTCTCTTCCCTAGAGAAAATTTTATCCATCAGGTCTTTATTCCCAAGACTACCTACTGAAATATTTCCATAATTTTCTGTTATGTACCTTTGGGACTTAGTGCACCTCCTCAGTGAAGCCTTACCTTTCCCAGCTCCCCCAGCTCTCAGCCTCCCTGCTTCCCCCGGAATCTTACAGTTCCTTGTAGTCCACATTTGGTTGTTGGTTAAATTGTAATGTGTCTTGGGGTTGATAACATGTCATACAGGAACCTTGGGTGATGCTGTGATCTGGCAAAGAGGTCACTGGACTTTGGAATCTGAGGCTTTGGGTCCTAGTCTTAGCTCTGCCTGTGACTAGCTCTGAGACTCCTACAACCCACTTCATCTGTCAGGGTCTCAGTTCTCCCACCTATAAAGCAAGAGATTAAATGATTCATGATGTTCAGGAAGTGATGATATTTGACCGGGTTATTTATCCCTGGGTGGTGGGATGATTATGTAAATATTTTCCGCATTTTTGGTAAAATCTCCACTCCCTTCCTCAGACTTGCATTATCTTATGGATACCTGAGTGAATTCTACACCATCCATTTTATAGATGAAACCACTGAGACATGGAGCAACTGGCTGAGTAGTCACTGCTCCACCCTTGGAGCCTCACACATAACTCGTCTCCTCTTACTCAGTGACCACAGGTTGGTTGAGGGGGTTAACAAGGCTAAGAAGGTGAGTCAGGTTTGGACTTTGGAAGTTGAACCACAGGATTTATGCTCTAGTTAGAGGAATGATTGTTGCTTCCTCTTATGTTAAGTTGATATGTCACATAAAACCTTTCAGAATGATTTCACATTACTTGTTTAATCATCTCAGGCAACTTTGCCAACTTTCTTATTATGCCCATTTTACGGAAGAGCCATTTTTGGATCAGTGGAGTGAAGCGACTAGCTCAAGGTTACACAGGCTTCTTGACTCCTAGTTTTGGATTGCCCCTTTCCATATCTTCTGATGCTTGTGATATATATATGGACTTTAACGTATGGGATAACTTTACCGTAAACTCAAAAAGCTTTCCAACCAGTCATCATTTTTCTGCCCCCAAGCAGCCAATGCATTTCCCTTAAGTTCCTAACTCTTGTTTTAGAAAATCTCTTCTCTCTTTTCTCTGATGTTTACATTTATGGGTTTGGAAGGGCTGGGAAGGATTCCTCAATAAGACTCTTAAGTTCCCTTGGAGCAGGGACCACATTTTTTTTTTCTCTAATCTACCTGGTTCAGCAAGCATGCTACAGCTATTTAATTTTGATTTTTATTTATTTTTTGAGAAAAGGTCTCGCGCTGTCACCCAGGCTGTAGTGTAGTGGCTCCGTCATAACTCATTGCCACCTCAATCTCCTGGGCTCAAGTAATCCTCCCACCTCAGCCTTCTTAGTAACTGGTAATACAGGTGTGTGCCCACCATGGGGCTGATTTTTTAATTTTAATTTTTAGTAGAGATGAGGTCCTGCTATGTTGCTCAGGTTGGTTTTGAATTCCTGAGCTCAAGTGATTCTTCTGCCTCAGCCTCCCAGAGTCCTGGGATTATGGATGTGAGTCACCATGCCTGGCCTATAGCAATTTAATTTTCCATATTGGCCGAGTGCAGTGGATGAGGTGGTGAGGTGGGTAGAGTTCGAGACCAGCCTGACCAACATGGCAAAACCCTGTTTCTACTGAAAATACACAAAAAAATTTAACTGAGCATGGTGGTATGTGCCTGTAATCCCAGCTACTCGGGAGGCTGAGGCATGTGAATGTGAACCTGGGAGATGGAGGTTGAGGTGAACTGAGATGGTACTACTGCCCTCTAGCCTGGGCGACAGAGCAGGAATCCCTCTTAAAAAAAAAAAGCGCTGCTAACATGTAACATTTTTTTTTTTTCTTGAATCCAGAAGTCATTACACACTTGTTTTAAAAAGTGGTTTCTTTTTCTCTCTCCCTTAAGATTTATCTTTCTGTTTTTCTTTTCTTTTTTTTTTTTTTGAGACGGAGTTTCGCTCTTGTTACCCAGGCTGGAGTGCAATGGCGCGATCTCGGCTCACCGCAACCTCCGCCTCCTGGGTTCAGGCAATTCTCCTGCCTCAGCCTCCTGAGTAGCTGGGATTACAGGCATGTGCCACCGTGCCCAGCTAATTTTTTGTAGTTTTAGTAGAGACGGGGTTTCACCATGTTGACCAGGATGGTCTCGATCTCTTGACCTCGTGATCCACCCGCCTCGGCCTCCCAAAGTGCTGGGATTACAGGCTTGAGCCACCGCGCCCGGCCCTGTTTTTCTTTTAAAGTAATAGTAGGCTGGGCATGGTGGTTCACACCTGTAATTCCAGCATTTTGGAAGGTTGATGCGGGAGAATTACTGGAGTTCGGGAGTTGGAGACCAGCCTGGGCAACATAGTTAGACCCTGTCTGTACAAAAAAATTAAAAAATTTAAAAAATTAACTGGGTATGTGGCATGCACCTGTAGTCCCAGCTACTTGTAAGACTGAGGTGGGACAATCACTTGAGCTCAGGAGTTAGACGCTGCAGTGAGCCATGATCGTGTCACTTCACTCCAGTCTGGACAACAGAGCAAAACCCTATCTAAAAAAAGAAAAATAATAAGAAATAAAGTAGGAGTAAATTGAGAGAGCTTTCCCCCTGTTACTTTCTAGGCTACTACAGCTAGAAATACATCTTAAAAAAATTTTTTTTTTTTTGGAAAACGGAGCTTTATATCTCATAAAGAGTTGCAGCCTGCATGGTGGCCATTCTACCAGGCTGGGAAGTATAGCCTCCAGCCAGAAACCAGAAACAGGCACTTCAAAGCAATTTATCTTTTTTTTTTTTTTTTTTTTTTTTGAGACAGAGTCTTGGTTTGTCGACAGGCACTAGGCTGGAGTGCCTAGCGGTTTAAAAGGTAGTATCTCTACCATGGTCTACAAGACCATATAGGATCTGCACCACCGTCTCCCAGCTGCTCTGACTTCATTTCCTACCACTTTCCCTGGTGCTGTAGGCACACTGGCCTCCTTTGCAGTTGCTCCAGCATGCCAGGCCTTGGGGCCTTTGTAGTTTTTTTTCCTGCCAGGAACATCATTTTTCCAGACGTCAGTGTGGCCTTCTCCCTTATCTCCTTCAGGTTTCTGCTCAACTGTCACCTAATCAGTAAAATATACCATAATTGCCTTGTTTAAAATAAAAGCCATCTCTCTGCCCTCTACTTTCTCTGGTCCCATTCCCTGTTTTATTTTTCTGCATAGCACTTACTATTTGACATACTGTTTATTCATTCATTGTTCATTATTTAGCAAATACTTATTTTGAGTGCTGCCTACTGCATGCCAGGCATTGTGTTCTAGGGACTCTCTATCATAGTTTATTACATGTCACCCTCCACTAGAATGTAAATTTCATGATGGTTAGGACTTTGTTTTCCTCATTGCTATAACCTCACTCCTAGAACAGTGCCTAGAACATAGGAGCTGAATGAATAAATTAATTTTAATTTTTTTTTTTTTGAGACAGAGTTTTGCTCTTGTCCAGGCTGGAGTGCAGTGGCACAGTTTTAGCTTACTGCAGCCTCTGCCTTCAGGGCTCAAGTGATTTTCCTGCCTCAGCCTCCTGTGTATCTGGGACCACGGGCACATGCCATCACACCTGGCTAATTTTTTGTATTTTTAGTAGAGGTGGGTTTCACCATATTGGCCAGGTTGGTCTCGAACTCCTGACCTCAGGTGATTTGCCAACCTCGGCCTCCCAAATCCCAAAGTGCTGGGATTGTAGGCATGAGCCACTGCTCCTAGCCCCATCAACCCTGGCTTTTTTGTTTGTTTGTTTTGAGATGCCTCACACTGTCACCCAGGCTGGAGTGCAGTGGCGTGATCTCAGCTCACTGCAACCTCCGCCTCCCAGGTTCAAGTGATTCCCCTGCCTCAGCCTCCCAAGTAGCTGGGATTACAGGCGCCCGCCACCATGCCCGGCTAATTTTGTATTTTTTTTAGTAGAGACGGGGTTTCACTATGTTGGCCAGGCTGGTCTCAAACTCCTGATCTCAGGTGATCCACCTACCTTGGCCTCCCAAAGTGCTGGGATTACAGGCATGAGCCACTGCGTTGGCTGACCCTGGCTTTTTAAATAATTAGTTTAAAAGCCTGTTATTAGTCTTTATTTAATTTTTTAGGTACTTTCTAGGTACATTCTCACACAGCCACCTCCTCTCAAGATAAGTGAAAGAGTTTACCAGCTCAACCTTCCATCCTGCATATCTGAAAGTTATCTTTCAGTAAACCTGGACACCCACTTAACTGTGTAGCCTTTAATCTCTGTGAACCCCCTCTGCACCTGTCAAATGGAGGTAATGACAAATAACACCAATCTTTCTTCTTGAGAACATTGAATAGGACTAATAGACCAGTTTTGAGAACAGGAGAGTAGAATGAGGAAGGGAGGTAGAGGACTGACAGTTTCTTTTTAAAGTAAATACTATTTGTCTCTGCCTTATTTTAGAAAAAAAAAGTTTTATAAGTGTATGTTTCTTTTTTTCTAAGAGATTAATAAAGATTTTATTTTCGGCCGGGCGTGGTGGCTCACGCCTGTAATCCCAGCACTTTGGGAGGCCGAGGCGGGTGGATCAC
>NW_016107338.1:3660055-3664355 GCF_001604975.1 Cebus imitator
AAAAAAAAAAAAATAAAGATTTTATTTTTAAAAAGAAAGATTTTAGAATGTTGCTTTTTATAGAATGATATGTTTTTATTAAATATTTTCCTTATTCTCCATCCAGGTACTTATCCTGGATTACATGAGGGAAATTAAATAAAAATACTACAACCCTACTCCGAGCTACTCAATGAGGTGGTAGCTAGGTAAGAAAACAATCCTTTCCTTTTAGATGAAGTTGGAACTTAGGAGATAGTAATTTTTGGGAGAGACTTAAAGGAATTGATAATGGTGATAACAAAAATAATAGGAATGGCCAGCTTTGATGAACCTGGCACTGTGATAAGCACTTTATGCGGGTTGCCATCTTCTAACAACCATATGATGCTAGTACTCTGAGAAGTAGAGCAGTGTAGTAGGAGTAAAGAACATAGACTCTGGGGTCAGACCTCCTGCATTGACATCTAAGTTTTGCCAGTAACTGACTGCGTGGCCTTGAACAAGAAAACTCTGCCTCATCTATACAGATAGTCCTGATTTACAGAGTGGTTTGCCTTACAATTTTCAACATTACGATGGTGCAAAAGCCATATGTGTTAATTAGAAACTACACTAGAGATTCTGAATTTTGATCTTTTCGTGGCCTAGCGACACGTGGTATGATATGTTCTTATGATGCATGGCTGCAGCAACAAGCAACTCCTAGTCAGCCATGCAATCATGAAGGCAAACAACCAATACTGCATACTCTACTGTGTTTAATAAATTACGTGAGATATTCAAGTTTATAATAGGCATTGTGTTGGATGATTTTACCCAGCTCTAGGCTAATGTAAGTGTTCTGAGTGTGTTTAAGATAGACTAGGCTAAGCTATGATGTTTGGTAGGCTAAGTGTATTAAATGTGTATTTGACTTAAGGTATTTGGGATGTAGCCTCATCGTAAGTCAAGGAGCATCTATGTCTGTACCATGAGAATAATAATAATACCTGCCTCCTAAGATGGTGGTGATAGTTAAATGACATAAGCTATGTAAAGTGCTTAGCATAGTTCTTGGCACATAGAAAGTGCTTACCCAATGTCAGCTGTTATCGTAAAAATCAAAATAGTTGTTATTCTCATTTAAAGGTGGAGAAACAAAGGCTTAGAGGAATAAGACAAATAAACGAATTTGCCTAAGTCACACAGCCTATGAATGATGGAACCAGTTTGCACCCAGGCAGTCAAACTCCAGAGCTTTTGCACTTAACCACTGCATCACCTTAGTAGGTTGAGGGAAAGACTGGGCAAAAACTGCGTCTTGTCAAACTTGAGTATAGGGTAAAGGTCAGGTTTGAGTTCTGACTTAACGTTCATTGTGATCTTAAGCATCTTATCAATATAGCATGAGCCTTGATTATTCTCTGAATTGATTGTTCCCTAGATCCAAAGACATGAAAGATAGGTTAGTTATGTTCTTCTTCTGCAGAGGGGTTGATTGTTTCCTGGGCCAGGAAATGGAGCTAAGAAAACATTATATCTCAGTGCTTTTTAGACCAGAAATAGCGTGTCTAGCCTCTTGTTATCAATGCTTATTTTCTTTTTTATTTTTTTTGAGACGAGGTCTGGCTCTGTCACCGAGGCTAGAGTGCAGTGGCATGACCTTGGCTCACTGTAAGCTCCGCCTCTCTGGTTCAAGCAATTCTCCTGCCTCAGACTCCTGAGTAGTTGGGATTACAGGAGCGTGCCACCACGCCTGGCTAATTTTTGTATTTTTAGTAGAGACAGGGTTTCAATATGTTTGTCAGGCTGGTCTTGAACTCCTGACCTTGTGATCTGCTTGCCTCGGCCTCTCAGAGTGCTGGGATTACAGGCGTGAGCCACCACATCTGGCCTTGCTTGTTTATTTATTTTTTTTATTTTCCAAGCGATGCCCGCCGTGACGGGGGCCACAAACCTTTCCTTTATTGCAAACGTGTCCCAGTCCCAGGAGGCTTGGGAAGAGTCGGAACCAGGGGAACCCAGCGATGGGATTCCACCAAAAATGAACCGTCCTGCTGTCCTGCCAGGGCCCCCAACCACAGGATGTAGCCATGGGACAGCCATTGAGGGCCTGGGAGAATGGCGGCAGGGCAGTGAGGCCAGGACAGGGACGGTCTGGCCCAAGGCAGGAGCAGGGCTGGAACTCGTCCCCAACATCCCTGGACCCTAGCAGGTGCCCTGTATTGGAAGCAAGAGGGCTGGGGGGGGTAGATGGACAAGAGCCAGAGTGATCCTGCCCCCATCAGCATTGCCAGGCACTGGCCCAGTGGCCCCAGATCCTGGCAGCTGGCGTCTTCCACTGCCTTCCCCCTGCTGCTCGTGGAGACACTCAGTGCGCTGGGGAGGCCTCGGTGATGGCCCTCTCCACATACAAGTACCAGGGCTGGATGCACGTGTGCTGCATCAGGTCATCAAAGGCATCCAGCCCCTCCATCACTTGAAGCACGCCATATACCACCGGCCTCTGGCCCACCATGAAGGGCTGGTCCTTGCCCACAGCAGCCACCAACTTGTTGGCAGCCTCATAAAGGTCCTCATGCACATCATCCTGGAGGGTGGTACCTGCTCTTGAATCGCTTGCTGATGAGCTACATGGCCACCGCACCCATGTACTTGGCCATGGTGCCCTCCACGGCTCCAAACTTGCCCTCGAGGACAGTGTAGTCAAAGGATGCCAGAGCCTCAGTGGGCGTGTGGTACACGTTGGGGGAGATCAGGTGCACCAGCCAGTCGTCCACCCACTGCCGCCACTTCATCTCCTCCGTCCTGGCCCTCTTCTCGTCCAGCACGAGCCAGTACTTATTGCTGAACTTGGTCACCTCCTTGCCCTGGTCATTCACAGTCTTCATGGCTGGGTGGTAGGTGATGATCTCTTCCAGGGGCTGCCCTGACACCAGGTACGTCTTGAGGGCACTGATGATGACAGAGGAGTCGTTCAGTTGTTGCGAGTTTTCTCCCACTTGGGCCACCAGGATGGCCACCTTTCTGTAGGAGGAGAACTTGATCTCAGCCCTGCCCACAGGGTTGACCCTCCACCACCTGGTAGGGCAGGGTGTGGAAGTCGAGGAAGGCTCGAACCTTGCTGCAGCAGGGACACGTCTTGTACTGGTACAGGGTCAGTTGCAGGTGGCTGGACAGGGAGAGCTACTTGGCTAAGTGCTCGGCATGGAGGTCCTGGGCACGCAAGTGCCACCACGCAGTGTGGTACAGCCCTCGGGCTCCCCTTACAGGCGGTGGCCACGGAGCCCTGGCCGCCCGCTGCCCCGTGGAAGCCAGCCCAGTTCTGTATGGGGAGCAGCAGCTGGGGGCGGCTGCCCAGCCTCCTGGCCAAGGCGCACCCGCTAGGCCACAATGCCCACGCCACCCGAGCAGCCGGGGCCATGTTCGTTCCTGCTTGTTTATTTTTTTTACCTGACTAGTAATGATAAGAAGCAGAACAGTGTGCACATTGAGAATTTTCTTTTTCTCTTTTTTTTTTTTTGAGATGGAGTTTTAACTCTTGTTGTCCAGGCTGGAGTGCAATAGCACAATCTCGGCTCACCGCAACCTCCACCTCCCGGGTTCAGGTGATTCTCCTGCTTCAGCCCCCCGAGTAGCTGGGATAACAAGCATGTGGCATCATGCCAGCTAATTTTGTATTTTTAATAGAGATTGGGGTTCTCCATGTTGGTCAGGCTAGTCTCGAACTCCCGACCTCAGGTGATCCACCCAGTTTGGCCTGTACTGGGATTACAGGCGTGAGCCACTACACCCCACTACACATTGAGAATTTTCTACATGCTATGTACTTTATATGGATTATCTCATTTAATCCTTAAAAATAACCTAATCAGTGACTCTTAACCGTGTGTGTGTGTGGGGGGTGTGTGTGTGTGTTTGAGTTGGAGTCTTGCTCTGTTGCCCAGGTTGCAGTGCAGTGGCATGATCTCGGCTCACTGCAACCTGCACCTCCCGGGTTCAAGTGATTCTCTTGCCTCAGCCTCTGAGTAGCTGGGATTACGGGTGCATGCCACTACACCTGGCTAAGTCTTTATATTTTTAGTAGAGGCAGGGTTTCACCATGTTGGTCAGGCTGGTCTTGAACTCCTGACCTTGTGATCCGCCTGTCTTGGCCTCCCAAAGCGCTAGAATTATAGGCATGAGCCACCGCACCTGGCCTTGTTTTATAGAGTTGAAGAGCAGTTTTAGGAAGCTTGCTTCAAGTTGCACAGTTAATAAGTAGTAGAGCAGGGATTTAAAAAAGACAGTCCATCCTGAGTTCATGCTTGCCTTTTTTTTTTTTTTTTTTTTTTTTTTT
>NW_016107338.1:3664440-3666735 GCF_001604975.1 Cebus imitator
TTCGTTGCCCAGGCTGGAGTACAGTGGCATGATCTTGACTCACTGCAACCTCCGTCCGACTCCCTGGTTCAAGTGATTCTCCTGCCTCAGCCTCCCATGTAGCTGGGATTACAGGCATACACCTCCACGACCAGCTAATTTTCGTATTTTTAGTAGAGACGGGGTTTTACCATGTTGGCCAGGATGGCCAGATCACGATCTCTTGACCTCGTGATCTGCCCACCTCGGCCTCCCAAAGTGCTGGAATTACAGGCATGAGCCACAATGCCCGGCCACCTTTTTTTTTTTTTTTTTTGAGACGAAGTCTTGCTCTATCGCCAGGCTGGAGTGCAATGGCACGACCTCGGCTCACTGCAACCTCGGCCTCCTGGGTTCAAGTGATTGGTCTGCCTCAGCCTCCCGAGTAGCTAGGACCACAGGCTTGTGCCACCATACTCAGCTAATTTTTGTATTTTTAGTAGAAACAGGGTTTCACCGTGTTGGCCAGGATGGTCTCCATCTCTTGACCTCATGGTCTGCTGGCCTTGGCCTCCCAAAGTGCTGGGATTACGCATGTGAGCCACAGTGCCCAGCCCCCCAAGTTCATGTTCTTAACCTCTGCACTCTACTGCTTGTAGTCTTTTCTTTCCTCTGTTAAGTAGGTAATATGGACTGTGTGGTTTAAGAGGTAGTAGGGCCAGTTCTGTTTTTCTCATGTGAAAAATGGGAAGATTTTGACCACTGGACTAGGAATAAAGAGGACTGTGATCTTGTCTTGGCTCTGCCACCAACTTGCCATATTTAGGCCTTCACTTTTTTTAGTTTTATTGTCATCATTCATTAAACAAAGGGGTTGCTCTCGATGGCCTCTGAGGTCTCTCTGAACTCTGATGATCTGTAATTGATCATAGGAAGTAAGAGTAACACTTGCTTAGCTCCTTGAGTTTGGGGCAGTGGTATTTATGAGTTCTTAGGGAGTCTGCCTTGTGCAGGCTAGATACCAGATTCTAAAGCAAGGGATGAGCTGCCTCCGTGAAGAAGGTAGATCTAGGTTTTTTTTTGAGGCTGGTTGCCAAGGGAACCCAGCCTCTGGCCACAGCAGTCAGGAATGGTTTGGTTGAGGCTTAGGTACAGATAATGAAAATAAGCCACACATTTAGGTTTCATTCCTTGCCCTGTCTTCCATCTCCACCTTTCCTTTTTAGGCTGTTAGTTTTAAACACGTTCATTTGTCAGATACTGTTTTAAGTATTTAGCTAAGTATTATATCATTTTACTTTTCATAGTAATCTTATGAGGTAGGTACTATTATTCTAAATTTATGGATAGTGAAACGGAGACAAATAGAATTAAGTAATTTGTACACATTTATTCAAGACAAAGTAGTATCAAAACTGTACTTTCAGCTACTAAGTTGTCCTGCCTGGTTGGATCTTTAAAAAAATAGGAGGAGGACTCCTTAGTTATTAGTGGTTTTTGTTTGTTTTGTTTTTATTTAGAATAAAAACTCTTAGAGCTGAAAAGAGCCTTTGAAGTAATTTAATGCAGTCCCCTTGTCTCCAGTCTGCCATCCAATTACAGGAATGCTTTCTATCATTCTGACAAATGATCTTTCAGGTTCTCTTTGAATACCTCCATTAATGGGGAAGCTTACTACTTCTTTAGGATATTGTTGTTGAAAAGCTCTCATCGGTAGAAATATAATCATAATTTTTTGAGACAGGGTCTTGCTCTGTCATACAGGCTGGAGTGCAGTGTTGGATTATAGCTCACTGTAGCCTTAACCTCCCTGGTACAAAGGATTCTCCCCCTCAGCTTCTCCCGAGTAGCTGGGACTACAGGTGCATGCCGCCATGCCTGGCTATTTTTATTTTTATTTTTTATTTTTTAGTTTTTTTAAATAAAGACAGGATTTCACTATATTTTCCAGACTGGTCTTGAATCCCTGGGCTCAAGCGATTCTTCTGCCTTGACCTCCTAAAGTGCTGGGATTATAGGCATGAGCCACCATGCCTGGCAAAAATTATTTTTTATTTGTTTTTATTTTATTTTACTTTTTTGAGATGGAGTCTCGCCCTGTTGCCTAGTCTGGAGTGCAGTGGCACAATCTCGGCTCACTGCAACCTCTGCCACCCGAGTTCAAGCGATTCTTCTGCCTCAGCCTCTCCAGAAGCTGGGACTACTAGTGCCCACCATCACACCCAGCTAATTTTTGTATTTTTAGTAGAGATGGGGTTTTACTATGTTGGCCAGGTTGGTCTTGAACTCCTAACCTCAAGTGATCTGCCTGCCTCAGCTTCCCAAAGTGCTGGGATT
>NW_016107338.1:3666810-3688891 GCF_001604975.1 Cebus imitator
GAGACGGAGTCTCGCTCTGTTGAGCATGCTGGAGTGCAATGGCGCCATCTTAGCTCATCACAACATCTGCCTCCTAGGTTCAAGCAATTCTCCTGTCTCAGCCTCCCAAGTAGCTGGGATTACAGGTGCCCACCACCACGCACAGATAATTTTTGTATTTTTTAGTAGAGACAGGGTTTTATTATTTGGCCAGGCTTGTCTCGTCCTGACTTCAAGTGATCTGCCTGCCTCAGCCTCCCAGAGTGCTGGATTACAGGCATGAGTCACTGTTTCCAGCTGCCTGGCCTATTTTTTATTTTTAAGAGACAGGGTCTTGCTCTGTCACCCAGGCTAGAGTGCAGTGGTGTGATCATAGCTTACTGCAGCCTTGAACTCCTGGGCTCAAGTGATCCTCCTGCCTCAGTCTCCTGAGTAGCTGGGACTACAGGCATGTACCACCATACCTGGCTAATATAAAATATTTCCTGTAGTGGCTGGGCATGGTGGCTCACACCTGTAATCCCGGCACTTTGGGAGGCCAAGGCTGGTGGATCACTTGAGGCCAGGAGTTTGAGACTAAACTGGCCAACGTGGCGAAACCTCATCACTACTAAAAATACAAATTAGCTGGTAATGGTATTTCACATCTGTAATCCTAGCTACTTGGGAAGCTGAGGCTCGAGAATTGCTTGAACCCAGGAGGCAGAGGTAGCAGTGAGCCGAGATTGTGCCACTGCACTCTATCCTGGGCGACAGAGCAAGACTCTGTCTCGAAAATAAAAAAGAAAAATTTCTGTAGAGACTGGATCTTGCTGGGTTGCCCGGGCGGTCTCGGACTCCTGGCCTCAAGCAGTCATCCTGCCTTAGACTTCCAGTGCTGGGATTACAGGTATGAGCCACAGTGCCCTACTGACAATTATTTCATGTTTTGAATTGAAATCTAATTGAGTCTTCTCATAAATTTAATTTTAAAAATTTATTTATGTTTGAGACGGAGTCCCACTCTGTCACCCAGCTTGGAGTGCAGTGGCATGATCTCAGCTCACTGCAACCTCCACCTCATGGGTTTAAGCGATTCTCCTGCTTTGGCTTCCCAAGTAGCTGGGATTACAGGCATGTGCCACCACACCTGGTAATTTTTGTGTTTTTAGTAGAGACAGGGTTTCACCATGTTGGCCAGGCTGGTCTTGAATTCCTGACCTCAGGTGATCCTCCCGCCTTAGCCTCCCAAAGTGTTGGGATTACAGATGTGAACCACTGTACCCAGCCTAATTTTAGACAAGTACCCTGGAACTATACAGAATAAATATAATACATCTTC
Source organism: Cebus imitator (assembly GCF_001604975.1). Taxonomy (NCBI): domain Eukaryota; kingdom Metazoa; phylum Chordata; class Mammalia; order Primates; family Cebidae; genus Cebus; species Cebus imitator. The sequence goes on from NW_016107338.1 coordinate 3,668,111, forward strand.
CATATGCCAACTTGTGAACCTTTGAAGACAGTCTTTCTAAGACATATTTGGAGTTTATCCTAATTCTAAACTTGTTTTCAATTCAGATCAGTCTGCACAAAAGCAATTTCTACCTCTCTCTACTTTGTAAATGCAGCCTTACAAATCTGTGCTTCACTTCTTATGATTATTTAGATACAAAGTAAGTAGGCTTTCCCTTCCTCCTTGAAGAATGAATGGATGGTGAGCTAAGTCTTTACAATTGCCTATGAGTTTGGAGGGTTTGCAGTCTACCACTCTTGTAATCATTGGAAGGTCAGGCTGCTGCCCTGCTGCATACTCCATCAGAGCTCACAAAATGGCTGGAAGTTTATCCGGGCACTTGACAAACTGCATTTACTTCATCAGGCCACTAGGTGATGAACAACTCACAAACCCAGACTGCTAGGGACTGTTGTGTACAGGACAGTTTCTGTTTATACTTGGAAGGGCCATTTGAAGTCATCTGGTCCAAACTCATTAAAAGGTTTTTGTTGGGGAGGGGAAACATATGTTTCTTATATAGTTTGTCTTTCCTGGCTTTGTTAAAATTAAATATTAATTGCCTAGGACTTTTTTTTTTTTTTTTTTTTTTTTTTCAGTTTCACTCTGTCACCCAGGCTGGAGTGCAGTGGGCAATCTTAACTCACTGCAACCTCCGCCTCTGGGATTCAAGTGATTTTCTTGCCTCAGCCTCCCGAGTAGCTGGGACTACAGGAATGTGCCACTGCAACCAGCTAATTTTTGTATTTTCTTTTAATAGAGACAGGGTTTCACCATGTTGGCCAGGCTGGTCTTGAACTACTGACCTCATGATCCGCCTGTCTCGGCCTCCGAAAGTACTGGGATTATAGGTGTAAGCCAACGTTCCTGGCCAACTAGGACATTTCTTTGAGTGATTTTCTTAGAATTGGGGGATGGGTGGTACTTTAAAAGTCTTATGTGTCTCATTTCTTTTTAATCTTCATCTATGAATGATGTTGTGGTTAGGTTTAGAATTCTTGGAATACTAGTCCTAGTCTCAACAGAGTCTAAGTAGCTTTCCACTGTCTTGAGTTTCTTGTGATACAGATGAGAAGTTCAATGGGATTTTTTTCTTTGTAAGTAATAATCTATTCTCTCTTTCTGGAAGTTTGTGAATTTTTGTTTATTCTTAGAGTTTCCTATGGTATGCTTAGATATCTGTCTTTTTTTTTTTTTTTTTGAGACAGAGTTTCGCTGTTGTTGCTCAGTCTGGAGTGCAGTGGCATGATCCCAGCTCACTGCAACCTCTGCCTCCTGGTTCAAACAATCCTTCTGCCTCAGCCTCCCAAGTAGCTGGGATTGTAGACCTGGGCTACCACACCCAGCTTTTTTGTATTTTTAGTAGAGATGGGGTTTTGCCATGTTGGCTAGGCTGAAGTGTGTGTTTTTTTTTTTTTTTTTGTTGAGATGGAGTCTCTCTCTGTTACCCAGGCTGGATTGTAATGGCACGATCTTGGCTTACTGCAACTTCCACCTCCCGGGTTCAAGAGATTCTCGTACCTCAGCCTCCTGAGTAGCTGGAATTACAGGCATGCACCACCACACCCTGCTAATTTTTGTATTTTTAGTAGAGACAGAGTTTCACTATGTTGGTCAGACTGGTCTTGAACTTCTGACCCCGTGATCTGCCTGCCTCAGCCTCCCAGAGTGCTGGGATTACAGGCGTGAGCCACTGCGCCCGGCTTTGTAAGTCTTTTTAAAATAAACCTTGTTGGCACTTGATGAACGTTTTAGACTTAAACACTTAAAAGTCTTTTCTCAGTTTAAGGTGTTTTATTGCTTCCCCTTCTTCTGTTTTCAACCTCTTTACTTTTAGACGAGGAAATTGAAACTGAGCTCAAAAAGGTGAAGTGACTTGTCCAAGGTCATATAGCTAGTTAACAGATGAACCTCAAGCAAATGGCCTGGCTCCTTTGATGAACTAGACATTTATGTATTGAATATTGCTCCAGTGAGAGGGCCATTATGAACAACTTAGAAACTTTTTAGTGAGACAGGAATTTTGCCAAGGCTTTGTGGGGAGATGAAGAAGGAAGAGGGGATAAAATTCATTATTTGTGGCTCATATGAAGGGCTAAAGAAGTCGCAGGTCCCCTGTATCCCAGTTACTGGAGCTATTGCAAAGCTTCAAAACGTAATAAAACCAGGAAGTTGCTAGAGCACTTGGAGAATTAGATTTTTAGCCGTCAGTAGTTGGATAAATGTGGTCATGCCCTATTGTAACTATCAGAAAACATATAAATGGCTTCTGAAGGCTTGGAGACAGACATCATAAACCATGTCTTATCAGTAGTCTGGTTTCTGTTTTGAGTTCCAACCTGGGATACTTCTGGGAACCACCTGTTCCTAGCTTTGTTGATCTTTGGATTTCCCCAGCTCTTCAGTCCCTTTCAGTTTTGAAATGAAACCTACCCCAGAGGGCGAGGTCAGGTACCAAGAGGACTTTGACAGCTCACCTTGGGTTTTTTTTTTCCCAGAGCAATCTAGTATGTGACTCTGTGAGGTGTGAGGCTCAACAGGCTGTGATATAGATTAATTGATGGTGAATCAGCTGTTGGGTAAGGCCTGGGCTGTGTCATTTTTGGGTAATCAGGAAAACATGACCAAATACATTGTCTTTTGCCTACAGAAAGTTGAAACTTAAGGGTGCAATCACCAGAGAGCTGCCTATGATCTCTGCCTTTGGTTTACTGACAAAGGAAAGGCTTTAATTTGTCTTCATCTCTCCTGATTTGTAGATCCTCCCTACCTCCTTTCTATTCACATCTCTAGCTTCCTGCTGCTGCTCCAGCTACTAAACCTTTATGTAATGTGCCTTTGGAATTGCTGCTTTGGAAGTGACTCTTCTAGATACTCCTAGAAACCCCCATCCTCCAAACAGACTCTCAGAATGCAGCTGGCCTCCTCCTTTTCCTGTAAACCTAGTTTCCATCAGATTGCAGCACTTTTCTTGGAATCTTTACAAGTGAAACTAGCTTTTTCTTCAACCCACCCCTTACCACTTCACCCCTGACTTTGCCTGACTCTCCCCTAGCCCCATTCCTCAGCATTTCAGAGCTGCTTCCAGACCACCAGATACTTTCAGATACCTTTTTCTCTGAAATTTCTGCTGGCCAGCAAGGCCAGTTGATCGCTATCCTTGAAGCTGGCATCTATACCCATTTCCCCTTGGTGTCTGATCTCCCCTCTTGGGGCTATAGCCCAGGCTCAGGGATTGGTGGCCTGGGCTTGCCTGGAGCCAAGGATTTGGGATAGAGTATGGAATTAGGGGGCTTGGTGTTGACATTTCACAGGTAGTCAGATGAGAAGCCAGAGTATGTGAACATCAAGGCCAGTGGAGGATGGGAAGGACAGAGAATTTAGTATCTGAAGCAAAAGATGTCCTTTGTAATCTCCCTCTTCTGCCCATTCTTTTTGAAAAATTATTTAATTTACAGAGAATATAATAAATGATTTTTTTTTTTTTTTTGATTGCAGGTTCGCTCTTGTTGCCCAGTCTGGAGTGCAATGGCATGATCTCAGCTCACCGTAACCTCTGCCTCCTGGGTTCAAGCAATTCTCCTACCTCAGCCTCCCAAGTAACTGGGATTATAGGCATGTGCCACCACACCCGGCTAATTTTCTATTTTTAGTATAGATGGGGTTTCTCCATGTTGCTCAGGCTAGTCTCGAACTCCTGACCTCAAGTGATCCATCTGCCTTGCCTCCCAAAGTGCTGGGATTACAGGTGTGAAGATTTTTAAAAAGTATTAAAACATTGTAGATCATATTTTGACTATTTCTGTCTCCCCATTTCAGTTATTTCTGTATTTAGAGGTGATTTGTTGGTGGTTTGGAATGTACCTGCCATACTTTTTTTCTGTGTGTTTGCTTATGTATGTATGAACTCAGAAAAAATTTAAAGTGTTATTTTTGTTTTATTTATTTCATTATGCAAATGATATAACATTTTATGTAACATTCTGGTATTTTCTTCCTTGATTTAATAACATACTTTGACAGTATTCCATGTTAGTACATAAAAGCATATCTTATCCTTTATAGAATAGATATGCTATATTTTATTTGGCTATTTTTCTATTGAGACATTAAGGTATTTCCAGTTTTTGGGTGATCTTTGGTAGCTTCAGTTTGCCATCTACACATGGATGGTTTCCAAATCTCTAGCCCAGATCTCTAGACCTGGTTATCCAACTGCTTGCGACTCTGCTGAGATGTCTTGCAGCCCCCAGCTTTTTCTACTTGCTCCTTCTCCGGTGCTCATACACATTATAGACAGCATGCAGTAATGATTAATTATTCCCCAAACTCAGTAGTGATTAATTATTCCTTCCTTCCATTCCCACATCTGACAACCAGTCAATCAGTAGGACTTGCCCTCCCTACCTCCTCAATATTTGTTGAATCTAGTCACTTTCTCTCTCCATTGCTACTACTTTGTACCTTAGTTTTTAAATTTGTGAAAGAGTATTTGTGAGGATTAAGTGAATTAAAATATGTAAAATGCTTAGAATAATAGATTGGTACCTACTAATTGGTATATGAATGTTGTTACTGTTATTATCTTAATTTACATAATCCATTATCATCTCTGCTTCCAGTCTTAATTTTATTCACCCCTACCTCCATTCCATTCTCCTCACTACAGCCAGAGTGATCTTTATAAAATGGAAGAATAGGCCAGGTGTGGTGTCTCATGCCAGTAATCCCAGCACTTTGGGAGGCTGAGGTTGAGCCCAGGAGTGCAAGGCAACATGGTGAGACCCTGTCTCTACAGAAAATAAAAAATTAGCCAAGTGTGGTGCTGTTGCACACCTGTGGTTCCAGCTACTTGGGAGGCTGAGGTGGGAGGATTACTTGAGCTTGGGCAAAGGTGGAAGTTGCAATGAGCTGTGATGATGCTACTGCACTCTAGCCTTGGTGACAGAGTGAGACCTTGTTTCAAAAAAATAAAATAAAATGTAAGAATGATTGCTTAAATGATTCCCCTGCTTAAAATGATGTCAGTGAGGCTGGGCGAGGTGGCTCACGCCTGTAATCCCAGCACTTTGGGAGGCCGAGGCGGATGGATCATCTGAGGTCGGGAGTTGAAGACCAGCTTGGCCAACATGGTGAAACTTCATCTCTACTAAAAATATAAAAAATTAGCTGGGCGTGGTGGCAGGTGCCTGTAATTCCAGCTACTTGGGAGGCTAAGGCAGGAGAATCGCTTGAACCTGGGAGGTAGGGGTTGCAGTGAGCCAAGATTGCACCTTTGCACTCCAGCCTGGGCGACAAGAATGAAACTCTTGTCTTAAAAAAAAAAATGTCAGTGATACTTCCATTTAACTACTTTGTTTTTTGGAGACAGAATCTTGCTCTATCTCCTGGGCTAGAGTACAGTACTGTGATGTCAGCTCACTGCAACCTCTGTCTCCTGGGTTCAAGCAATTCTCTTGCCGTGCCTTTCAAAGTGCTGGGATTACAGTGTGCCACCACGCCCGGCTAATTTTGTATATTTAGTAGAGATGGGCTTTCACCATGTTGGTCAGGCTGGTCACGAACTCATAGTCTCAAGTGATCCACCCACCTCAGCTTCCTGAAATGCTGGGATTACAGACGTAAGCCACTGTGCCCAGCCTCCACTTAGCTTTTAATGACTTTTTAAAAATTGAGATACCTGATTTTTCTTTTGTTTCCTTTTTTAATTTTTTTTTAGAGTCAAAAGTCTAGGTCTGTCACCCAGGCTGTAGTGCAGTGGTGTGATCATAACCCACTATACCCTTCTGGGCTCAAGGGATTTTCCTGCCTCACCCTCCCCAGTAGCTGGGACTAAAGGCATGCACCACCATACCTGGCTAATTAAAAAAAATTTTTTTTTGTACAAACTAGGTCTCACAGCTGGTCTCAGTGCCACCACACCCTGCCTCTGCTTTCTTTTCTTTTTTTTTTCTTTTGAGACAGAGTCTTGCTCTGTCTCCCAGGCTGGAATGCAGTGGCATGATCTCAGCTCACTACAACGTCTGCCTCCTGGGTTCAAGCAACTCCCTGCCTCAGCCTCCTGAGTAGCTGAGATTACAGGCATGTGCCACCATGCCTGGCTAATTTTTGTATTTTTAGTAGAGACGGGGTTTCACCATCTTGGCCAGGCTGGTCTTGAACTTCTGACCTCGTGATCCACCTGCCTCAGCCTCCCAAAGTGCTGGGATTACAGGCATGAGCCATGGGGCCCACCCCCTGCCCCTGCTTTTAAATGTCATCTCTTCAGACAGGTCTTCCCTCACTATCTAATGATTTGAAAGTGTCTACTCATTTGCTTTTATTACAACACCTTATTTTAATTCTTTGATCTCACTTATCAATATCCGATAATTTTCTGGTTTACTTATATTTGTTTATAGTCTTCTCCAATTAGAAGAGAATAGGGGTATTGTCTGGTTGTGTTTTTTTGTTTTGTTTTGTTTTTGTGTTTTTGAGGTGGAATCTCGCTCTGCTGCCCAGGCTGGAGTGCAGGGGTGCAATCTTGGCTTACTGCAACCTCTGTCTCCCAAATTCAAGCGATTCTTGTGCATCAGCCTCTGCAGTAACTGGGATTACAGGCGCGTGTCACCATGCCCAGCTAATTTTTGCATTTTTAGTAGGAACAAGGTTTCACCATGTTGGCTAGGCTGGTCTTGAGCTCCTGACCTCAAGTGATCTGCCTGCTTTGGCCTCCAAAGTGCTGGGATTACGGGCATGAGCCACTGTGCCTGGCTGATATTGTCTGTTTTATTCATTATTGTACTCCTAGCACCTAGGACAATATCTGACACATTATTGACGGTAACTACTTGTGAAGTGAATAGTAAAACAACTTCATTTGTTTTTTGAGGCCCTTTTGGCCTCTCTGGCATCATCTGCATCAGTCCCCTATCTTGACCTTCCCATCTTCCAGCTTATGACATCTCTTTAGATGTGTTTTCTTGCTGTAGGGCCTTTGTATGTGCTCTTAACTGTGCCTAGAACACCCTTCCTCACATGCCCTGCCACTGCCTGGATATCTCCTATTCATCATTCAAGTTACAACAGCTTAAGTATGACTTCACCTGGTTAGCCTCAATCCTGAAGCTCTGCATGCATTGCCATTAATTGTCATATGTATTGTAATTATTTTCTTGTCTGTGTCCTTCACTAGACTGTAAGTTATGTGGTGCAAAAGCTTATGTTGTGCTTACTGTGAATTTCTAGTCAAAGCTTAGCAGCATCTAGAAGGATCTTTGAGGTGGGGCACTAGGGAGGGGGATAGAGTATTGGGGGCAGCACCTGAGGTCCAGGAAGGTGTACTTTAGGATGTCAAGGTGAGGTTTAAACGGTGGCCCTTGGTTCACTGTTATTCTTTCTATTTCATCCATCTTTGGTGATTCCTGTGTTTGCCTGGAAGAACCATCTAAAATACTTGAGTCATATCCATGAAACCAGGGTATGCCTGACACAAAGACTTGCTCATGAAGCGGGGGTGTGTGTCCTGAGGATAAAGGTTAAGAATCAGGGTAAGCATATTATTAGCTTCAGGTAGTTGAGGGCAGAATAACTGATAGTGGAGTAGAATTCTAAGCAAAGAAATAAGCAAAATGTCTGAAGGATAAGATGAGGCAAGGCTGAAGCAGGAAGCTAAATCATTAAGTCATAAGCCTGGAGCATCTGGATAGTGAGTAGAATGTAAAAAGGAATAGGGCAAACAGTTCAGGATTAGGGTCGTAAATAATCTTGGGGATTTCTTAAATCATCTTCTAGCATTCTTACCTCTTTAGTTTGGAACCAGCTTTTGGATTATAGAAAGGATCAGATAGTTGACATACAAGGATTTCAGTAAGATATATATTACTTTCTTTGTATTTTATGGACTCTTTACTTTAAAATCCTCAGAAATCCTACCTTAACTTTTCCTCCACCTCAATTTCTGCTGCCAAGAGCCTGTCATCCGTTCTTTTAAATATATCAGGTTTGCCAGGCGTGGCCACTCACGCCTGTAATCCCAGCACTTTGGGAGGCTGAGGCAGGGGGATCACGAGGTTGGGAGTTCGAGACCAGCTTGGCCAACATGACAAAACCCCGTCTCTACTAAAAATACAAAAATTAACTGGGCGTGGTGGTAGGCGCTTGTAATCTCAGCTACTCAGGAGACTGAGGCAGGAGAATCATTTTAACCTGGGAGGCGGAGGTTACAGTGAGCTGAGATCGTGCCATTGCACTCCCGACTGGGCAACAGAGCATGACTCTGTCTTAAAAAATAAAAAACAAACAAATAAATATATCAGGTTCAGTTCCCTTATTTTTATTTTTATTTTTATTTATTTATTTTTTTGGGATGGAGTTTCGCTCTTGTTACCCAGGCTGGAGTGCAATGGCGCAATCTCGGCTCACCACAACCTCTGCCTCCTGGGTTCAGGCAATTCTCCTGCCTCAGCCTCCTGAGTAGCGGGGATTACAGGCACGCGTCACCATGCCCAGCTAATTTTTTGTATTTTTAGTAGAGACGGGGTTTCACCGTGTTGACCAGGATGGTCTCGATCTCTTGACCTTGTGATCCACCCGCCTCGGCCTCCCAAAGTGCTGGGATTACAGGCTTGAGCCACCGCGCCCAGCCCAGTTCCCTTATTTTTTAAACAAGTTGTGTATACAGGAGCCTGCAACAGTCTTGGAGCGCCCTTCAGATAGGGTGAAGGGAGAGTGAGCTCTCTTCAGACTATCTCCTTCCACTGAACCAGCTGTGTAGGAGCTGGCTGCAGCACCTTGGAAGTTCAGGACTCTGTTCAACATGAATCTGTGGAATTTCTCTCCGAATTTTGGGGAATGAGTATTCTGTATAGTATGGGACTCTGTCAGTGAGGCATAGTAAAAAGTAGTGGAAGACTGGCTGGACATGCATGAATAGTGGGATCTGAAGGTATGTAGGAGTGGGCATCAAAGTTTTTTTGACCTGGCTCTTAAATTTTGACAGGGTTTGGGGGCACTGATGTGCCAAATAGAGAATCTCAAGGAGTAGTGCTAGTCCCTGGCCCTTAGAGGTGTCTTTGTATGTAGCTTGGAGCTCTTTTGCAGACTGATGGGGATTCATGAAGATAGAATACTTACTAAAGAGGAGTGTGTTCCTCTTGAAGATTGGATAGAGTGGTTATTTGCACAGACTGGGCAGTCTGTGGCCTGGTATCTAGTCTCTGTGAGGTGAGGCACCTGCATTCCCTTCCTAGGGCTGTGCTGGGAAAACCAGCTTAAGAGAACTGGAGGTCATGATCATTGTTAGTGATTTCCCTAAGACTGCTCACTGTCTTTGCTTGCTCGCTCTGTTCTCTTAAGTCACGTGCTGTAATGTCCTGCCTTCTATTTTCTGCTTTGGGACCTTCAAATTCCATAATTCATTCAGACGTCTCTTTCTAGAGACAAGGTCTCACTATGTTGCCCAAGCTGGAATGTAGTGGCTGTTCATAGGCATGATCATAGCACACTACAGCCTTGAACTTTAGCTCAAATGATCTTCCTGTCTCAGTCTTCCAAGTAGCTAGGATATAGGTATGTGCCATCATATCTAGACTGCTCTGTCTAGATTACTTACCCAATGCCCAGCTTCACTCTGGCTTTACATAGTACTGTAATTATGACATTGACAGCCAGCTTCAAGTAAAGGCCTTTCTTCCTTAGCCCTGTTCATAGAGCTATGGTTTTGAAGTTTTAGTGCATCAGAATTACCCATGAGGGTGAGGGAAGGGGTGCTGGATACTTGTTTAAAATGCAGATTCCTGGTGTCAACTGCTAGATACTCTAATTCACTAGGTATGGGATGGTAACCAGGAATCTGCAGTTTCATCAGCCTCCCAGGTAATTCTGACACTAGTCTTCATCTCCAGACCATATTTGGAAAAACTTTGACTTAAAGACCTCTGCCATTTCTCTACCCTTAAAGGGGCAGGGAAGATATTGAGTTCTTTACTTGGATCCTGAAAGCCTGTGAACTTGAGTCTTTTGCCTGTCATGCACTGGGGACAGTGGGTAACTGTCTCTGTGTATGGGCACCTATTTTCTTGTTACCATAGTAGGAGCAGAGCCCAGATTAGATGGAAGGGCTTATGATTCCCCAAGGCAGGTTAGTGACTTTGGGGTTTACAGGGATCTTTTTCTTGGATTAAAAAAGCAGGCCTGAATGTAGACCTGAGGACTGCTAATCAGTCACACTTCAGACCTGTCTCTGGAGTTTTTCTCATCACCATATACCTTAATCCTGTCCTAGTATAGGCCTTCCTCATTTGGTCTCCACATTGTCCTAATTCCCCATTGTGACCATTCTCCATGATTTTTTCACTCATCCCACAAAAGAACCTGATCTTTTCTTTCTCCTCTTAAAATTCTCTATTGCATTCCTATTACTTAGACAATCAAGTCATGATGTCTTAGGTTGGTATAAAGTCTTGCACAGTTTGGCCCAAATTGTGGCCTGAAAGGCCCTGCAATATCTGGTCCCTGCGTGTTTGTCAAGTCTCATTCCAGGCTCCTCCTTCTCTACTGCTGGCACCTTCATCTGCTCATAGTTCATTGACCCCTTCTCCAATGGTTTCTGGCCTTAGGTCCTTTGCAGTGCTGTATAGCCTCTGCCTGGAACACTCTTTAATTTTATTTTATTTTATTTTTATTTGAGACAGAGTCTTGCTCTGTTGCCCAAGCTGGAGTGCAGTGGTGTTATCTTGGCTCACTGCAACCTCTGCCCCCTGGGTTTAAGCAATTTTCCTGCCTCAGCCTCCTGAGTAGCTGGGACTACAAGTGTATGCCACCACGCCTGGCTAATTTTTATATTTTTAGTAAAGATGGGGTTTCACTATGTTGGCCAGGCTGGTCTTGAACTCCCGACCTCAGGTGATCTTCCTGCCTTGGCCTCCCCAAGTGCTGGGATTACAGGTGTGAGCCAGCACACCTGGCCTGTGGAACACTCTTTACTGTGCTTTTTGCCTCAATTAACTATCCATTGCCTCTTTTTTTGTTTTTTTTTTGAGATGCAGTGGTCCAGCCTGGAGTGCAGCAGCACAGTCTCGGCTCACTACAACCTCCGCTTCCCGGGTTCAAGCGATTCTCCTGTCTTAGCCTCTCAGTTAGCTGGAATTACAGGTACCCGCCACCACGCCTGGCTAATTTTGTATTTTTTTTTTAGTAGAGTTGGGGTTTCACCATGTTGGTCAGGCTAGTCTCAAACTCCTGACCTCAAGTGATCCATCCACTTCAGCCTTCCAAAGTGCTGGGATTACAGGTGTGAGCCACTGTGCCAGCAGCTCTGCTCTTTGCATATACTGTTGCCTCTGTGAGAAACATCCTCTCTCTTGTCAATTTGGCAGATTCCTTCTTGTTCGTTACTACTTCCTTAAGTATTTCTTTGACTTCTGAGGCAGTGCTGGTTCAACAGAGGTAGCACTTTGTTCCTCTCTTATACACTTTTTTTTTTTTTTTTTTTTTTTTTTTTTTTTTTTTTTTTTTTTTTGAGACAGAACCTAACTCTTGCCCAGGCTGGAGTGCAGTGGCTCGATCTTGGCTTACTGTAACCTCTGCCACCTGGGTTCGGGCAATTCTCATGGCTCAGCCTCCCAAGTAGCTGGAATTAGAGATGTGCACCACCACACCTGACTAATTTTTGTATTTTTAGTGAAGATGGGTTTTACTATGTTGGCCAGACTGGTCTTGAACTCCTGACCTCAGGTGATCCACTTGCTTCAGCCTCCCAAAGTGCTGGGATTATAGGCATGAGCCACCATGACCGGCCTCATAGGCTTTTCAGCTGTATGTTGTGATTTCACCTGTGTAAGAGATAGATGGTAATAACTCTCTTTTACAGGTGACAACCCAGAGGCGCCAAGACAGGGGTCCCCAACCCATCTGTGGCCCATCAGGAACGGGTTGCACAGCAGGAGGTGAGTGGTGGGCGAGTGAGCAAAACTTCATCTGTATTTTTACAACCATCACTTGCATTGCTGCCTGATCCTGTCAGATCAGTGGCAGCATTAGATTCTCATAGGAGCGGGAACCTATTGTGAACTGAGCAAGTGAGGGATCTAGGTTGCATGCTCCTTGCGAGAATCTAATGCCTGATGATCTGTCACTGTCTCTTATCTCCCCAACATGGAATCATCTGATTGCAGGAAAACAAGCTCAGGGCTCCCACTGATTGTACATTATGGTGAGTTGTATAATTATTTCATTATATATCACAACATAATAATAATATAAATAAAGTGCACAGTAAATGTAATGTACTTGAATCATCCTGAAACCATTCCCTCCCCTCTGTCCATGGAAAAATTGTCTTCCATGAAACTGGTCCTTGATGCCAAAAAGGTTGGGGACGGCTGCTCTAACAGATTAATTAACTTGGAAATGGCAGAACTCATATTTGAACCCTGATGTATAGAAGAGCCCTCATTTCTACCTCACTATGCTCCCTCTAAGAAAACCAATCAGTGTGTATACCTATGTAACAAACCTGCACGTTCTGCACATGTATCCCAGAACTTAAAGTATAATAATAATAGTAATAAAATAAATTCAATTTACCATAAAAAAAAAAAAAAAAAAACAGCAGACTGAAAGACACTGAGGTGAAAGAGTGCTTTTAAAAAAATTAGTTAGGTAATAAAACTTAAAGGTCGGGTATAGTGGCTCATTCCTGTAATCCCAGCAGTTTGGGAGGCTGAGGTGGGTGTATCACCTGAGATCAGGAGTTCGAGACTAGCCTGGCCAACGTAGTGAAACCCCATCTCTACTAAAAATACAAAAAATTAGCTGGGCATGGTGGCGGGTTCTTGTAATCCCAGCTACTCAGGAGGCTGAGGCAGGAGAATTGCTTGAACCCAGGAGGTGGAGATTGCAGTGAGCCAAGATCGCACCATTGCATTCCAGTCTGGGTGACAGTGCGAGACTCCGTCGCAAACAAAAAATAAAAAACAAAAAAAACTTAAAAAAAATATTTCCTCAGAGCCCAGGCACAGTAGCTCACGCCTGTAATCCCAGCACTTTGGGAGGCTGAGGCAGGTGATCACTTGAGGCCAGGAGTTCCAGACCCGCCTGGCCCACATGGCAAAACACTTGTCTCTACAAAAAATACAAAAATTAGCTGGGTGCAGTGGCACACACCTGTAGTCCCAGCTACTTGGGAGGCTGAGGCAGGAGAACTGCTTGAACCTGGGAAGTGGAGGTTAACTCTAGCCTGGGTGACAGAGTGAGACTCTGTCTCAAAAAAAAAAATTTCCTCAGAGTTCAATACAGTAAAATGAATACTTTTCACAAGCCATTAATAAAGACAGCAGAATTATAAAAGGTGACCATAGCATTGAGAGGATGATGTGTATTTCATGTATTTCCTTGATCATATCCGTGATTCCTTGTGGTACCGGTAAAGCCAACACATACAGCCTAGTAGAAATGAGTTTGGCTGGGCACGTTGGCTCCTGCCTGTAATCCCAGCTCTTTGGGACTCAGAGACAGCCGAGGTTGCACTACTATACTCCAGCCTGGGTGACAGCGTGAGACCTGTCTCTAAAAAAGAATGAGCTGAGGTGAAATGTTATTTCAAGTCAAAGCAAAGAAAACATCAATCATTAAGTTTCTTGTAGGATATATAAAGAGTGAAATCTGAACTTTTTTTTTTTTTTGAGTCAGGGTCTAGCTATCACTGTCACTCAGGCTGGAGTGCAGTGGTGCAATCTCCACTTACTGCAGTTTCAACCTCCCAAGCTCCTGCCATCCTCCCACGTCAGTCTCCCATGTAGCTAGGACTGCAGACTTGTGCCACTATGCCTGGCTAATTTCTGTTTATTTTTTTGCAGAGATGGGGTCTCACTGTGTTGCCCAAATTGGTCTCTAAGTGGTCTCAAGCAGTACTCTCGCCTCGGCCTCTGAAAGTGCTGGGATTATAGGCATGAGCCACCATGCTTGGCCTGAATGTATTTGTTTAGGGAAAAGCTATGCAAAATTGATGTGCAAAGCCCTTAATATGTTTTACTTTAAAAATACATTTTATTGGCTGGGTGAGGTGGCTCATAATCCCAGCACTTTGGGAGGCTGAGGTGGGCGAATCACCTGAGGTCAGGAGTTTGAGACCAGCCTGGCCAACATGGTAAAATCCTGTCTCTACTAAAAATACAATTAGCTGGACCTGGTGGTGCATACCTGTAATCCCAGCTACTTGGGAGGCTGAGGCAGGAGAATTGTTGAAACCCAGGAAACAGAAGTTGTAGGGAGCCGAAATACCCCACTGCACTACAGCCTGGGCAAGAGAGAACTTATCCCCCTGCTCCCCAAAACAACAACAGCAGCAACAACAACAAAAAGTAATGGATGGTTGGATGCAGGAAAAGAAAAATGTCACAGGTATATACAAACACACTGATATGTTTGGAACAATCTCCAAAATCTGTAATTAAGAGAAAACTAAAGAAAGGTACAGAATAGTATTTATGACTGGTGTAGTAGTGTTAGCATTTGTATAAAAAACGGGGAGAAACTGTGTACTTGTTATATACCCATACTATTTCTGAACGTTTATTTTTCTTTCTTCTTTTTTTTAATAGAGACGGGGTTTCACCATGTTGCCCAGGCTGGTCTAGAACTCGTGGACTCAAGCAATCCACCTGCCTTGGCCTCCCAAAGTGCTGGAATTATAGGCGTGAGCCACCATGCCTGGCCTTTTTACTTTTTAATATCCTACTCTGTTGCTGAATTTTTTTTTCCCAAATGAACGTTACTGTTTTATTTTTTTGAGACAGTCTTGCTCTGTTGCCCAGGCTGGAGGGCAGTGACGCAATCTTGGCTCGCCGCATCCTCCGCCTCCTAGATTCAAGTGATCTTCCTGTCTCAGCCTCCCAAGTAGATGGGATTACAGGTGCATGCCACACTGCCCAGCTAAGTTTTGTATTTTTAATAGAGGTGGGGTTGCACCATGTTAGTCAGGCTGGTCTTGAACTCCTGACCTCGTGATCTGCCTGCCTCGGCCTCCCAAAGTGCTGGGATTAAAGGTATGAGCCACCGTGCCCCACCCAAACATTACCTTTTTTTTTTTTGAAACGGAATCTCACTCTGTTGCCCATGCTGGAGTACAGTGGCTCAATCTTGTCTCACTGTATCCTTCCACCTCCTGGGTTCAAGCAACTCTCCTGCCTCAGCCTCCTGAGTAGCTGGGATCACAGGCATGTGCCACCATGCCCAGCTGATTTTTTTTTTTTTTTTTAATTTTTAGTAGAGGTAGGGTTTTGCCACGTTGGCTAGGCTGGTCTCGAACTTTTGACCTCATAATCCACCCATAATCAGCCTCCCAAAGTGGGATTACAGGCATGAGCCACCGTGGTCAGCCAGCCATTTTAAGTCTGTTTGAAATTGTGGTTAAAAAAAACCATAAGGGCCGGGCACGGTGGCTCAAGCCTGTAATCCCAGCACTTTGGGAGGCCGAGGCGGGTGGATCACGAGGTCAAGAGATCGAGACCTTCCCAGTCAACATGGTGAAACCCCGTCTCTACTAAAAATACAAAAAATTAGCTGGGCATGGTGGCACGTGCCTGTAATCCCAACTACTCAGGAGGCTGAGGCAGGAGAATTACCTGAACCCAGGAGGCGGAGGTTGCGGTGAGCCGAGATCGCGCCATTGCACTCCAGCCTGGGCAGTAAGAGCGAAACTCCGTCTCAAAAAACAAAACAAAACAAAACAAAACAAACAAACAAACAAAATAAATAAATAAATAAAAATAAAATTAAATTAAAAAAAAAAACCATAAAACTTGCCATTTTAACATTTTTAAGTCTGTGTTTTAGTAGTCTTAGGTATATGCATATTTTGTGTAACAAATCTCCAGAACTTTTTCATCTTGCAAAACTGAAATTCCATACTCATTAAGCAACAACTCTTCTTGCCCCACTCCTCCTCTCTCTCTGGTAACCACCATTCTACTTTCTGTTTCTATGAATTTGATTACTATCTCATATAGAGTCATATAGTATTTTTGTGTGTGTCAGGGGCGTATTTTACTTAGCATAATGTGTAAGGGTTCATCCATGTTGTAGCATGTGACACAGGATTCCTTTCTGGTTTAAGGCAGAATAATGTATGCATCGGCCGGGCGCAGTGGCTCACGCCTATAATCCCAGCACTTTGGGAGGCCGAGGTGGGTGGACCACGAGGTCAAGAGATCGAGACCATCCTGGCCAACATGGTGAAACCCTGTCTCTACTAAAAATACAAAAATTAGGCGGGTGTGGTGGCACACGCCTGTGGTCCCAGCTACTTGGGAGGCTAAGGAGAAAGAATTGCTTGAACCCAGGAGACAGAGGCTGCAGTGAGCTGAGATCGAGCCACTGCACTCCAGCCTGGCGACAGAGCAAGAATCCCATTTCAAAAAAAAAAAAAAAAAAAAATGTATGCATCATAGTTTAGCCATTTGTTCATCAGTACATTGCCTTTTTAAATATTTTATTTTTTTATTTTTGATTTTTTTGTAGAGACAGAGTCTTCTTGCTGTGTTGCCCAGGCTTGTCTTTGACTCCTCGCCTCAAGTGATCTTCCCATCTTGGCCTCTGAAGTGTTGGGATTATAGGCGTGTGCCGTCACACCCAACCTGATACATTTCCTTTATAAATACTGTTTTTTTTCCCCTGTATTTCTTCCATAAAAAAAAAAAAACCCAAAACAATAAAATGGGCTACATGTGCAGAACGTACATGTTTGTTACATAGGTATACATGTGCCATGGTGGTTTGCTGCACCTATTGACTCATCCTCTTAAGTTCCTTCCCCTCACCCCTGGATCCCCCAACAGCCCTGCTGTGTGTTGTTCCCCTCTCTGTGTCCATGTGTTCTCCATGTTAAACTCCCGCTTAGGAGTGAGAACATGTGGTGTTTGGTATGTTCCTGTGTTAGTTTGCTGAGGATTATGGCTTCCAGGTTCATCCATGTCCCTGCAAAGGACATGATCTCATTCCCTTTTAGTATTCCATGGTATGTATGTACCATATTTTCTTTATCCAGGCTATCATTGATAGACATTTGGATTGGCTCCATGTCTTTGCTTTTGTAAATAGTGCTGCAATAAATGTACGTGTGCATGTGTCTTTTTCTTTTTTTCTTTTTTGAGTAGAATCTCTTAATCTTTTTCTTTTTTTTTTTTTTTTTTTTTTTTTTTTTTTTTTTTTTTTTTTTTTTTTTTTTTTTTTTTTTTGAAACAAAGTTTCACTCTTGTTGCCCAGGCTGGAGTGCAGTGGCACCATCTTGGCTCGCTGCAACCTCAACCTCCTGGGTTCCAGAGATTTTCCTGCCTCAGCCTCCTGAGTAGCTGGGATTACAGGCGTGCGCCACTGCCTGGCTAATTATATATTTTTAGTAGAGGGGGGTTTCACCATGTTGACCAGTCTGGTCTCAAACTCCTGACCTCAGTTGATATGCCTTTCTTGGCCTCCCACAGTGCTAGGATTACAGGTGTCAGCCACCGTGCCTGGCCTGCATGTGTCTTTATAGTAGCATGATTTATATTCCTTTGGGTATGTACCCAGTAATGGTCTTGATCCTTGAAAAATCGCCATGTAGTCTTCCACAATGGTTGAACTAATTTATATTCCCACCAACAGTGTCAAAACATTCCTGTTTTTCCACAGCCTTGCTAGTGTCTTATTGTTTCCTGACTTTTTAATAATTGCCATTCTGACTGGTGCGAAATGGTATCTCATTGTGGTTTTTGATTTACGTTTCTCTGATG
Source organism: Cebus imitator (assembly GCF_001604975.1). NCBI lineage: Eukaryota > Metazoa > Chordata > Mammalia > Primates > Cebidae > Cebus > Cebus imitator. The sequence goes on from NW_016107338.1 coordinate 3,685,882, forward strand.
ATCAGTTGTTGAGCTTTTTTTTTTTAAATTTTTAATTTTTATTAAACAAAATTTTTTTTTTTTAAAGACGGGGTTTCACCATGTTGGTTAGGCTGGTCTTGACCTCCCGAACTCAGGTGATCTGCCCGCCTTGGCCTCTAAAGTGGTTGGATTACAGGCGTGAGCCACCACTCCCAGCCTGAGCTTTTTTAAAATACAGGTATTGATCTACTTACCACCTATGCAACTTACGACCATTTGACTTTACGACCACAATCGCTAGCCACGACTGCTCCGCGTCTGTCAGCGCAAACGTTGCCCAGCTGGGCATACGACAGTGCAGACCAGCTTCCAGCAGCACTACCATCTCCGCATGCATCATTTCAACTGTACATATAGCCTACTCAACTTACGACCAAATCGTGTTACGACCGGTCCGCGGTCCCAACCGTGGTCATAAGTCAAGCACTAGCTGTATGTTTGTTGGCTGTGTAAATGTCTTCCTTTGAGAAGTGTCTGTTCACATCCTTTGCCCACTTTTTGATGGGGTTGTTTGTCTTTCTTGTAAATATGTTTACATTCCTTGTAAATTCTGGGTATAGACCTTTGTCAGATGAGCAGGTTGCAAAATTTTTTTCCTATTCTGGAGGTTGCCTGTTTGTACATCTGATGATAGTTTATTTTGCCGTGCAGAAGCTCTTTAATTTAATTAGAGATCCCATTTGTTAACTTTGGCTTTTGTTACAATTGCTTTTGGTGTTTTTGTCATGAGATCTTTGCCCATGCCTATGTCCTGAATGGTATTGCCTAGGTTTTCTTCTAGGGTTTTTATAGTTTTGGGTTTTACATTTAAGTCTTTAATCCATCTTGAGTTAATTTTTGTGTAAGGTGTAAGGAAAGGGTCCAATTTCAGTTTTCTGCATGTGGTTAGCCAGTTTTCTTAGCACCATTTACTGAATAGGAGATCCGTTCCCCATTGCTTGTTTTTGCCAGGTTTGTAGAAGATCAGATGGTTGTAGATGTGTGGTGTCATTTCTGAGGTCTCTGTTCTGCTCCGTTGGCCTATATGTCTGTCTGGTACCAGTACCATGTTGTTTTGGTTACTGTAGTTTTGTACTATAGTTTGAAGTCAGATAGTGTGATGCCTCCAGCTTTGTTCATTTTGCTTAGGATTGTCTTGGCTATATGAAGTTTTCTTTGATTCTATATGAAATAAAAATGTGGAATGCTTCATGAATTTGTGTGTCATCCTTGCTCAGGGGCCATGCCAATCTTCTCTGTATTGTTCCAATCTGTTGCCCAGGATGGAGTACAGTGGCACAATCTTGACTCATTGCAACCTCTGCCTCCTGGGTTCAAACAATTCTCCTGCCTCAGCTTCCTGAGTAGCTGGGATTACAGGTGCCCGCCGCCATGCCTGGCTGATTTTTTTGTAGAGATGAGGTTTCACCATGTTGGCCAGGCTGGTCTCAAACTCTTGACCTCGGGTGATCCGCTAGTCTCGGCCTCCCAAAGTGCTGGGATTATAGGTGTGAGCCACCTTGCCTTGCCTGAACGTTTTTTAAAAGTACTTTTTTTTTGTTTGTTTGAGACAGAGTCTCATTCTGTCACCAGGCTGGAGTGCAGTGGCCCGATCTCGGCTCACTGCAACCTCCACCTCCTGGGTTTAAGTGATTCACCTGTCTCAGCCTCTGATACAGCTGGGACTACATGTGCGCACTACTGTACCCAGCTAATTTTTGCATTTTTAGTAGAGACGGGGTTTCACCATGTTGGCCAAGATGGTTTTGATCTTTTGACCTTGTGATCCACTGGACTTGGCCTCCCAAAGTGCTGGGATTGCAGGCGTGAGCCACTGCACCCAGCCTTTAAAAGTACTTTGCTTCATTTTATAAATGTGATCCTGAAAAGTTGGGGATAAACATTTTATATATTTGTAAGTATAATACAGGGATAGTTTGAGGGGTGGTTAAATCATATCTTAGTTAACTTTAGAGCAAAGAGACTCTTTTTTGTCTTGTGAATGATCCCCAACTTTTTGTCTTGAATGTTGGTATTGGAGATTTTTCTTGAAGTCAAACATACCTCTTCTAAGAATGGAACCTTTTAAAAGGGAGCGATTTGGTTATTTGAAATTGAAGATAGCTGTGTATACCAGGACACCCCACCATTTGTCGTTACCCACTTCTCCATTTGTTTTACCAGCATCTCTTGTTTTCCTGTTCCATGCACTAGAAATCTTGGAGCCGTCTTATTTTTATAATATATACTTCCTATGTGTTGATTTTGTTTTCCCTAATAGAGTAAATTTTTGAAGGTAGGAGGCATCTCTTAATATCCTTTAGTGATGAGCATAATAAGAGATTTTAATAAATACATATTCGGCAAAGATGAGAGAGGTGGAGAGAGAAAGAAGTTTCTCTGCTGAAAAAGTGTGATTAATTTTGGTTTTTGTCTACTTCATATGGTACCCATCACCAGTGGGGAATTTCTTCCACTTGCAGACCAAGTGTGTCCTCTGCCAAAGAAATGTGATTACTTTTGGTTTTTGTCTACCTCATGTGGTACTATATCACTAGCAGGGAATTTCTTCCATTTGCAGACCAAGTATGTTGGGGACTTGAGATGTGTATATGTTGTTTCCTGCTGAAAGCCCAGGTAAGATAGCAGAAGCCAGATTGGGGCCTGAAGAATCTGACTTGATAGTATGTAGAATGACTTCTGTGATAGCCCTGAGGAGAGAATCTCAGATTTCTATCCTCTTTTAAACATCAATCCTGAATATTTAACTGTCAGCAGGGCAGCTGGACCTGAACATGCTTTAGGTTTCTTTCTTTCTTTCTTTCTTTCTTTCTTTTCTTTCTTTCTTTTCTTTCTTTTCTTTCTTTTCTTTCTCCTTCCTTCCTTCCTTCCTTCCTTCCTTCCTTCCTTCTTTCTTTTCTTTCTTTTCTTTCTTTTCTTTCTTTTCTTTCTTTTCTTTCTTTTCTTTCTTTTCTTTCTTTTCTTTCTTTTCTTTCTTTCTTTCTTTCTT
>NW_016107338.1:3689581-3699136 GCF_001604975.1 Cebus imitator
TTCACCATGTTGACCAGGATGGTCTCGATCTCTTGACCTCGTGATCCATCCGCCTCGGCCTCCCACAGTGCTGGGATTACAGGCTTGAGCCACCGCGCCCGGCCAGAGAAATATTTTCAAATAGTTGAATCTTTCCTAAGTGCCCTGCCTCCACTCATGTGCCCATACTCCCCACCCCAGGCTAAAGATACAGGTGACAACAACGTGGATTTCACCTTTGGGAAGTTTCCAGTTCCTTGTTTGTGGCTTTATGCTCAAACAAGAAGTGTAGTCTGTTCCTACATATCTAAGAGCAGATAGATCTGAACCCTATCTACCCTCACCCCAGACTGAAAGTATTTGAATCAAACTAACATGTCTGGTCACCCAAAGCAGCTTTCTTGGTAGGGACCTAGTCTCGAGAACGTTAGTGGGGAAGTCTGTGAATCTGTGGGGTAACTGGGCAAGGCAGTAGATATGGGGATTGAGCATGAATTAATTTACCCAGGATAACTTATGAGTACAGGCATGGAGGAGAGGACAGGGTAGGGGCCAAAAAGGGCTTGACTCTGTCATTTCTGCTCATAGAACGATGTAGGCCTTGTGTGCTAAGTGTAGAGCTCTGGCTTCCTGTGGCCTGTCACCGCCATATGATGAGTCAGTCTTGCTCCCAGCTGTCCCTGCAGGGCATCTTGGGTTTAGTAGGGGGTGAAATAGGGATTCTAAGTCAGGTAGCCTTTCTTCAAATCCTGCAGGTGTGCAGGGAGGAGTTGTGCCTCCCAGGACCTGTTTCCTATGTGTTGAAGTAGGAGGAATCCCATCTAGATTCTGTGGGGGTTTCCTTCCATCCTTCCATCCCTTTTTCACACTGTCACTGGCCTGGCTTCTGGGAAGAAGAGAGAAAGGATGAGAGAAATATAGAACTTGAGGAGGTGTATAGATTTGCTGTCCTTAAATTCTTTCTGGAAGAAAGTATAGGTATTGGGAGGAAGATCAGTGTATGGGTGGGTGAACACATACACTGCTTATACTCTTGCCTGGCACTCAGCCTGGACCCTTACTCAGTATTATTAATCTTGTTATATGCTGGTCCATTCTCCCAGTTGGAATATGAGCATATATATACGTGTAACCTTCTATCAGTAGTTGTACCTTGTTACTGTTTTACCATCTTTTTTCTCTTGAAGACATTTTCATGTCAATACATACAGAATAAAGGGCTGATATTTCAGTGAGTGGGTATATCATACTGCTATTATTCTCTAATATTTAATCTATTTATCTTACCTGTTATCTATGGGGCTGCCTTTGACTCCCTTACTTAACAAGATAACAGTCCCCCTTTCTTCTCCCTCTCCCCGCCTATATTTTTCTCTATAGCATTTAGCATCACTTGATATATACTTATTTTTTTGCTTATTGCCTAACTTTCCTCTGTTAGAATATAAGCTCCATGAAGACAGGGATTTTTCTTTTAAAAATTGTCTTATTATGCTAGAATCAGGCAGCATTTTCTTCTATACCATAGAATGAGTGTTCCTGTTTTTTTTTTTTTGGAGACAGGGTCTCGCTCTGTGACCCACGCTGGAGTGCAGTGGCATGATCTGGATTCACTGTAACCTCAACCTCCTGGGCTCAAGTGATCCTCTTACCTCAGCCTCTCAGGTAATTGGGACTACAGCCATGTGCTACTTCACCCAGCTAATTTAAAAAATTTTTTAAAAGATCCGGTCTCACTGTGTTGCCTAAGCTTAAACTCCTAGGTTCAAGCAGTTCTCCCTCCTCAGCCTCCCAAAATGCTGGGATTACAGGTGTCAACCACCACACCTGGCCCTTTTTTCTTTTTTATCCGTGCTCTATACCTGGTATTGAGAACCGTTCCTGGTGCATCATTGATGCTCAGTAAGTATTTGTTGAGTGAATTAATTTGTTGGATATTTGGTATATCCAACAAATTAATTCATTGGGCTTTTTATTTGCAATATTTTGATTATTATGAGCACTCTGTGCTAAACACTTGGTATATACATCTTTGCATGCTTGTCCACTGTCTCTTTAGGATAAATTCCAAGAAATTCGTAAGCTAAGTTAAAGGGTATGCATATTTAAAATGTTAATTCATGGAGCCAAACTACCCTTGAGAACATAAACTTCTATTAGCAACATGTGAGATTGCCTGTTTCCCCATACTTTTAATAACATTGGGTGTTGTGTGTTTTTGTCTTCCTCATCTGACAGGTGAGACATGGTCTTGTAACACAGTGGTCAAGAGTGTGACTTTGGAGCCAGCCTGTTGGGGGCTGAATTCTGACTCAGCCATTTGCTAACTGTGTGACCTTGGGTAATTCATTTACCTTCTCTGTCCTTCAATTTTATCTTGGTAAAGTAGGGATAATGATAGTACCTATTTATGGGGTTATTGTGAGGAATAAATCCAAGTAAAATGCTTAGAATAGCAATTGAAACATAGCACTCAATAAATATGATTTAATTTTCATTTCTTTGAATATTAAAGGTTGAATTTTCAAATGTATTTTGGACCTTTGTATTTTTTATTTAAATCAATTCATAACTTTTGCACCGTTTTTTTTTTTTTTTCTTTCCTTTCAGAGACAGGGTCTTGCTTTGTTGTCTAGGCTGGAGTGTAGTGGTATGATCATAGCTCACTGCAGCCTTGAACTCTTGGGCTCAAGAGATCCTCCTGCCTCAGCCTTGTGAGTAGCTGGGGACTACAGGTGCCTGCTACCACACCTGGCTAATTTTTTATTTTTTTGTAGTGATGGGTTCTTGCAACCCAGACTGGTCTTGAACTTTAGCTTCAAGTGATCTTCCCACCTTGGTCTCCCAAAGCATTGAGGTTACAGGCATGAACCACTGCACCTTGCCTGCACATTTTTTCTAATAACTTTTTTTATTAATTTGTAAGAGTTTTAACATGTTGACTATCATAAATGATAGGGCATTGTTCACCATTTTGTCATTTTTTTTTTTTTCAATTTTGTTTATGCAGCTTTTTTTCTGTGTGCAAATTTTGCATTTTTAGGTAGTTAGAAAATCCCTTCCCTTATAGTTTTTTTCTGCTACTAGACCAATGTTTAGAAAAAGCATGTTCCCCAACCTCAAAATTATAAAAATAGTTACTTGTTCTTTTTGAGTACTGTGTGTGTTTAAATCTTTAATCTTTAAATTTAAATCTTTGATCCATCTGGTATTTATTTGGACATGAAGAGAGTGGTTGGGATCTGGCTGTATTTCTTTTCTTTTCTTTTCTTTTTTTAAGTCTCACTCTTGCCTAGGCCAGAGTGCAGTGGTGCGATCTTGGCTCACTGCAACCTCCGCCTCCCGGGTTCAGGCGATTCTCCTGCCTCAGCCTCCCTAATAGCTGGGATTGAAGGCGCCCACTACCACGCCTGGCTAAATTTTTTTATTTTTAGTATATATGAGGTTTCAGTATGTTAGCCATGCTGGTCTCGAACTCCTGACCTTGTGATCTGCCCGCCTCAGCCTCCCAAAGTGCTGCAATTACAGGCGTGAGTCACAGTGCCCAGCCGTGTATTTTTTTTTCAGTTGGGTAGCTATCCTAAACTCATTTGTTAAAGAAGGAGAAACAGGAGCCTTCAGTCTATTCTCCTCTTCCCTAATTTGAAAGTGGCTCGTTATTTTAAATATCACATCCTCAGAAATAGCAAATCCCGTCTCAGAGAATGGATTTAATGTTTGGATACAGCCAAAAGTCATTTCATTACTAAACTCTGGGGTTGAATATACCATTTAGAGCAGTTTTGGATCAGAATTCACAGTCTGAATTGTAAGTGATGAGACTGCTGTCTCTCTGCTGAAGCTTCTTAACTGGCTCTGAAGTCTCTTCCAAAGCAGATCTTAACAAGGGTACTGCTTTGAAAGGCCATTGTTCATTTGAATGATACTTTCTGTATTGTTCAAAAAAAAGTGCTTGTAGCAGGTATTTTCTCATTCCAGGTTGAGAGTATTGGTAGGATATTGATAAGGGGTACTGAATGGTAATAAACCTGTTGTGCTTTAGCTCTGCCCTAATCAGCTTATTTCAGAACTCTAGTTTAATTCAGTTTCTTGCCTCTGACTCAAAATGGAGGGAGGGTGGTTCTTATATAAAAGAACACCCACATTTCCCTTTGGCAGCAGCTACCTGCCAGAGATTGTGAAGAAGAGTAGCCAACCTTTACATAGTACATATTGTGTGCCAGTCATGGCCTAAGTATAATACCTTACATGTATAAACTTCTTACGAGGTTGGTGCTCTGTACTGAGTTGAATGGTATCCCCCAAAATTCATGTTCTGCCAGAACCTATGAATGTGAACTTATTTGGAAATAGAGTCCTTGCACATATAATCAAGTTGAGATGAAGTTTTACTGGTGAGTTCTAGTCCAGTGACTGGTGTTGTCATAAGAAGAGAGAGACATAGAGGGAAGATGGCCACATGAAGATGGAGGTAGAGATTGCAGTTATCCTTCTGCAAACTAAGGAATGGCTCTGGCCCTCCAAGGATTGTCAGCAATTACCAGAAACTAGAAGAGACAAGGAAGGATCTTTCCCTAGAGCCTTCAGAGGGAGCATGGCCCTACTGACACCTGGATTTCAGACTTGTAGCTTCCAGAATTGTGAGAAAATAAATTTCTGTTGTTTTAAGCCATCCAGTTTGTGGTAATTTGTTATGGCAGTCCTAGGTAACTAATATACAGTCTTACCATCTTCATTTTCAGGTAAAGGAAACTGAGGCTCAGAGAAGTCAAATACAAGATCTCTGTAGGCCCCTACTGTGCTGGCTGTGCATAGATTCTGTACCTCCTGCTGCTGCTGTTGTTGGCTCTCCACCTTTACTATGGCCATCACCTCCTGAGAGTGCTTGAGCTGAGCTGCTGGAATGACTTATTTTTATAACTTATCAGGCCATAGCCTTTCCCCACGTCTTGCCTGCTTCATACTGTAAATCAGAAACTCTTCTTAGGAGGCTTCTGACTGTAGCCTGACCATCTCACCCCCGATCTCTTCTCCAATCCCTCTTCCCTCCTTTTTTTCCCTTTCCTATTCTGTCTTTATTTTTACTTTTCGTGCAGTGTCAGAGAAGTGTAGTGATAGTGTTGGGGGAGGATCCCCCAGTTGCATCTGGCAGTTAGTTTTATACTTCACACTTCTGGCCTGCTGTATCTTCTAGAATTTCTGTTAATAGGCAATTCAGATCTTCTGTTTTTCTTTGGAGCTTTCAAGATCTTGCACATAGCTTATAGTTACATAGCTATGAATAGAGAATGGGCACCTTCATGGTGGCACTGGCTGTGAGGGCACTTTTATTGATAAATTCAACCCACCGCAATGGCTGTCTCTCCTGTCAAAGTGAGTGAAGGGATTAGAGTATTTTCTGAACCAGCTGATCTCCCTGAATAGCTTCTTGCCTGCCCTGGGGCTTTTCTGTTGGCATTTCATTGGTGGCTATGGAATCTTGCCTGTTTTCCAATATAGACCTTTGGCTTTAGATCCTGTTCATGTTCTTATCCACTCTCACAGGACTGAACTCCAGGAACCACGTCTCTTTTGTTTGCTGCTCTATCCCAGGATTGAGCAAAGCCCCGATTCTTACCCCTCAAGAAATATTTGTTGAATGAAGAAGTGAATATTGACCTGGAATCTTCAAACTCTTGGTTTTCCTTGCTTCTTCCTGAAGTCAGGGGCCGGAATAAGAATCTGTTTAACAGTCCTAAGCAATAGAAAAATTGTGATGCCCCTCATGCTTTCCTCCCTCAGTATGTATTTAAAGACTTTAAATGCAAAATAAGTACAAAGAAACTCAGCAAAATATAGAGAAAATGCAGCAAAATTCTGATTTTTACCATGGTTACCACTTTGATAAATATAAAGTAACTTAAAATTGTTGTTGTTGTTGTTCTTGTTTTCCCAGTTCTCTTGAGAACATGCTGTTGAGTAATCCTGCTTGGACCAGTCCTTCCCTCACCCTAGACTTCACCTTCAGTTCCCCTTTATACCACCTGCTGAAGCTGCCAGTCAGCCTTTTCCACCACCCTGCCTCCCCCAGGGGTGTTTGGCTTCTCAGACCCCAGACTGAGCTAGTGCTCTTGGCTCCCTAGGGTCTTGCCAGGGAAGTCATATATACTGCCAAAGAGTACCTAGTAGAACGCCCATGCTGAATTGTGATTTATAGTCAGCATAGCACATTGTGTCAGGTGATTATACTTAGGCTGCTTTTAGCTTTAAGAATCTGCTTCTGTGATCTTGTATGTGGAAAGCCTAGAAATTTCTCTGTGATCTGCCTTCCTGGATCACTGAGACAAGTCAAGTCATAGGCCGATTCTACTACCTGTATTAATCTGGGCCTTGTTGAGACCATTCAAAGAAAGGTGTGATGCTAGAAGTAAGGCCCAGGCCTCCTCCACTCTGTTCCAAGGCTGTGACCATAGTCAAATCCTGTTGAGTCCAAAGAGTTTAAAATAGTGTTGGAAACCTCCTAGGAAAAAAAAACCACCATAACTTCCTGGGTAAGGAAGTGACATGTGCTGACTAGAGCAGGAGGGGTAGCCAAGGCTCCAAGTTCTATTCTGGACCTGTTGTTGATTTGAGGTGTGACATTCAGCAATCTGAGCTGATGTTCTGTAGCTCTGATTGGTTTCTCATCTGCAGAGAGTGAAAGAGGCTGTGCTTTAGGAGAGCCTCACCATTACACGTCCTGCCTCATTTTAATTCCAGGCTTCTTTTTGAGATGGACTCTCACTCTGTTACCCAGGCTGGAGTCCAATGGTGTGATCTCAGCTCACTGCAACCTCTGCCTCTGGGTGTAAGTGATTCTCTCACCTCAGCCTCCTGAGTAGCTGGACTTATAGGTGCGTGCCACCATGCCTGGCTAATTTTTGTATTTTTAGTAGAGACGGGGTTTCACCATGTTGGCCAGGCTGGTCTTGAACTCCAGACCTCAAGTGATTTACCTGCCTCAGCCTCCGAACCAGGCCTCTTTTTTAAATGCAGAAACACCCCCACAGAGTTAATATAGAAACCCAGCAATGTTGTTTATGTTTTACTTGAATTCATTTAATCAGAATTGTTTTTCTTTTAACAGTGTGATTAGATCAGCTCTTGTAGGGGATGGGAGCTTCGATAGGGTTTAGGAAAGGAAGATTTGTGTGGGGCACACTCCTTGGCTTTGGCAGCTTAAGGGTACCAGGTACATGATAATTTAGATGGATAACAGAAACTTGTGTCCCTTGAGAGCCAGGCATGTATTAGATGCTTTCATATATTATTTAATTGTAATACAAACCAATAAAATATCATTCCCATTTTTGCACATGGGCAAGCTGAAAGTCAAAGCAGTTATATAACTTGCCCAAGGTCACACAGCTAATAAAAAGGCTGAGCTAGGATTTATTTTTCCTTAAGTCTGTACAACTGCAAAGCCCATGCTGTTTTCACAGAGCTTTTCTGTCCCTGGTGAGATTTAGAAAGGAAGATATGAGAAAGAAGGGTGGTGAGATGCCATCTTTACCTACCTCGCAGTTTTGCTTGTTGGGATGTGTTTAGCCAGAATGTTCTGTTTATAGAATACTAGATTCTATATGTAGAGATGCTGCAACAATATATGTAGGAAAGATACCAATTGGCTGTAGGGGAGGATTTTAAAAAGCCTTTGTTCTTCATCACAGTATAGGGCACGTGTCAAAACACCACTGGTAATTGGTTTACTGCTTAAGTGGCTCTGTCCTATCATCTATATAAAATCTGTTGATGTGGGTCCTGAAGTCAGTGGTGATGATGGCAGAGGTGAGGGTGTGGTGTGTCCTCGCTGCATGTACTGGAGCTGGTGGCACCTCTTGTGTGACTTTTGCAGTGAATTATTACTGAGTAAGAGGTGTCTTGATGGGCACGGTGGCACATACCCATAATCCCAGCATTTTGGAAGTCTGAGGTAGGCGAATCACCTGAGGTTGGGAGTTGGAGACCAGCCTGACCAACATGGAGAAACCCGTCTCTACTAAAAATACAAAATTAGCCAGGTGTGGTGGTGCATGCCTGTAATTCCAGCTACTTGGGAGGCTGAGGCAGGAGAATCACTTGAACCTGGGAGGTGGAGGTTACAGTGACCTGAGATCACCCCATTGCACTCCAGCCCAGGCAATAAGAGGGAAACTTCACCTCAGAAAAAAAAAAAGCCGGGCGCGGTGGCACTTGCCTATAGTCCCGAGTCCTATAGCTACTTGGGTGGCTGAGGTGGGAGGATTGCTTGAGCCCAGGAGTTCTGGGCTGTAGCGTGCTATGCTGATCAGGTGTTCTCACTAAGTTCGGCATCAATATGGTGACCTCCCGGGAGCGGGGGACTACCAGGTTGCCTAAGGAGGGGTGAACTGGCCCAGGTTGGAAACGAGCAGGTCAAAACTCCCGTGCTGATCAGTAGTGGGATCTTGCCTGTGCATAGCCACTGCACTCCAGCCTGGGCAACATAGTGAGACCCTGTCTCTTTAAAAATAAAAAATAAATAGGTGTCTCTTTTTTTCTTTTCCAAGGGAGACCAAATAGCAGTGAGTGCTGGCACACATCCAGGGATGCTGGCCTCTTGGGCTAGCAGAAGAGATGGCTTGAAGGTGTCAGGCGATGGAATGAAAATTGCTAGTCAAGTGGCATAATTTCAGGGCACCAAGAATGTGTCCTGCCCCTCAAAAACTTGACCTAGCTGTTTGCTATTGCTTGGAATCCCACAGTTGGAATTTCTTTTTCTTGATTTAAATCTTTGAGACCCTGTTAAAAATGAAGAGACTCCAAGAAGGGGTTGATTGTGAAACATCTTGGTCATGTTACCTGGAAGTGTGAATGAATTTATCAGATTGATTTCTGAGAACTAGACTGAGGAAGGGATAGAGAGGAGAAGGCACTGTGCCCCTAGTTGTAGGGACAGAAAGGGGACACCAATGAGTTTGAGATAAAGGCCTTGAAGAGAGATGCTGGGTCCCTAAAGAAATACTTCGTTTCCTTCACAGTTTTGTCTGAGAAAAGAAAAGCAGCTGAGGGTGCTGGTTATGGAAACCCATGACTCCAAAAGAGGATATGCTGGGTAGACAGATTTGCTACCAGCATGTTTGGATGGAGGTACAGTGTTTGGATAGCAGCTGACAGCTAGAGTGTAACCAGGAGTGCTGGACCTTTGGGTCTGTGGTTTACTGTGATGTCCTCAGACAAGACTGTCACAGATCTTAGAAGGGGGGAGGCGCAGCTTCTGAGAAATGATGCAAAATGGTGGCGCAAAAGAGGCCACCAGTGGCAACAAGGGCAGGGCATTTCCTTCGTGGCTGCTGGTCATGGACAGCTTCTGGTCTGAATTTCCCAATGAGCTATGCTAAGATAGAGCTTTACCGGAAAGCAAAATAAGCCATGCCAAAAGCAATGACAAAGCACTTGGGGTATCCACGCAAAGGTGCAGTTCCCCCTTTTCCACTAACTTTGTGGAGCCAAAATAGCTGATCCAGAAGCTGCCAAGATAGTCCCTGTGATTAAGACATGCAACTTTTTTTTTTTTTTTTTTGAGAGTTTCACTCTGTT